>NC_133761.1:41160010-41460010 GCF_036562045.2 Rhinolophus sinicus | reverse complement strand
GGGCATTCAACAGGGACCGAAGGGAGACACCCTGAAAAGAGAAAATAGGAGGCGCGAAGAAATGGAGGCAAGACAAAGTTCTGATCAAGCCTCAAATTTTTTTATTGCAGCTACAAGATTATATGGGTTAGGGTAAACTGGGCGGGGAGTGAATGAGGAAGGAGAGAGCGGAATGAGGAAGGGGCTTTACTTATCAGAGACGTGACCTTTTAAGGGCAAACTGACTGTTCCAGGAATTAGGTCATGTGCTGCGGGATAGCATAGTTTCTCTGAGTCAGGCTCCTACACTAAACTGGTAAACATATGTACACATTCCCTTGAGTTCTGAGAGCAGCTCTAGCAAATTAACCAAACCCGAGGTGGGGGTTTTGGAAATGATAAAAGTGAACTGTCATCTTAAGATGCTTAACCATAGAGCTGGGAGGACTATGGGGTGGAGCTGGGCCCCTTGTTAACTCTCTAGTCTAGACTTCCTGTTGAACTTTGTGGTAACTTCCGGTGGGGTGAGGGGTGCAAATAAAGGGGGAAGCCATGTTAATCTCCGGACTCTTTTTCCACGTGGCTGGCTGGTTGGGACACTGGCTGGCAAGTGTGTGTATACACACTCCTTGGTGGCTTTGTTTCTTTTTTATTTTCCCGAATAAACTGATCTTTTGGTGGATTTTTTTGAGAGTTATGTTTTGCTGGTTGACAGAAACCTCCCCTTTTAGCCAAGGCAGCAGAAGTGTGGGTGACGTGGGGACCTGGTACTTGTGATTGGTGTCTGAAGTGGGGGGCAGTCTTGTGGGACTGAGCCTTTAACCTGAGGGATCTGACACTATCTCTAAGTAAATAGTGTCAGAATAGAGTTAAATGGTAGGACACCCAGCTGAGTCGGAGAATTGCTTGGACTGGGGAAAACTTCCACACCTTTGGTGACCAGAAGTGTCAGAAGTGAAGTGTTCTGTGTGAAATTAAAGGAGAAATGCACAGGAGGAGGAAAGGCTGTAGGTTTTTCTTGTACTCATATAGGTGTATACATGCAATGGAATATTACTCATCGTTAAAAAGGGTGGAAATTCTGGCATATGCTACCACATGGATGGACCCCGAGGACATGTGCAGAGTGAAAGTCCAACATGGAAGGACTTCTTACCATAGGTGATTTGTAGGCACAGAAAGAATAGAGGTTCTCAGCAGCTGGGGGGAGGAGGGACTTAGTATAATGAGGACAGAATTTTTGTTAAAGATGAAGAGTTTTGGGTGTTGGCAGTGGCGATAGTTACACAACAAGGTGAATGTGTTTGATGCCACTGAAGTGTACACTTACAAATGGTTACAATGACAAATACTGTGTGATGTATATTTTACCACAATAAATAACCTCACAGTGTCTGCACATTGTTCTGCCTCTTTTCTTGGCTGCTAAGGTCTGCTCTTCGGTTATTCTCTGTGTGTCCTGTTTCCTTTGTCCATGGTCATGTTGCAGCCATCACAACACTTGCACATGTCACATACAGGAGAAAGTCACACATGTGACTGTGTGTGTCTTCCACAAGGGCCACCCCATGTGAATGCGGACTGTGCTCCCACTGGGCAGCTGAAAGGAGGAGCTGTCAAGTGCAGTTCCAAACAGGAACACACTGACTTTTTTGTTGTTATTAAGAAAAGAATTTCTTGACAGTTCTTTGATATTGACTTTTTTGTCTTTATATTTGTGTGCATATTTCATTAAAAAGCACACATGTAAATCTGGGTTTATATTCTATATATATGAGGTCAATTAAGTTAACGACCTCATCCTAGAAAAAGTGCTACATACCTCATTGCCGAATATCACTACGGTCACCTCCGAAGTACTCCCCTTGGGAAGCTGTGCACCGATGCCAGTGCCTAGTCCACCCTTCAAAGCAATTTTGGAACTCTTTTTCTGGAATGGCCATCAGAGCTGTTGTCGTTGTATTACACTTGATGTATTGAATGTAATCAAATTGTCTCCCTCTCAATATTTCCTTTATCTTTGGGTAAAGAAAGAAGTCACTGGGGGCCAGATCAGGTGAGTAGGGAGGGTGTTTCAATGCAGTTATTTGTTTAGTTGTTAAAAACTCCTTCATAGACAGTGTCGTGTGAGCTGGTGCATTGTCGTGATGCAAGAGCCATGAATTGTTGGTGAAAAGTTCAGATCATCTTTTTCACGCAGCCTTTTCAGCACTTCCAAATAGTAAACTTGGTTAACTGTTTGTCCAGTTGGTACAAATTCATAATGAATAATCCCTCTGATATAAAAAAAAAAAGGTTAGCAATATTGTTGCAACAAGTTCGCAAACTTAATTGTCTGACCTCATAGAGTTTATACAACTGTAAAACCTAGCAAATAAGTGAATATAAAATAGCTTTACAAATCTATAAAATTGGAACCAACAAACCTAGAAGAGATATTCTCAGAGTCAACATAGCCCCAGTTTTTAGGTTTCTCAGTTTGGTGTCCCCATCCTCCTGTGGACTGCTGTCTTCCACCAGTCTTCCTACATGAATCACTGCCTGCTCTCCACAGGTAGAGCATGTGGGGGTGTCACTCGGCCTTCAGCTGGCCTTCTTATGTCTCCTTCTGTCACTGTCACCAGTACGTCTGGTCACTGGAGCCAAGGCTGAGAAACACAGAAGTTTATCTTTGAACTTAGACATGTTCATTGAGCACAGCCAGGCTGTATATTAACCATTGTTACTAGTTTTCTGTGCTCAAGTTGTTTTGACATTTGGGGCCTTGCTGATGCTGGAGGGACCGCCCCTCCCAAGGTTAGCCAACCCCTAGGGGTAGTAAATAACTCACCTGAGAGTGAGTCTTTCAAATGCAAACCGAGACCATTCAGCCCACACCCAGTCACCTTCCCAATGGCACTCTCACTCTGGGCCACTGTCCTCAGGCTCTAATTACTCAGGGTGGTTACCAGACAATGCAGGGTGTCCCCAGAACCCTGAGTTACTCAAACTAGCCAAACCTGCAGCTTTTGACCCTAACCCATCTGTTCTGTGGAAACCACAGTAAAGTCTCCCTCCTCCTCTGGACCTCCCTGGTGCTTCCCTGGGGACCCTGCCCTGCATGCCTCCTGTCTCTTGGAATCTGTGAACATAAAACTTCTTCCTTGATGGCAGTCATTTCCGTGTCTGCATATCTCACCTTGCCTGAGTAAAACAAATCCTGGGTACATTTTAAAACAGCCTCCCTAACAATCTGCTATGAACTTCCAGGGGTTTGAAAAACCATGATGTCACGGTAAGAACAATGGCCTCAGGGTAGGAGCATGGGCATGTCGACTGGCCAGCCACATAATGGGCACCCAGCAGGGGATTAAGACATAACAGCACTTGTGAGCATTCCTGATGAATTGCAGACACTTGATAAATGCTAATTTTATTGCTGAGACTGGTGGCTTTCTTCTTGCTGTGAGCAAAAGGCCATCTGGCCATGCTTTGGGGTTAATTCTGTACCTCTGATCCCCTCACCAGTCCCATGTCCTACTGGACCAGCTAGTTGGAGTCCATGGACAGAGACAGTGGCACCCCATACAATTCAAGGACGTCCTGGTCTAGCAAGGGGACTCAGCCTTCTGCTGAAATTTTCTAGGACCTCCCTCCTTCCCTCCCTTCCTACCTCCCTCTCTCTCTTCCTTCCATCCCTCCTTGTTTTTAATGGGTGTGTCTGCTATCCAAAGCACTCTGATTTGCAGTTTGGAGTTGTTAACTGCAGACTCATTTGGACCCCCGTGCTGCCTAGACAGGGGTCCCCATGGTCCAGTGAGCTTGGCCTGACCCTTACCCAACTTGCTGATCAGAGGTGAGGGTGCTCTCAGGGCCCCTCTCAATGCCTGGAGGTCCAGCTTGAGCTTTCCCTGTGGTGTCTTCACCCCAAAACCCTGCTGAGTCCGCTCCCCGCTGTCAGAGGCTGAGGGACAGTTCAGAGGCGAACAATACAATCCTCAGTTTCCAATCTTGCTCCCTAAACTTCACTGTAGGAACCCTTTTCTGATCTGGCTCTTCTTCATCTCGTTTCTAGCTCCCAGCCACCTGCACTTCTAGAGAAGAAAATGGAAGCAAGTTCACATATGCTAAAATATCAAATTTGTGTTTCTTGAGCTTAAGTAGCATGTGAACTCAAAGAGTCAGTGTCCACCCGAGATGTCATTGTGTAAACAGAACAGAAGCGATCCCCAGCTCCAAGGTCACTCCTGCAGAGGAGCAGGCCATCTGGGGCTGACCTTTCTTGCTGACCGCAAGTGACTTCCAATAAACACAGCTGTGTTGGGTTTTCATTACCGACGCTGACTCACGGTGACACCACGCACTTCCCAGCACGGGCTTCATTCTGGCCCTTCTCCCAGGCCAGTTACGAGTCCTTTGTGAGCGCAAGAGCATGTTCTGGACAGAGCATCCCTTGGGGACAGTTGTGTGCTCGGGGCCTGGGCCTTGTGTTTCAGAACATCAGCTGGAGTCACCGACAACGACCAGAAATGCATTCTCTGTGGGGTCCTAGCAGCTTTCCGAACTTCCCCAGTCCCAGAATGCTGCGATTTCTGTTCCCACCCCAAGTTAGACACTAGCGGAAGGCGGAGGGAAGTGCATGCGCACAGAGTAAGGCTCACGAAAGGGCGTGGGGACATACTGAAAGCATGGCCTTCCCCAGTGTATTGCGGAAAGACGTCCTGTGGAGGCCTCATCCACGCCACAGAAAGCAAGTCTCCTTTCATCTCTCCCTGCTCCCCACAACCCCCTCAGCTGGGTGTCAGCCGGACCCTGACCAATGGCCCATTATCAGCCAACCCCACTGTGAACAAACCCCATCCCTTTCTACTCTTTTGTTAACCCTATTTCCATCTGTGTGATGATTAAACCGTCTCTCTTAACAAACAAGCTAACTGGAATGGAGGGTGTGAGTGAATACTTTGGGAACATCAGAGGGTAGATGGTTACTGACCTGCATCTCAGATTACATGACCTGCATCTTGAGAAGAGAAGGGAGGGGGAGTGAGATGGTCCAGCGCTGGCTCTGACTCCTGCCTGGAGTGGGGCCATCTCAGGTAGACACTCCTGCATCTACAGTACTAACACCCCCCACCCCCAGCCCTCATCTGCCTTCTACTCTCTGTCTCTATGATTGTGACACTCTGGGTACCTCAGATCACTGGACTCACACAGTATGTGCCCTTCTGTGACTGGCTTGATTCCGCTAGCATCATGCCCTCCAGGTTCATCCATGTGGTTGCTTGTGTCAGGATGTGCTTCTTTTCAAAGCTTATACTCCCCCAGTGTGTGTATAGACCCTCCACCCATCAATGGACATGTGGATTACTTCTCCTGCACTTTTAAATCAGATATTTCCCGTTAGCCTTATTTCCTTCCTAATGAAAATTTCAGAAAATTTTGTTCCAATTGCACTTAATATATGCCAGCAAAATGATGTGGGTTTTTTTGTTTTGATTTAAAAAAATTGCTGTTTGTGACAACATGGATGGATCTTGAGATTATAATGCTAAGCGAAATAAGTCAGACAGAAAAAGCAGAGAACCCTATTATTTCACTGATATGTGGTATATAAACCAAAAACAAAAAAAGAACAAGACAACAAATAACAAAAACTCATAGACACAGACAATAGTTTAGTGGTTACCAGAGGGGAAGGGGGGAAGGGGGTTGTAGATGAGGGTAAGGGGGATCGAATATATGGTGATGGAAGGAGAAATGACTCTGGGTGGTGAACACACAATGGGATTTATAGATGATGTAATACAGAATTGTACACCTGAAATCTATGTAATTTTACTAACAATTGTCACCCCAATAAACTTTAATTAAAAAAAAATTGAAACAAACTGTAGTCGTAAGTTGGATTAATACTTTTAAGTGACTCACAGTCTTTGAATTTTACACCTAACCAACCCAGGAAACCCTCCCCTTACTTCTATCACCAGCAGCAATGTGGGGGCTGGGCAAGATGAAAACCTGGAGACCCACTTACATCCTTCAAATAACCGAAATAAGATATGAGGGGGTCTGACCGAGGATGAGCACGAATTGAGAAAGAAAGGGATAGGGACAACTCTGAGAGGCCCTTGAGGAGTAAGAAGGTGAGGGAGAGGACAGCGTCCACAATGGCTTGTTTGTGGGCACAGGAAACAGTATTCTACGTAGTTGGGTAGAAGTGCATAAAATACATCAGATTAAGAGGGCTCCAAGAAGCCTCTAAGCTAAGTACCTGCTTCATAGAGCATATTGGTCCCAGGGCTTTTAGATAAAATCAAGTAACTGGATTTGGGGACTTCCTTTCTGGCTGCTAAGAGTCTTTTTTCTCCCTTGTTCTATCTTTGTGTTATACTGGTTTGTGAAATGGGTGCAACTGCCAAATAATTGAGTATTAGTTGCTTATGGTACTTACCGTCTGTCCTGCTCTGTCTATTACCACCTTTTAGGTAACACCACACTTTGTGCCTTAAATTCATCCTGGATTACCTGTTCACTTCATATACAATTATTTGTAGTACAACATAGCATAGGATTTTCTGCTTTTATAATGTAAGTGTTCTGTGAGGTGAGGCATTACTATGAAGCTAATGAAGCTAAATCTTCAAGGTCCCTCACTTTCTCGAATCCTTTCCAATGTCCTGAAGGGGTCATTGTAATTTTGTATTATTTTTCTTAATAAAGATCCCCCAAGTTGTATAAGCTTTAAACCCTTCAAACTGGATTTGGATTTGCACCTTCTGTGAGTCAGGACTGAGCTGGAAAGCCAGGAGCCCAAGTCACCTTTTCTCAATGATTTCGAAAGATTTTCCAGCTGACAAATGGGGAGAACATTTGCCATCAAATCAATGGTCTATCTCCTACCTGCTCACCACCCTCTGTGCCCCTATTTCCCTTTGCAAATCTTTCCCACTATTTATAGAACATTTTTGAAGACAGATTTGCTCAGGGAAAATGAAAAGAGGACAACAAAACTGAGATGATTGCCCCAGCCGAGAGTCTGTGGTTGGATTTTTTAAAATGTGTTTAATTTCTCCTGAAGTCACCCCAGCCCTAGTTGCCCTTCAGACCATGGCCTAGAAAGCCGGGGCAGGGGTCAGCTCAGCATCCTCCCGTCTTTGTCCTGAGCGGCAAACCAGTGATAAGCCATGTGCATTTGGTTTTTTAAAGGCGGAAGTCCTGGTTTGGAAGCCTAGAATTTTATTTGTATTTGTTTCTTTCATTTTTCTAAAAACTTTTCTTTAAGTGTCTTTTTCCAGGACCCATCAGCTCCAAGTCAAGTAGTTGTTTCAATCTAGTTGTGGAGGGCGCAGCTCACAGTGGACCATGCGGGGATCAAACTAGCAACCTTGGTGCTACTAGCACCACGCTCTGACCAACCGAGCTAACTGGCCACCCCTTCATGTCATTTTTAATGTCCTCTCCCCCCTTTTCACACCATCCTTCTCCCCAGGCCCACCCTTTTAACAAAGAGAAACAAAGGCCACTCCCCTTGGCTGGCCAAAAGGGAGGATAAGCCTCTGAGGGAGGAAGGCTGGATTTTGGGCACACATCACCATAATCACTGCCTTCAGAGAGAAGGAACACAGTGAAAATCTATATTTTCCATGAATAACACACGAGCGGATTCACTTGGGGAAAGTGAAATAATTAACAAGTCCTTGCTGAGTGTGTAAACTCATGTTCTTCTCTTGCATGGCCCTCTGGAGTTGCTCTGAGATGCCCCAGTGACAGACACGAAACTCTGTGGCTGACTTTTAGAGTTGGGGTGGTGTTACCCCAATGTTAACTCCCAGCAAGAGAGCCCAAATGCCATTTGGAGAACGACTGGATTTTTCTACATCCAAAAATTGAACAAAAATGGTCTCTCTTAGGAAGAAAAAAATAACATTCAACCACATTTTATAACTTTGAAATTTTAAATTAAAATATAAGATACATAGAAAAATGTGCACAAATTGTAAGTATACAGTTTGACAGGTATCCACAAAGTCAACACTCCAGAGACACCATAACAGTAACCACGAAAGAGGCCCTGGGGCCCTCGCCGGCGCTCCCCCACTCACTTCCTCTTCCTCTCTGCAGTCCAAGATGACCACAGCCTAACTTCTAACACTGCAGAGTATTTTTGCCCCTTTTTGAACTTTAAGTGAAGCTATACAATGAGAACGTTCCTATTCTGATGTATTGTGCTCTGTGAGGTTCCTCTCTGTTTTGCATGTAACCACAGCTTGTCCATCTTCAGGGGTGTATAGTACGCCATTAAACGAACATACCATAATTACTTTTCCATTCTGCTGTTGATGGAAATTTGAATCATTTCAGGTCCTGCTATGACCATTCTTAGAACATAAATAAGTATTTGGGAGATATTGCTAGGAATGAGATTACTGGATCATAGAGCATCTCTAAGTTCAGCTTTAGTAGAAACTGCAAATAAACCTAACCAACTCATTATTCATCTAGTTTTTGTCTACAAACACCAAGGACATAGCACTGTTTTCAACTGTGAAGGAAATACAAAAGGAAAGTCAAGACATAGCAGCACCCTCCAAGAGTCACGACATGGTCAAGGAATCTGCTGTGACAATGAAGAGACACTACACCTTGTCTGACTTGGCACCAAATTGTGGTTACTGATACCTAGTACCACAGGACCAAAGTCACAGGTAGAGGGTGCCCTGGCCTCCTTCCCCCGACAATAGTAAGAAAGCCATTCTTACAGGGAAATACAGGCATGGATGGGTCCATTGAGTTCATCCCTTTTGCGACACCTAGTCTGGACTCCCAAGGGCCTCACTCTTTCACTCCCTGTGGCTGGGCAGCAGCTTTGCCTCTCTGCTTTAATTCTCACACCACATGTGACCCCAGCAGATGAAGTATCGTAACACTGAGAAACAATGATAAATAGAGATTTCTGCTTTCAGAAAGTTCAGCCAAATTTTTTGAACCAACCTTCCTGAGAACAATCAACATTCTAAATTAAATATTCAAAACATCTCCTTAACAACATGAAATAACTTATAAAATAGTAAAGAACTACCAGCCTTAAAAGCCTCTGGTAGAGGAGGAACTCCTCTGAGGTCCCAAGAGGGGCACTGAGGACACTTGGGCCCGGGGCCTTAGCCACGCCAGGCAGGCCTGGGCTTCTGCTTTGGCAACTCTGAGGGATGAGGAGCCAGAAGTGAAGGCTCAGCACTGATCCAAGGTGGCGAGTCTAATAGGATACCTTCTTCATGTACGTTGGGACTTCAGAGGTGAAACCACTCAATTCCCACCTTTCAGAGACTGCAGGTAAGACCGCGTTGGTGCTAAGGCAGATCATAGGAAAAAGGAAAGGAAAACACAACTGCCCTGAAGAAGTTGTGACTACAAGCTGGTTCACATGCATCCTAGCCTCACGCTGCCGGGGTGGCACAGGACACCTCAAGCCACAGATTTATTTTAATGGGTCCCAGGCTGGTCGTGCCCTGGGGTGCCTGGGAGAATCAAGCACAAATCCTTTTAAGGATAAATGTTTCCTCGACATAAGCCCATAAACACTATTACAAGGACAGCAAGCAGCAAAGAGCCAAAAATAGCCAAGCGTACAAGGAAATGAAGCATCATAAGAAAAGAGTGAAAGAGCCCAAGCAAAACAATAAACAGAACAAATATGCCTTTAATATTTAGCTACTGGAATTATCAGACAAAGATTATCAAACAACTATGCTCCCTCCTTGAAAATATCTGCAGGCAACAGCAATCTATAAAAAGTGACCCAGCATGTTTGAAAAACAACCAAATAGAACTTCTAGAAATAAAAATATAACGTCCAAAATTTAAAATCCTTTTGGCGGGTTCAATAGCAGATTAACACAATAAAAGAGAGAATGGTTAACAGTTCATAAAATCAAAGATCCCATAAGATGCCTCATTGTTTTATGAGCACTAAGAAAGAAAAAATGTTGCCAATTGAACTATGGCACAGTGCCTTTTTTTTTCTTAGATATTTTAGTTTACATTTACTGAAAGAGCTCTTTTAGACATATTGTTTTAAAAACCTATACTGAAATATCCCATTTGTGCAGGCATAAAAAAGAAAATAGGACGGAAATGAACTGGTTAAAAATGTTCCTAAAACTTCTTTGCAGTCAGAGTCTGATTCTTCTAGGTCGTTTTACTCAGTTTTTGACAGCATTGTTCCCAATCTAGTGATGCAGCATTTCTTATAAAGTGTCCCAGAATCTTCTTTCAAGCCCTAAGACCGTGTTTTTGTTTTTTGCTTTTTTCTTTTTCTTTTATTCTGATGCTCTCATGACCTTATTGGAAATGATCCATTTATAAAAGCTTTTCTACTGAAATTCAGTTCCTCGGCTTCAGATGAAGCCTCACCTCCCTTCCTTCCTCTTATTGTCCTTGTTTGAGGCATCACAGAGCTTCAGTGGTCCAGTCAGGCCACCAGGCTTACCAACAACGCTCACACATACACAGACAGTGACAGAGATTATAAAACGTTGTCACTTGTAATTCACAGTCCTATTTCAGGATGCAAAAATGTGAAAAAAGCATGAATCTTAAAGTGGATGAAATACAGTCCACAGCTATACTGTGGTGTTTTGAGACCTTCTCTTTATGATCCCACCTCCCCACTGTCACCTCCAGGCTCCTCCAGGTGCTCTGAGTCCCTAGTGAGGGGAAGCTGCTCCCAGCTGTGGGAAAAATGGCCTTGAGCCCCCTGCTGGCCTTCTTCCACCCCCTCCCCCCACCCCAACCCTGGGCTTCTGGCCATCTGGCGCAGGCTGCTACCTGAGCCTCATCCTCTTCCTCTTCCTTCTTGAAGGGGTGTCCACTTTGAACTTTCTCCCTTGGCAACACTCCTGCCGAGCTAGTGCCTGGCCCCCATGAAGCTCCCTTCATACCTTACTACTGCAGACAAGGGTTCGTGCACAGACAATCGTGGCACGGGGTGGTGGGCATGAACTGGGTGCCTTTGGGCCCACAAATACTTCTTAGATTTCTGCTCTTGGACCCTAGGAGCAGAGCTCCCGGAGGGTGTCCTCTGTGGCACAGTACCAGTCCCCATCCTCCAGAACGTTGGTTGGAGGTCTGCCCTGACCCCTGACCGTGAGAACAGTGCGTGGTGGCAAGCGTTTGAAATGATGGGAGAAACTGACCTAAAATGGTTCCCTGCCCCATGAAACTGACCTAAGATGGTGGCCCGAGTGGAGAGAGAAGTCCCCAGTCTAAGCCCCAGCCCACTTCCGCATAACCCCCTCCAAGCCACACCCTGAGCCAATCACCAGAGGACACCTACTCCTTCCCCGCCTCAAGGAAGTCCCCAACCCATAAAAACCTGCTCAAAACCTTGCTAGGGGCTCAATCTTTGGGAAGGATCCCGCTGAGTCCGCCGGCGTAATAAAGCTGTGTTCTCCCTGATCTCCACGTGCTGCTTGAGTTTCTCGGTTCTTGCCGTTTTTCTGCAACAAGAGGCCACCTAGTTTCTCTGCTCAGGGTCCATTACCCCCACCTTCAAAACCAAGGACGTTGCTCTGGTCATTCTCCTATGGGCTCATCTCCTCGATGCCTCTCTTCTGCTCTTAAGAACCCTAGTGATCACCTTGGGCCCAGCCCAATGGTCCAAGATGACCTCCCTCTCTGAAGGGCAGCTGACTGACAATCTTAAGGCCCCTTTTCCAAGAAATATTTTCATGGTTCTGGGGATTCGGACGAGGACATCTCTGGGGCTGTTCTTCTGCCTCCCTCGGTCCGGATGACACGAGAACTGGGCAGACCGCAAAGAAAAGAACAGGAAATTTAGAGCTGCTTCCTGACCCAAGCACAGCACACAGGGACCAACTGAGCATCAAGAACCTGTGTCGGTGACAAGAGTGCCCAGGCCCTGTTGGGCCCCTGGAATGTTTCTGTCGCCAACAGCTACACCAGCTCAGTGTGCCTCATACTTTCAGCACAGTGTAAAAAGTGGAGAATTCTCCCTGGATCTCAGAAAGGGATAAAGATGAGGAGCAGTGAGGATTTTTAAACTGGGTAGTTTGAAAGTTAGCAAGCTCTCCTTTATCATTCAAATTCGGCTTAGCTTCTGCAGCTTACCACAGTTAGCTTAGGCTCCCACGTGGTCCTACGCACTGTGCAGTGACCTTGACGTGCCCACTTGGTGCTCTGTTACCCGGGACGGACTTGCAGAGAAGGCGACCTGTTCTTGTTCATTTAAGCAGAGAAGGATTTATCTAGAGTGTCAAATGGTTGACAGAATCACCATGGAGAGCTGAGCTTTTGGGAACAGACCCAGAGCCATGCTGCTCAACTGGCCACCAAAGTTGCTGCAGTGGCTGCTGCTTTGGGGATACTGCCCACTGAAACTGGATGCCAGCACCAGGGTGCAGTTTCTGGAACAACCCACCTGGGCTTTAGGAGGAAACTGTCCCAGAAATCAGAGAGCTGTATCACAGCTGTGCCTGGAGAGCTGTGACCTTGCCCTGGCGACATTGCACCTCAGAACCTCCTGGTGTCCAGTGCCTGCTGTGCTGAGCTCAGTTCTGAGGTCAGCCCCCCCCCCCCCCCCCCCCCAGGAAGGAGCTTGCTCTGAAGAACCCCGTCACATCAGGGCCTCAGGCTGAGGAGATTGGGTCTGACCTTTCCAGCGCCTAGGAGAAGGAGGGCTCTTTGGGAGAACATAGTCAGCCAAGGGTGCCCACCACCATCACCAGTGTGATGATAGAGATTTGTACCTGAAGTCTCCATGGGACTGCCAGGAAGTGGTTTCCCTAGTGATGACAGGAGTCCTGACCTTTTACTGCTTTAAACAACATTTCCTGGGTTTGTGTTGGGTCCATGATGGGGTTGGCCCTGTTTCAGCTGAACTGGTTCACTTACTCCAGCTCTGTGGCTGCCCCTGTGAAGTGTGTGGCCTGTGTGTGGCTATCTGTCCCTTTTATCCTCCAGGGAAAACATATCACACAGAGTCCATGGCACTGACCCAGATACCACAGCACAGCCGCCACCAGCGGGGATTCTGGTTGCCTCATGAGAATTGGGAATAAATGACCAAATGTAAACAGTGGAGTCCTGCCAGCTGACGCTCTCTTCCAGCAAACTGTCTCTTGTGACATGTGAAAAAAGAGCCTGGGAAAAGCCCAGCTGTGGGCACCTTGCCATTTGCTGCTGCTCACTTGCTGCCGTCATCCTCAAGGGGCAGTGATCTGTTCCTTATACACAGCACTTGCCTGCTTTCCTCGTGCCCCCACCCCAGCGGGGAGTCACCTTACAAGGCTCAGGCTGCCTGCCTCGTTCAGAGAGTAGGCCTATTTGCCAAAGGCTTGCCGAACATTCCCTTTTAGTCCACTGTGTGCAAGGGAGGACAGTGCCCCTTGCCCAGCGGTCACTTTCTGGCCCTGAAGCAAGGTGGCATACTCCCAGAGTCTGGCAAAGGCTTTCCTGGAAACAACCCTCTTCCCTTGGCCTCTAGCCCCTCTTTCTAGCTCTGACCATGGCCCTGGGGCACATGAGAGCTCAGTCAGGGTACTGGTCCCCACGTCCCACTCCCATCAATTCTGGCCAATCTACCTGCAGGGTGTGTGCCCTGTAAGTGACTGGCCTGTAGGAAGGCGTAGTTCAGGCTAAGCCGGAAGGCTCCTGAGGCTGGAGGAGACCAAAAGGCTGAAGCTGCTTGCTGGGGGGGCCAGGAGCAGGCGCACAGGAGTGAGGGGAAGAGCGCGCCTTAGGGGACAGTACTTGGTCTCCAGCCCAGGCACACAATTTCATCACACTCCCAGATCCCTACTTTTGGGAATAGCTTTTCTGAACCTCAAATGAGACCCATGGTCTTATCCTGGGACCATGACACTGGTGGCTCAGTTACAGGCCCAAAGGGGTCAGGAGAGTTTCCAGCACCCGCCTCCTCTGCTCCAATGGGCAGGTGAAGGGTATGCCCACAACCCTGCAGGTCCCGAGATGCCAGAGGATTGATCACATAATCCAGATGGAAGAGAGGGGTTGGTCCAGGAAGGACCGACGCTGGGCAGGCTCACACACACTGGACAGCACCCTCCTGCCGGGTCCTGCCTGAGACAGCAGGGTGAGAAAGGTAAGGGGCAGATAGAAACATCTGCTTTGCAATGTGGGTTTTGTATTTCTCTGAAGATTATATAATATTATATATAAGGCCCAGTGTAATCTCAAGTGTGGTCTGGGTACGTGGACCAGGGAGCAGTTCTAGGTTTGATAAAGTAACCATAACAAGGCTTTGCTCTTGCCACTGGCAAGAGCCTGGGATGGACCGACCGGGGTCCTCCCATCCTCCCCTCACTCACACCTCACTGGCCACAACCACCCAGTGGCGGCAAGACCTTGCAACAGGCCTGGTAGTAATGTAAGATGCTTTCTAAACACTATAGGCTGTGAATAAATACTTAGTGCCAGCAGGCAGGAAACACAGAGAATGTCTAAGCAAACACATCTCAATGCCCTCCCTTCTCCCCATCCCTTTTTTTTGGTGGACTTTCACTGTTTTTTTTCTGTGTGGCCACTTGGAGCTTGGGCCACAAGTCAAGAAGAGCTTATGCCCTGGATAAAACCCCATCATTTTTTTCTAAGCCCAAATGCAGAACTTGCAAATATACCTAGCTCCATGTGGCCTTGAGCTTTCCTCGTGTCCATTGAGGAGTAGAGGAGTAAATCTCACGACCAACTGTTTGGGGTTTTCATTTTTTTTTCTGGAGGGAGAGGATGGGGAAGATTGGTTAGGTGTAAAGTTTTTGCATCCATTTGTACCAGCCTGTTGTCATATTTCAGTAAATGGTAAGTATCACCTGATGCCTGGGTGTAAGTACAAACACAATTATGTTATAGAGGGCAAGAAATGAACTCTTTTTCAATCACAACAGTCTTTCAAGTAAAAAAAAAACAAAACAATTTCTGTATCGCCACAATGTTTTCCTTCTCTGCTCACTTCTGGTCCCACATCCACTTTTTGTAGCTCAATTATATGCTTACTGGAATTGTGGTTTGCATTGAATCATCAATAAACATGCATTCAACAATCCCAGTGGCCAGGCAGCCCTTTTATTCTAACTTGTTTCTTATCAAGAAAGGGCCCTTTTATCACTTCAGGAGCCTGGAAGCACTGTCCCTGTGGCCATGCTATTGGATAATGACCTCAGGCACCTAAGTGAGGGGGAGTGGCTGTGAGAACCCGCCTACTCCCCCCGGCACGCGCGGCATGAGCCGCATCACAGCGAGGGAGAGGTGAGCTGGCAGTGCAGAGGCCTCGCTGCCACGTGGCCAGGACACCTGCAGTATTCTCGATGACACCTGGGAGACATGGCTGCAGAGCCTCTTAAATCACGTGTCTGCTTGCATTTTACAGGGGCTCAGGACACCAGGACAGTGGCCTGGGGCAGCTGTTGGAGGCAGAGAGAGCTGGGCTTCCAGGGCTGGTGGCCAGCAGCCCCAGACAACGATTCCTGATTCCTCCGCCTGCCCCTCGGCTGAGGCGGCAAAGAGTGAGCCGTGAGGTCCTTGTTTCCACTCTTGTGTTTTCTAAATCTTCCACAATGAACATGCCTTTCTTTTCCTGTCATCCCGAATCTGCCCGTGTTCGGGATCACGTGCTGGCCAGGCTGCTGGAGGACCCCAGGGTGAGTCACCCTGTGGGGACAGGTGACACACATGGACTTTTCCAGACCTTTCAGTCCATGGGTCATGAGGGCATCAGGCTGTAGTGGTGAACGTCTGGAAGCTGCTGCTTCACCTCTGCAAGCCCAGCTGGTCCAGCTGGTTCAGGTGCACTCGCCCCAGAAGCTTGTCCACAAACACGGCCCTCAGGGCCTTTGCACTCACTCCTCTCCTCCTGCCTCTGCCCCTCACCTGCAAGCTCCCCTGTGCCACCACCATCCCACCCCCACTCCTGATTCTGCTTCCTGTTTCCTCTCTGGCACTGGCACTACCTTACATCCCCTACTGCTGCTATTTCTCTTCTACCACCAGACAGCATTCTCCATGAGTGAAGTGATTTGGGACTGTGTCCTCAGCGGCGAGGGTGCAGAGTGTACACTCCAGGAAGACCTGCTGTTGCGTGGCAGACATACAGTTGTATATTCATTCTGCTTTTCCATCAGCCTTCTATTACATTACTCTTCTTGTTTCCACATCAGTTCAGCATTGACTATTTTTTGTACCAGAAAAAGAAAAGTCAACAAACATGTATTTAACCATCTCAGAGCCCCTTGTGCTTGGCAGTTTTTAACCCCGTTTAGGTTTAGACCCTGAGAATGTGATTAAGAGTCTGGATAGTCTCCCCAGAAAAATAACAGTGCTCTGCCCACATAATGTCCTACACAACTTTAGGGGTCCCAGACCCCTCATGCCCCCCCAGGTTAAGAATACTGGGTTCAAATCAGTGACCCCCCCACCTCAGTCACCCCTTCCCAACAACACACTCAGGATTGTTGGGGGGTCAATAAAATGTCTTTGTGTTGAGCTCATCAGCCACAGTGCCCACCATGACAGGTTTCTCACTGAGGGGATGTCCCCTTGCTCCTGACGACTGAAGTGGTGACAGTTTCTCTGGGAGGCATCTGGCCAGGGACAGGGAGGAGCAGGCAGTCAGCACAGAGGGCAGGGCCTCTGGTGTGGCTGGAAGAAACCTCCAGACCAGCCTGTTGCCACCCCGGTGTTTACCAGAGGCCCAGTTCTCTTTGGGGTTCCCATGAGGTCACATGTGCCCCGCAGCTTCACGTTCCATGATGAAAAATGTACTACAGGTGTGTTCTGAGGTTCCCAGATGGAAGGAACAAAGGAGAACAGAACAAAACATACAAATAAAGAACAAAACAGTGGTTGGTTTGCCTTTCTGCAGCTTGATACCACTGGAGTTGCTTCCATTTCCACAACCCCACAAATTAATGCTTAAATCTGACTGCATCTCATTCATACCAGCTCCACCCCTCTGAGCCTGTCTGGGGTCCTCCCCAGGCACCAAATCCTGGAACATGGAGCTGGACCTTGGTCAGCAACACTGGGGGGCACAGTTCTGAATTGTCTTTAGGTGCCCAGCATGGCCCCAACAGCATCCAGACTGTCCTGCAAACCCAGGGGCAGCCCAGCCCTGGCCCCCAGCTCCTCCCTCCACATCTAGTCACCCTGTTTACAGAGAAGTCACCACCCTTTGAACAGCTTTGGCCCATTCACCCAAAAAGAGTGCGTTGTATTCAGTGTTGGAGGAATTGCGTTGGGGCCACACCACACCCCTTCTCAATGGAATGGAGAAGCTGCTAACCTCCTTCTGCCTGTTCCCAATGGCCCTGAGAGCTGGGCTGAAAGGGGCAGTGGGAGGGGCTGGAGAGCAGGAATCCTGATCCTCTTAGTGCTGTGTGACCATGAGAGATATCTTGACTTCTCTGGCCCTCTGTTGTCAGTAGACTGAAGTAACGTTGCCTGCTTCCCACAGTGAGTTGGTAGACAGATGTGATGAGGCACAGCACCCGTGAGTAGCTGAGACCCAGGCAATGAATACTATGTGCTCACAAGCTATTCACATTTGCCCGTTTTGCCTCCGGTGTTTCAGCTTCAGCTGGAATGCAGTCACCCAATTCTGATGGAAAAGGAAAGTGAGCTCTCTGAGCTATGCAACAGCTGACTTATATAGACAGATGTCTCGCCCTTGGTCCCTGATTGGCCATCCTCATGCAAATGAGGACTTCAAATCCTTACAGTTTGATGGGTCCAAAAGGCACTGTCCTGATTGGTCAGAATACAGCCACTCTGATTGTTTGGTGAAGATGCTGATGGAGACAAAGCTGTGCAGCTCTGATTGTAGGAGGAAAGCCTCATTCCTATTGGTTGAAATACTATTCCGGGAACTCCGTTGTAAGTGCTGGTTCTGATGGCCGGAACACAGCTCAGGCAGGTAGTTCAGTGTAGGATGCAGGCAGCTCAGTGCAGGATTCTCCCTGAAGTGCAGTTTGAGTGAGAGGCCCCTGTATAGAAATGGCTGCTAGACTGTGGGTTGTTTGTTTCTTTGTTTGGGGGGATTTTTGTTGTTGTTTTTAATTTGAGCCCAGTTAACCACCAGGAGCCCTTTTTGGCAGGTATCTTCTTTCTCAGAGTCCACAGACTGGCTCTGGACAATGGCATGAGGGATACCACTTCCAAGCCTGGCCCATAAACCAGCTCCCTTGCACACTTTCCTTCAAATCCCCTTCTGCTACGACCTAAATGCCATGTGTTGGGGCTGGTGGTTCCCCAAGGAGCAAAAAGCCAGGTCTTTGGGCAATTGTGTACAGCAGATCTCTTCCCAACCTCCAACTACATCAGGATGTGACATGAGGGAGCAATAAACTTTTATTGTGACAAGCCACTGAGACATCACAATTTCATTATTTTTGTGGCTGAGGTTTGCTACCCTCAAAGAGGTGGCAATTGTAGCCTACAGGCCAGATGTGTTTTGTTTTCAGCAGGGCAACAGTGAAAACAATTGGAATTTAAATGCCCTACAGAGCACCAGTTTGCCACAATCCCCACCCCTCTCTATTGCTTTCTACCCAGCCATGTCGCACATTCGCCTGCCCAGCTCCATTAAACACGTGAATTTGCAGGCCTCGAAAGCTTTGGATCAAAATGACTTCCTGCTGAAAGTTTCAGATATGTGTTATCTGATCCTGTGACAAAGTCAGGAAGATAGTAGAGGCTCATTGAAGAGGAGCAGCACAGCGTGTCGAAGGTGTGGGTGCAGATAGCTGCCTGTAAAAGTCGCTGTGGCATGGTGGTAAGTCAGACACCAAATCACATCTTGGAGCCCCAGTTTCCTCGTTTTCAAAATTAAAGACATAAAATAACTACTGTCTGAGGTCCCTCTAACTCTAGGATACTGTATTAATCAGGTTGGGTTGCCACAACAAAATATCACTGACTGGGGGGCTTGAACAACAGACATTTATCTTCTCACAATGCTGGAGGCTGGGCATTTGACTCAAGGTCAGCATGGTTGGGTCCTGGTGAAGCCTCTTTTCCTGGCGTGCAGAAGGCCGCCTTCTCCATGTGTCCTCACATGGCAGAGAGCTCTGGTGTGTCTTCCTCTTCATGTAAGGGTCCCAGCCCTATCGGATTAGGGGCCCACCCTTATAACCTCATTTAACCTTTCTGACCTCCTCAAAGTTACTATCTCCAAATATAGTCACATTGGGAGTTGGGGCGTCCACATAGGAATTTTAGGGGAACACAAGCATTCAGTCTATGGCAGATGCTATTACTTCCAGATTGAACATAGGAAGAAGTGGGTAGGTAGTATTTTTATATTTCCAGCAAGATGGGGCAGGTGGGGTGGGTGATTGGCCTCACCTGCTGAGTGAGGAGGTATTTGGGAGCTGAAGATATCCACTTTTATTAAAAGGTGTTATCCTCATTCCAGACTGCTGTGTGCCCAAAATGTCATTCTGAGATTGGCCTTGACAGAGTTCCTGAGAAAAGTCAGCGCTGCCTGTGTATAAGTCCCATGGCCCAGAGTCCTTGTCAGTTATGTCCCCGACTTCCTCTTCAGTCTGGTGTGGATCACTGTTTTCTCCATTTCTCTGATAAAGGATAATGATTCTAACCCACCAACAAAAAGTCATGAGACATAATTAGCTGACACTGACCAAGAACTCTGAAATACACAAAGTATACAGCACGAGTGATTCTGAAATATCTGTTTTGTAGCACTGGGCGCAGGACTGGGCACACTGTCCTTTCCTATCGTCTGCAAATTTAAAAGGTCCAGTGACACCAAGACTAAGTTCAGAGCCCCCAGCCCAGCGGCATCCTTGGACCTGACGATGAAACTTTTGTTCTCTTCAAATGTACAGAATCCCCTAATGGCCTCACCAGGCTTTGTGGATTAATTTGGGTCACACTGTATATTCAGAGTGGCGACTTGGAGGGAACCTGCTGTCTGACAGTAAGACTCAGACCCTTTGCAAGACCATAGAATTCAGTGAGAGGCTGGAGGCTTTGGTAACAGTCTTTCCTCCATCACAGTGCGTCCCTGTGACCTTGGACTCGTCATCTGATCTCTTGGAGCCTGTGCTTACACACTTGCTACAGACAAGCAAAGGAGCTCTTAGCTACTGTCTGCATTTTTCTGAGAAAGTGTTTTAAAGCTAAAGCTATCACAGCTGGCCTGGGAAGGAAGGTAGCCTCACATCTGCAACTCTTGAAATCCCCTGGTGAAAAAGCCCCAACGGGTAGAGTTCATTCAAGAAGCCTAGGGCCCGCTGAGGTGACACAGCATCCTCTTCAGACTCTCTTGTGCCCTGCAGAAAATGTGCAGACAGGACCTAGCTGAGGTAAAACAGGGGCAGGGGACAGCAAGGCCATACTGAAAGAGTGCTGGTCTCCATAGATTGCTGGTTGCCAGAGGAGGAGGGTGGGGGTGGGAACAATGGGTGAACTGGCTTTGTTTTTGTTTTTAGTTTAAATAAGTTGAATACAAATATATAAATATTAAAACAAACAAAAAAGAAAAACAGAGTGAGACATGCCTGGGGACAGGGGGTCCGTCCGCATGTCAGGACCCATCACCTGGGGCTGGCACTGCAGGACACGACATGCCACAGTAGCCAGGACTTGTGAGGCTTCTTAGGGACAAGCTGGGGCCTGGTGTTGAGCTGGCTGGCCAGCAATCTGTAGGAGCAGCTGAGCCAAAAAAGGCTCTACCTGCTAAGGTTACGCTCCCCCAGCAAGGAGGGCCAGTGTCGGGGTGCTCCTGTCATAGCGCACGTCAACTTCAGAAACCGTACTCGTGCGCAGACCTGTGCAGTCCCCGAGCACAGAGCACAGGCTCACAGGGAGGTTGGGCCCAGGGTCCCGGACGGAAGGAAACCCTCTGGACCAAGGCACACAGTAGGTAAACACTCACATGATGGGTAGGAAGGAGTTCCTACGGTCCAAACACCCACACCACCAGCAAGTCAGATTTCCAGCAGGAGTTCAGGAAAGAGTGAGTTTAGGTATCCCCCAAAGGAACAACATCTATTCACCACCCCAGCTGCCCTAGAGTCGCTGCTTTTCCTTTCACTTGTTCTCCCCTCCTCCACTTCCTAGGTGCCCACTCCCCATAACCCATTGCAGTCGAGGTCACGCCCCCGTCAGTTACTGGAAATCTTTGAGCACTCACACATGATCTTTTCATTACCAGATATGATATGTAACACTCATTCCTTGAAAGCTCCTTAACTTCCCCATTAAGTTCTATCCTCTTTGCTAGTAGCTAGTACCCTCAACGCAAGGCGCGTCCTTTACAAGAGCCTGTCCTTTGCCCTCTATGCTTTTCCCCCTCCCTCTCCTGTCCCCTTGGAGGATCCATCCCCTCCAGAGGCTTCTCCTCTCACAGCAAATATAGAAAGAGCATAGGTCAGGTGGCTGCAGGGTGAGCTCACAAAGGCAAGGACGCATGCCAGCCCCTGCCAGAAAGAATGGAAGAGCTAGTTCAACCTGGAAAGACTGGGTCTCTTCATGTGCTGTTCCTGCGCCTGTGAGATAATTACATGGTCTTCCACACATGTTGGTTACATTTATATTCACAAGGGAAAATGATCTATAGTTTTCCATTCTGGTAACGTCTTTGTCAGGTTTTGGTGCTGGGGGTGCCAGGCTGGCAATGTTCTCTCCTCCTCTGTTTTTAGAAAGAATTTGTGTAGGTTTGGTATAACTCCTTCCTTAAATGTGTAATGAAATTCAACTTGGAAGCCTCTGGGTGGGCCTACAATTTTCTTTATGGGAAAGTTTAATTCTAAATTCAATTCATTTAATAGATATGGGTGTATTAAGAATTTCTATTCCTTTTGACAGTTTTGATAATATGCATCTTTCAAGGAATCTGTTTATTTCATTTAAGCGGTGGAATTTATTCGCATAAGTTGTTATTCTTGTAGTAATATTTTAACATCTGTAAGGTTGGTTGTGATGTTTCCTCTTTGATTCTTGATATTTCTTAATCAGTCTAATTAGAGATGTATTAGTCATTTCAAAGAACCAATATTTTGATGTCACTGATTATTTTAATTGTCTTTTTTCTATTTCATGGTTTTCTTATTACTTTCTTCTACTTACTTTCAGTATAACTTGCCCCCTCTTTTTAGCTTCTTAAGCTTAGTATTGTAGACCTTTTTACTTTTCAAATATAAGCACCTAAAGCTATAAACTTCCCCATAAACTTTAGCTGTTTGCCACAAATTTTGATATGTTGTGGTTTTATTATCATTATGTTAAAAATAATTTCACAGGGGAGAAACTTAGCAGAGCCCACACTAATCAAATGAGCAACATGACAGCCCTCAATAGTGGGACAAACAGAAGTCCTGGTGGGACGTGACAAGGAGGACAAGTCATCACTGCTATGATGTTCTCACCAGAGTTGCCCAATCTCAATACAAATGTGAGGAAATGCCAGACACACACATTGAGGGTTATTGTATAAGATAAATAACCTATGATCTTAAATTATTATAGTCAAAGACTGAGCAACTCTTCCAGAATGAAGGAAAGTAAGGAGATATGACAACTGAATGGAACATATAATTCTGATCTGTATTCTTTTATTATTGAGACATTAATGGAATCTGAATCTGTTCTGAGGATTAGACGGTCGTCATATATCAATATTATCCTGATTTTGATGGTATATGAGTCTGACAATTAAGTTCATGAACTTGTTGCAACGATGTTGCTAAACTTTTTTGATATTAGAGGGATTATTCATTATGAATTTGTACCAACTGGACAAATAGTTAACACGTTGCGTACGGATCACGAAAATCTTCATTTTTTTCTGAGCCTTGCGTTAAGGACGGATAACGAGAATCCTCGTTTTTACTGTTGACTCTTTTTACTTTGCATATTTTATTGAATTATTTGTGTTTCGTTAATAACAAAGGAAGCTGCTTTCTGTAGTATCACACCAGGAGGGATTACTAACATCATAGGTGAGTAAATCCTAAAAAATTCCATAGAAAAATAATAAATGACATAGAAGCATTTACGCTTTAAAGAGAAGAGTGCATTTTAAAGTAGTTTCTTTTAAAAACCTGCCGGAACAGAGGGGTATGAGGGATTTAAACCCCGCCGTACGCAACGTGTTAACCAAGTTTACTATTTGGAAGTGCTGAAAAGGCTGCGTGAAAAAGATGATCTGAACTTTTCACCAACAATTCATGGCTCTTGCATCACGACAATGCACCAGCTCACATGACACTGTCTATGAGGGAGTTTTTAGCCAGTAAACAAATAATTGTACTGGAACACCCTCCCTACACACCTGATCTGGCCCCCAATGACATTTTCCTTTACCTGAAGATAAAGGAAATATTGAAAGGAAGACATTTTGATGACATTCAGGACCTCAAGGGTAATACGACGACAGCTCTGAGGGCCACTCCAGAAAAAGAGTTCCAAAATTGCTCTGAAGGGTGCACTAGGCGCTGGCGTAGGTGCATAGCTTCCCAAGGGGAGTACTTCGAAGGTGACCATAGTGATATTCAGCAATGAGGTATGTAGCACTTTTTATAGGATGAGTTCTTAAACTTAACTGTCCTACCTTGTAGTATAGGAAATAAACACTAAAGTATTCATTATGCCCAGAACTTTATTTGAAACGCTTCAGAATAAAAATGGTTTTTGGACTACACTTGCAACTTTTCTATAAGTTTTTGGCTGAGTTTTAAAAAAATTATCCCCACCCCACAGGGAAATGTTTTTCTGAGAGGAAAAGAAAGCAAGATGCAAAAAGCTACTATATTTTCCATTTATATTAAATTCTAGAACATTCCAAACAAATCAATAGTGACAGAAAGCACATCGGTGGTTGCCTGGGGTGGTGGTGGGGAGGAGATTGACTGCAAAGTGGCCAGAGGGAGCTTCTGGGCGATGAAAGTGTTCTGTGCCGTGTTCTGGTGGTGGTTACACAGGCGTGTACATGTGTTAAAAATGGATGTATTTTATGTTTGTAAATTATAAGTAAAGTTGATTTTAAAAAGCCAGAACAAAGTCTCTATGACCATTTCCCCTGAAGGAATCAGGAGAAATGGCTAATTTCTGTCTGAATCAGTTTCAAGATGAGACTGTAACACCTCACTGTGCTAGAAAGTAAGCAACTTTCAAATATTAAAGGGGTCATGTCAAAAGGACATAGGAGACAGCTTGAAAAAAGGCCCACTTGCCAAAGTCTCAACAATGTAAACATCAAAAAGTATAGTAATTATGATGGATTGAAATGCATTAAATCAGTGAAAATTTGTGAATTCATACTGATTTTTTTTATAAAGTCAGGAAAATTCATTTATCACCATTTACGATAATTATTAAAATACTGCTTTGCTTTGAAAAGATGTAGAAAAAGAGAAAGAATGAAGCATTTATCTTGCCTTTAACAGGAACTATATTTGGGATATTCAAGTAGTCCCAGTTGATGAAACAAACTGATACTATAATTAAGAATGACAAATAATAAATGCAGAATGAGTGATAGGGTAATGAAGAGTCATTTCATAAGCCTTAGATTTCAGCAGTTGATGTTAAAACCATTATGTGAATAGCTGATGGAGAACCTACTGCACATTCAGGAATATCACACAAAATGTAGTCACAAGGGGAAAATATAACTGTAAAATCATCTTGATACAATCATGGGTCGAACAGGTATTATGGGCCTTCTGACCAGCTGTGACCTATTCAAGCCAACACTGTTTAGATATGAGTTCCATGAAATATAGGAGCTAGTAATCAGGAGTATCCAGAAAATGGAATATCCCGTAGGCAGCTGGCTTAGTCCCTTCAACAGATGAGCGTAATTTTAAAAGGGACTTTTCTAGAATAAAGGAGGCTTAAGAAACATGAAAACCAATTGCCATACTAGATTGAATACTATTTAGATAAAGCAGCAGTAAGTGAAAAAGTTTTGGCTAATTGAAAAAAGTTGAATACGGTCTGGTTATTCTGTGAGTTCAAAATTTACTAAAATGGAGGAATGGAGATCACTGACTAAAAAAATTATAATATAGTATGTACAATTTGATCTCATTTTGGTTAAAGACACATATAGCATACATGTGGTGCATGTGTGTATGGATATATAGAAGGTGCCAAAAAAGTACACATATTTTCAGAAAGGAAAAAACTATTAAAATTGTAATACTCAATATATACAGATAACAAAAGATGAATACAAGTCACGTTTGACTTCTGCAATTACAAGAGGTGCTCAAAGTGTTTCTCATAAGCATCTAGACACTTCTGAATACGGCGAACTGCTGCTTGAGCAACATTGACCAAAGCGTCCACTTGTGTACATTTTTTTCGGCACCCCCAGTATGTACACAGATAATATTACATAAAATCTCATTTTGGTAAAAAAAAAAAAAATAGAGATAGATTATGTGTATATATACATATATCTATACCTACCAAGCTATATACAAATATGTAGTATATACAATATTATCTCATTTTAGTTAAAAAATTTTATATATGTATGTGTGTGTGTGTCCATACATAAGTACATAGAAAAAGAGCCAGAGGATATGCCTAACCTATTAAAAGTATGATATCTGGGTGGTGGGAATATATTATTTTATCATATTTCTTATTTTTAAAATTTTAAAAAGTTATTCTTTAGAAAATACACACACAATGGCTTATATAAAAATAATGTGGTTGGAAATTGGGTCCGGCCTTGCTTTCCACAGTTGCTCAAAGATCTGGTGTCTTCCACCTCAGGGACCCACCAGCCCCAGTACATGGCCTCCAGGTTGCAGCAGAAGGGGATTCGAAAGAAAGAATGTGCAAGGGAGCTGGTTTATGGGTCTGGCTTTTATAACAATGAAAGGTTATTTTTTCTTAAAAAAGTTTTCTTTTTCTTTTTTTTTCTGACCTCACTTCTGCATTCATGTAGTTAGTCCCTAGTTAAGGCCCTCTCTCCATTTTGCCTAAAACATCGCAGCAGCCCCCACCTTAGCAATGACCATCCAAATCGCTCCTACAGGTAACTGTCAGACTATTCTCCTAAAAGGCAATGTCACGCAGGGTGTCATGTGGGGTCTCTGGTCCCACTCCCCACATAAGAACGCAGGACATGGTGAGGCCGAAAAGGAACACCCACGGAGCCATAGATAGGGGAGTCACACCACTATAGTCTCGCTGGCGGCTGGGTTGGAGACACAGGAAGCAGGAGCCACACTATCCGCAACCTGTTGTCTACTTCTCTCTGCCAACCAACCTCACTTTCTAGCTGCAATCCGCCATCCTAACTGCAATCCGCTCTTGCTAGCTCAGCCACCATCTTCTTGCTAGCCCCCCATTTTCTGCTAGCGTAGCCACGGCAATTATATTAGTGGCCAATGGCTCACTGGTTACAGCTGATGGCCAACTAGCCACAGCTGATGGCCATCCAATCCCAGTTGATCGCCATTTAGTACCCGAGTGAGCACCTTTCCACGTGAGGGCGAGAGCCTGGAAACTGCACTCCTGGGTCTCTCCCCACACTCCACCCCTACAGGGTCTCGCCTCACAATCTACACGACAAACGTCTTCCGCGAGGGGCCCTGTGCGAGGAGCCTGGAGGTGAATGCAATATCCTGGACACAGCCAGGCTCTCTGGGAACAGCCAGGGTTTCTCAGGGCACCACCAGTCTTTCTGGGCACAGCTAGACTTCCTGGGCTTCTTAGGGTACCGCTAGTCTCCCCAGGCACAGCCAGGGCCTCTTAGGGCACTGCCACTCTCTCTGGGCACAGCCAGACCTCCTGGGCTCAGCCAGGGCTCTCAGGGCACTGCCACTCTCTCTGGGCCTCTGAGGTTACCATGCTGGAACAACAGCGACTCACAGTTAAGGTGCTTACATATTCTCGATGGTGGCTGGTCAAGACACAGGAAGCAAACATTCACCAGTTCCACTGCATGGTGGTACGTTCCCAAGCAAACAGTCAAGAAGTCCATTAAATTAGGGATAGAGCCCATTCCCCACAGTCCACAGTCATTCACCAGGGCTGTGCGTTAGCCTCACAATGTGTGCCCTCTCCACAGGGCGAGGGCTCCAAGTCCTCCCCAACCTGGGGGTGAGGGCCTCAGCAAGCACTTCTCAGCCCACAGGGCTGCAAGGACCTTCGCTTTCTCTGTGTCGTGCGGGAGACCCTGCTCGCTACGCCATTTTTCAGGCGGGGCAGCCTGGGGGGTCTCTGCTCCTGCTCCCCACACAAGAATGCAGGATATGGTGAGACCAAAAAGGAACACCCACGGAGCCATAGGTAGGGGAGTCATACCACTATGGTCTCACTGGAGGCTGGGTTCATTGGATGTGCGACCTGCCGTCCGCCTTTCCGCCAACCGACCGACCGACGACTCTCCTCCACTCTCTTGACCCTGTTCCTCTCCTCCTGTCCTCCTGGTCAGGCGGTACTGTTGCACTGTAACCACGTGCCAGGGCTGTGGCAACACTTGAGGAGGGTGGTGAGCATGCCCGCGTGTCACCGCTTTAACCACCCAGATCCGGAAAAGGAACTCTCCTAACGACGTCTGTAAGCTGAGGCCATGTAGCACGTCCACCCCTAGAATATACTCCGGAACGGGGGAGACATAAACCTTGTAGGTACGAGGAGGAAGCCTTCCTATACCCAGTGGTAAGGAAACGGCTTTCACAGTCACAGTTTTTCCCCCGTAGCCATCAATGCAGATTGCTGGTCCAGGGAACAGTTCTGGATTCCCATAAACGAGACTGCAGTTGGCGCCAGTGTCAACTAGAGCCAAAACCCTCTGTACATTCGAAGGGGACCAATGTATGGACAGTTCCACGTGGGACCTCCGGTCCCTGCTCATCCCCTCTGACCGGGTACCTAGGCCCCACCCCTAATCAAGCTGAAAGGAGTCGGCCTCAAGCGGCTGCATGAAGTCCTGGAGGGACACGGGTCGCGCTTTGCCAGACTCCTCCTTTATGCTTCTTTCTGGAATTGTTGTTCCGGACGCAACTGTTTCCAAAGTTCAAGCAGGAGTGCATTGGGTTGTCGGTCTATTTTCTTCCTATCAACCCCTGCTGCCACAAGATCATGCCACATCTGTGCGCGTGTTACTCTCTGAGGCCCGCGACCTCATCCCTTTACCTTTGGTTTGGGCTTCCAGGTCTCAACTGTGCGGACCTCCTGTCTTAATTTCCTTCGCCTCCGGCTTTCTACATCCCCTAGGGTGGCCATGGCAGTTGTAACTTCATGGATCTGTCGCCCTACATACGGTGTAAGAATAGCAACCAAGGATCCAAAAGCACTCGCAGGTGCAGTGTCCAAAACCAGATCTCTCATGCTGGCAGTAAAAAGCTCGTCATCTGGGCCCTGCATGTTGAGGTTAAAAATAGCATGTCTCATACCCATTTCACGGATTATTTGCGTAAGTTCTGTATATGACTGCCATTGACTCACAGTGTCTGGCAGCTCGCCATCCTGTCCCCATACTGTGCGTATCGCAGCAGTGAGCCACTGCATTAGAGAATGGTTGCCCTGGTTGTTGGCCAACCTATGGCAGTTTTATAACTTTTGTCGCAGGGATGGATGCGCTGTCACGAAGGCTAGCTTTTCCATCTCGCCTGGGGAGCAGAGAATGCTGTCTGCTCCCTCATCCCATAAACGTAATAGCCAAGCCGAGACTCCTCTCCAGGGCGCTGTCTGTACCGCCTCCCCAGCTCCTGCAACTCAGTGGGAGTGTATGGGGTGTAGGTAGTGAACTCAGTCACAGCTGGGTTGCCGGCAGCAACGCCCCCAGGGCCCAAAGGTTGCTCACGTTTTACCCTTTGCTTCAAGATTGGCCAGGCTTGGGGGTTGGGAGCTACATTGTCTCCACTTGCTTCCTCCACCTCTGCCTCAGAGTCTCCACCTTGGGGCCCCTGTTCTAACAGGCGGACCCGGGCTTCCAGTGCTTCCAACCAGGACACCTGGTTCGGCACCCGGGCCATTTCATTAAGCCCATTTTCCGTGTTGAGACTCAAGGCCGTGAGGAACATCCAGCCCACGTGGCCGGCTGTAGCCTTCTCCTCCTCCGGCCACCGCTCAGCCAGAGCCTGCAGGGCCCTCTCCACACTGGCTGGAGAGCCGTCCATGTCCTCCCCCCTTTCCTTTGGGGTCCAACTCCTGAGAACAGTGGCCACCGGACACCATACACTGTGTGGGGGCCACACATCCTCCTGCCCAGAGTCAGACTCCATTCCTACCTGGTTGGAATCTTGCTCACCGTGCCAGGTGTCTGAGTGGGTGGAGGCCTCCTTGTAAGATGTCCACCACCCTCGGAACTTAAGGCCGCAGCAGATCAACAAAAGGAGGACAATGCCTTTTATGGCCAAGAAGGTGGTGTGCCAGCTGGAGGCTTGAGTCTCCCAGGCAGACCGTGCCTCCCGTTCCTGGTGTCGCTCCTCATGGGCCTCCTGAGACTGCGTTTTCATACGCACAAACTGTTCCACCATCCTTCGGATAGTTTTGGCCGGCACCGTACCCTGCTCACTGTGCTATTTGTCGTGCGGGAGACCCTGCTCGCTGCGCCATTTGTCGTGCGCGGAGGCCTGCTCGCCGTGCCATTTTTCAGGCAGGGCGGCCTGCAGGGTCTCTGCTCCCGCTCCCCACAGGATATGGTGAGGCCAAAAAGGAACACCCACGGAGCCATAGGTAGGGGAGTCATACCACTATGGTCTCACTGGAGGCTGGGCCCACCGGACGCGCGATCTGCCGTCAGCCTTTCCGCCAACCGACCGACGACTCTCCACTCTCCTCGACTCTGTTCCTCTCCTCTCTTCCGCTCTCCTCAGCTCCTCGGCAGTCCTTAGCAGTCCTCGGCAGTCCTCGGCAGTCCTCGGCTCTCCTCCGTAGCCGCAGCAGTTATACCAGCGGCCAATTGGCTAACCGGCCACAGCCGACGGCCAATCAGCCACAGCCGACGGCCATCCACCACCCGAGCCAGCACCCTTCCATGTGAGGCCAAGAGCCTGTAAACTACTCTCTGGGGCTCTGTCCCCACATCTGGCATAGGCTGGTTGGAGAACCACCCACGTCCTCCCACCCTTCCATGGGGTTCCAGCTCTCCGGCAGCTGCTCCTCCTGGTATTCCTGAGACCAAGTGTTCATACACACAAACTGTTCCATTACCTTTTGGAGAGTTTCGGCCAACACCGTACCCTGCTCGCTGTACCATTTGTCATGCAGGGTGTCATGCGGGGTCTCTGGTCCTGCTCCCCACATAAGAACACAGAACATGGTGAGGCCAAAAAGGAACACCCCCGGAGCCATAGATAGGGGAGTCATATCACTATCGTCTCGCTGGCGGCTGGGTTGGAGACACAAGAAGCAGGAGCTGCACTATCCGCAACCTGCCATCCACTTCTCTCTGCCAACCAACCTCACTTGCTAGCTGAAATCCCCCCTTGCTAGCCCAGCCACCATCTTCTTGCTAGCCCCCATTTTCTGCCAGTGTAGCCACGGCAGTTATATTAGTGGCCAATGGCTCACTGGTTACAGCTGATGGACAACTAGCCACAGCTGATGGCCATGCAATCACAGTTGAGGGCCATTTACTACCTGAGTGAACACCTTTCCATGTAGGGCAAGAGCCTGGAAACTGCACTCCTGGCTCTGTCCCCACAGGCAGGTTCTGACTGTGCTACCCCGGTGATGAACATATTTCAGTGGCTGTGCCTATGCTGTGATTTCAGACTTCTCAGCCTGACAGAAGAGCCTGTCCTTGGAACTGAGCCCCAGCTTTCCCCTGCCAAACCCACTGGCACACAACTTGTGAGGCCTGCTCTGGCCTTTGTAGCTTTAAGAAAGTCCCACAGAGAGTCCTGAAGGTGTAGGGCCTCTCTACAGCCTCCTTTCTTCTGAGAAGGAGCTCAGTAAGTTATGTGATGAAGAAACATTCAGGGGACATTGGGAGGGGACACTTCCACCAGCTGTAATACTCCTGGCCTCTCTTGGTCACTGTACATTCTCATTCTGCCTGAAGGGAGGGATGATTTCATTTTCTGAGGAAATGTGGGGTGAATAATTGTATTCTCTTTTCAGCTTCAGCGGGACTTCTGGCTCATGGAGCGGGAAGTGGGCGTTCTCTGGGCCCGAGTTTGCCGGGTCAGCCCCACCATGCGGAGAAGCCTGACTGGCCAAGAAGGCCGCCAAATTCTGACGTTTAGTTAGCAGGCACTCAGGAATGTCCAATTAAGTCCCCAAATGAACAGCCAACATGTTCAATGAGCCCCCAGGTGACGATGCACAGTCAAGTTTGAGAAGCTCTGCTCTAGAAAATTGCCTTTTCTTTTGTCACTGCTGACTCCCAAACCACTGATAAAAATGCTGAGTAATATGACCCAATAATTAAAATCCCCTGGCCCTAAGAGGTCTCAACAATATCATCACATGCCATGAGCTCTGGAGTTTACTCCAGTGAATTTTCCTCCACTGTAAAGCAGAGGTGCTCACTTCGCTCGTGGTCTCTACGGGCCCTTTCATAGGCAAACCAGCTGGGCCCCCCTTCCTCCTGGGGCTCTCTGGCCACTGTGCACCTGTGCTAGTCACCCAGGGCAGGTACCAGACAACCAGGGACAGCTTGTGCTGTCAGTTTGGTTCTCTGTGTAATCCACCCCTGACCTTCCTCGGCAGCTCCATAGATATGAGTGGAGTGGAGATTTCTGTGCTAGCATCACACACTCCACCTTTCCCTAGGTGGTATTCTGAGATCAAGCAGGTCTCCCTCCTACCTACCATGTCCAGCTGCTCCCTCCCTGAGGAGAAGGGACGGCTCCAGCAGCCATAGGCGTTCCACAGCCATCAGTCATGGTTATCATTCTTACAATCTTTACCTTCCTCTACAGTGAAAGGGGCTGCGCATTCTGTACCATCTGACTGATGAATTCTCTTACACAACTGTCTAAACAAGACCAAAAAGAAAATGCTGATTTGCTTTGAATAGAACCAGAAAAACCACAGACTTCTCAAGTTTAAATTAGCTGAGCTGCTGATTTTCATAAGAAAATCTGGTTTAAGACTGCAAAGGGCTGGTTAGGGCTAGCATATGGTATGATCCTAAGGGGTCTCCAATGGGATGTCCTGGGGTCATAGTGATGGGAGCAGTTTCTTTCTCTATTGTTTTCTAACTTTATTGGCACTGTCTTTGATTTCTCAAACCCATCATTTGCACATGAATGGTGGGTCTGGACAGCACAGTGTCCTAAATTAGACACACCCAGGCTAGCCCAACAAAGGGTAGGAATTCAAAACAAGGTGGAGGAGAAGGTAAGTTTACAAATTGTACAGTGATGAGGCCTGTTGTCTTCACTACTCAACAATAAACTTTCTCAGCACCTTCTATTGCAAGGAACGAGGGAGGGCTCAGAGACCAATGAAAGCTCCTGTGTCAGCGTAGTGAAGAACAAGAAGCAAGGCACAGAGAGAGCAGGAGTTGTGTTCAAAGTCACGGTGAAGGACATTTGGGTGGGTCTTCCATAATCTAGAATGCACTTGGCAATCTCAGTGGCCAGCTTGCTGGATAAGTGTCAGTCTGGGTTCTTTGTTGCAGAAATGTATCACAGGTTCTTGAGCAGCTCACAGAAGCCATAGGAGGGCCATGCCAAAAGGCCAGGCATCCAAGGATGGTGCCCAACATACAGTATAGGATCCCTCCAGTGAAGTCCCTTCTGACTCCAAAGGGATAAAAATAGGTCGAACCTAGGAGCTAAGCAAATCAATCCTCATAAAGAAGGCCAGTGTAAACAGAACAAACTCTTCCATGGACATCACTCAGGTACCCCATTCCTTACTCCTATCAGGACCACTCACTGTCCCCATAGATTTGGGGCCCAAACTGCCCCACAAATTGTGCCCTTCCCCTTTGTCCCACTTGGCCTTGATTTTTTCTCAATGGTCATCCCGGCCACTAGCCATGCTGGAGAGCTCCTTGTGTGCTCCATGTCCTCCAGCCCAATTTTCCATAGCCATACAGCTGCTCACGTCATCCTCGCCCCTTGACAAAACCCAGGTGAGTCACCAGAGCCCTGCTGTTGGCACAATAGGTTCTTACCAATATTTCTCTCAAACAGAATTTCTCCAAATGTAATCTGCCTAGGGAGAAATGGCCTTTTTGAGCCCAGAACTACTTGGCTGCAATAGTATGGGATTCAAACTAGAGGCAGGTCGGAGAGTGTCGGGCACATAGTTACAGCTACAGGACCCATGACTGAAAACAGCTGACAGGGCATAACTCACTGTGGAGACATAAAAAATAACTTTCCTTCTACCTTCTAAGTTCTTCTAGCTAGGCTAATAATCAAATTAACAGAGACAGATTAACAGGAGAAAACATGCCAAAGTGTATTATACAAATGTACATTCGGGGATGTCATGCGACCACCAAAGAGGCAGAGGGCAGTTGAGGCTTATGTGCTATTCTGGAGCCACGGGAGTGGGCCATTCACAGGTGGCCAAGGGCAGAGCACCTGGCAAACAAATTCCTGCTAAGCAACCCAGAAACAGGCTTTACTAGCTTCTTCCCATCTGTCTCACTGTGCTAAAGTGAATGTGCTAAGGTGACTAAGCCAGTCCTTCCCTGGAGCAGGTTTCTCTACCTGGATCTCTGTAGGCAGGAAAGGGGAGGTAACAAACTCTTTGAGTCTTTTGTTTCTTGATAACCAGCTTAAAATCAATATCCCAAAAAACATTTGGGGTGGCAAAACTTTGGTCCCCTTCATTATTGATGTTAAGAAACATGCAAACCTGTAGAGTTTTTTATAAGTGTATTTGAGTCAAACAGGGGATACACCTGAAAGCAAGATCTCAACAGAACAAAAAAAATATTTCTCAGAAATGACAGTTTGCAGCGTCTTTTATGCATTTGGAGTTAAGGAGGGAACGTAAGGAAGATGACATGAGGGAAAGCAAGGCGCGGCTGGATTACGGGACGTGAACATGATCGTGTGCTCTCTGGAGGTGGTCGCGCATTAGAAGGAGGAGTCTGAAAAGACGCAATTCAAAGAGGCATTAACCTAGACGAACAGAAACTGGACAGGGCCATGTGAGGTAGAGATGAGCCTCTCACTGTGGGCCCCATGGCTGACAGCAGCTGCCCTCCGTCCTGCCTCCACGCTGGGCCACCCAACTGGCTGGGCTGCCTATGCACACGAGCAGCTTTCCCAGATGAAAAACACAGTGTCACCTGCAGCGGCCTGGCTCCACTGCAGAGAATTCCTTGTGGGAGGTGAGGGCTTCCTGGAGGACTGGAACGAAAGGCTTTCCTACTTTGTTAAGGAGGAGGGTGGGAGATGGAGATGAGAACTCCGGCACTGCAGTGGGAGCTGTAGAAAACCAAGAAATGAAAGCAACTGGATGACCATGATGGTGGGGACGAAAGAAGGGGTCCATGACAGTGACCTCACAGGGTGACCTGATCATAAACTCCTACCCGGGCAGGTCACGGTGGGCAGTCACGCCCCAGGCATACAACTTTTTAGTAAACGCCTTACCTTTGCCTTAAGCCAGCCCCGCCCATTGTGTCTGTGCACCTGGGTTCACACACCTCTGAAATAAGTGTGACCACCCTCAAGAGAGCACAGTTTCATGTTACCTGCCCTGTGAGCTGTCCCCGCCTTGCTCTCCCATGTCATCTTCCTCACGTCCCCTCCTTAATTCCAAGTGCATAAAAGTAGCTGCAAATTGTCACTCTCGGGAGCATCTGAGATCCTGCTCCCCGGCATTGTCGTCAGTTTGGCTCAAATAAACTCTTACAGTTCTCTGCAGGTTTGGCTGTTTCTTACAAAGACACAAAGTGCCGTACGCTGGGTGGTTTAAACAATAGAAATGTATCTTCTCCCGGTCCTGGACGTCCGAGATCCAGGTGTCCCAGGGCTGGTCCCTCCTGAGGCCACTCCTTGGCATGTTGACAGCTGTCTTCTCCCCATGTCCTCACATGGTCGTCCTCCATGTGTGTCTGTGTCCTAATCTCCCCTTCTTATAAGGACACCAGTCGTATTGGATTAGAGCCCACTCTAATGACCTCAGTTTACCTTAATCACTTCTTTAAAGAGCTTTTATCCCAAGATAGTCACATTCTGAGGGTTAGGACTTCAATATATGAATCTGGGAAGGGGGACACAATTCAGCCCTTGACACTTCTCAAAAGTGCCCACCTATACACCACATGGAACACAGACAGGCTGTGGGCAGGCCCCGCCCAGCTTGATCCCCAGCCCTGGCTGCCCAGCAGGAGCCTGTGTCTCCACCTCTCTGGGCCTCTTGGATCTGCGGGGTCCCGGAAGTGCAACCTGTAGCACACAGACCTCAGAAGGCCCTAGGGCCCTGAAGGGAACAGCCTGGAGCCATGGCCTGTTTTGTTCTGCACTTTTCCACTTCTGAAGAAATCTGATGGCCTCCGAACTGCTGCACTTTTGTAAAGGGCTCAAAGTAGTGACAAGAGTGGACAAAGTGGGAGCAGGGCAGACTGGCCCGGCTTGAAGTGCTGCAGGTAGCAGGGCCTGCCACTGTCGTCCACGGCTACCCTGACTCAGCCCCACTGTGGGAACTTAGACCACCGAAGCCAGCTCTAGGTCCCAGCCTTCCTGCCAGGAGCCCCAGTCTGGAGGAAGATTCCAGGAAACCTGGCCTGGGCTGCAGATACGATTAAAAGACACAGCTGCACTCAGGGGCTTGGCAGCGAGCCCTCCACACCCAATCAAGGCTCCAGTTCTTCTAAGGCAAAGCCTGGCTGTCCTGGACCAATGACCACTTCAGCCTAGGCCCACGTGGATTAGTAGCAGATGTGGGGGTCATGGCGGGGGGCTGTGTCCCCACAGCTGTCAGGGGCATGAGGGGTCCTGTGCCCTAAAGAACAGTGTTATGTGGCTGCCACCCAAATTCTCAAAACCAGAACAAACCAGAGAGGCAGAGTCCACCTGAGTTTGTGGGCCTACCTTCCACCATGCCATCGGCCAGCTGCCCTTCCCCTGACCTGGTGGTGAGAGCTGTCCTGGAGCCCCCAACCCCCAACCCTCGTCCCCTTGGGTCCCCATCACCCCAGCCTCTTGGGGTCTGGAGCCCTTACTCACATTCCCACCTGCCATGGGGCCTGGACCCACAGGGCAAGGCTGGTCCCAGCCCCCATCCAGCCTCACTGCTCCCAAGTGTAAAGGCGATTGGAGGAGCCCCCTAGAATGGTCTGGGGATGAAGTCAGTTCTGTGTCAGGACCTTCAAATCCCTGTTCAGTGGTCAGGTCTTCTCTGGGAAGAGGAGCTCCTGTGTGTACTCCCCTATTTTCCTTTATTTCTGTTCACATCACTCCTGCCTTCCTGGGAGAATTCCTCTGTGAGCCGATTCATGCTCCTGTGTGCCCTCCCACCTGCTGTCCCCTTGCTGGGCAGTGCAGAACCCACAGCTCAGTGACCTCAGCGTGTACAGTGAATTGGACAGCTCTGCAGAGGAATCCAGGGACCATGTCCTTCAGTCCCCAGACAGTCTTCTTGCTCACTGCCCACCTGCCCACTCTCTGGTTCTCCCTGGGCTACTCATTCTCCCCCCCAACCTCCATCCTCCGCGTCAGAGGGGCCAGGCCAGCAAGGCCCTGCAGAAAGGGCATGGCCCAACGCCAAGGCCACTTCTAATGGGAGTAGCCACAGAAGTCCCTGATCACAATATGTGCTTCAGCAAAGCTGCTTTCAGGAGCCCTGAGGTGAGCAGTCCTTATGGCCATGCTCTGAGAAAGGGGACTTGAGCTTCCTGAAAAGAGGAGCAGAGCCTGGTGTGGACCAAGTCACTCCTCAAAGGGCCTGTCTTGAGAGAGACCCTGGATACTTTGCTCAAGGGGCTTTTCATCTGCTTACTGCCTCAGCCTGCCACCCCCACAAACCTGTTCCCTCTGACAGCAGCAGCCATGTCCCCACCACCAGACGGGCCAGAGCTCCCAGCCAACCATGCACCTGCTGCCCTTTGTCCCCACACCAGGGGCTGAGGTGACAGCGGGGCAGCCTTCCTCCATCAGGACACACATCTGAGGAGCTCCCTGCAGCCCTCCTGTCCCCCAAAATGCCCAGAGCACCAGCTTTGAGCCTGAAACATGCACACAACGCAGATTTCTGCCCCCAAGTGGCCTTTTACACACAAAGTGTTCTTTAAAAGAGCACAACCTCTGGCGGTTTCTGGACCAGCTCAATGACTCACTGGATGCCGCACACAGTGGCCCTCCCCAGAGCAAAAAGGAAGCAATTGAGCTTGACAGTTTTTTTTAGGCACATAGCAGGCGTGGGACAGTCCCACACTTAGACGAGCACCTCGCCAAGCGCAGGATGTCCCTGACTCCCAGTGGCTCTCAGGGCCCAGCAGTCCCTGTGACAACACGGCAGTGACCACAACCCGTCAGAGGAAATGGTCTGGCCTCTGAGGGGTCGTTGAGTGCCTGGCAGCCCCCAGTTGCTGACTCTGACACCTCCAAAGGCAAGGTGCCTTTGCATGTCTTCTCTGTGAGTCTCCACCATGACTCTCAGCAGCCGCTTTTTTGTTAATTAAGGTAAAATACAGATAGCATAAAACTTAGAGTTTTAACCACGTTTAAGTGTACAGCTCAGTGGCATTAGCACACTAACACTGTCGTGCCACCTTCCCCACTGTCCACCTACAGAATTCTCCATCTTGTAAAGCTGACACTCTGTCCCCATTACACACTAACCCCCTGTCCCCCCAGGCCCTGGCCCCCACCTTTTACTCTCTGTCTTTATGAATGTGACTCCTCTAGGGGCCTCATCTGAGTGGGATCACAGTGTTTGTCCTTTCGGTACTGGCTTGCGTCACTGAGCATCATGTCCTCCAGGTCCATCCATGCTGTAGCTGGTGTCAGAGTGTCCTTCCTTTCTAAGGTGAGTAACATTACATTTCACTTATCCATTCATCCAGCGGTGGGTGGCATCTACTTTTTAGCTGCTGTGAATAATGCTGCTATTAACATGGCTGGACGAATATCTCCAGATCCTACTTTCAGTTCTTTTGAGTAAATACCCAGAGATGGAATTGCTGGATTATAAGGCAGTTCTAGGTTTAATTCTCTGAGGAACTGCCGTACTGTTTTCCACAGTGGCCGTTCCAGATACATCCCCACAAGCAAAACATCAGGGTTCCAATTTCCCCACATCCCGCCATACTTGTCATTTTATGGTTTTTGGTTTTTTGGGCTTCGGATTTGTTTTTTAAATTTTATTTTTTGTTCTTGTTGTTTGATAGTAGCAGGAGGTCCCATAAACCTCTTGTTAAATATGAAACATTTAAAATGATATCAAATACTGAAATTAAATTTCAAGTGTTAAAATAAAAAAAAAAACTACAACTGCTTGTCAGTTTGCAGTTTACAGGATACTTTAAGATATACTATGGCTTTATCTTTATAATACCATAAAAAAGGTATGTCATTATCCCATTTTACAGGTGAGGAAACTGATACAGATGACACCACTGAGATCCAAGTCCTTTCCCTTCGTGCTGCTTACAAGAGCACATTGTCACCACTTGACAGGTTATAAATGACTTCCCAGGGTTAGGGTCTCAGTGTACCTAGGTTTCAGCCTCAATCCTTAGTTCTGTTTCCATCTCTCAGCTGTGAGCTCCCTCTAGCCTCGTGCCCTTCCCCAAGTGCAGGACTATGGGGACAGCCTGCAGACCGGGTAGGCACTCCGGCTTCAGAGGCAGCAGATGGGGTTGGAGCCTGACTGATTTACCGTCTGTGTGGCCTCAAACATGGTTTCAACCACTCTGACCCTCTGTCCCCTCAGAGGCAGAACTGGGGGAATAAAAGTGTCTATGAAGAACACGTGAGGTGAGGTGTAGCCAGCATCCCAGACACTGCAAGTGCTCAGCATTTACTGTCACCCTGGTGCCGCTGGCCCCTGCTGTATGTGCCCTACCAAACCCACTGGTACAGCCCGGCAAGGGACCCAGCAGCGTCACTCTCCCTGAAGAAGCCACATTCTTGGGCAGACCTCAGCCCTGCTCCGATGGCTTCCGCCTGGCGGTGACGCCCCCTCTGTGACGCAGCCTGCACACCGTCCTCCCCTCACCCCTGCCCCACACTCGCCCATCTCCACACCATAGAAACCACGAGCCCCACTTAATGCACAGCATGGCCTCTGCTATCAGGGTCCCCTTCTATGCCCCCACACCCCAGTCCTGTGCCGAGGACATCGCTGCCCAGGGGAGAGAGCAGGCCGAAGCCTGTGGTCTGGTGGCCCTATCACAGCTGCTCTAACCACTGAATGCCTGCGTGCAGGACACTGAACTTCACAGTGTTTGGTGAAGATCACGTGTTGTGAGAACTTTGTCCCTTGTAAAACCTTATACACGCTGTCATCACAGCCGGCACAGTCTTTAATCCCCTTGCAGGTAACATCATAGTTTCCTAAGAGTGCTGTGTCATTGTCCAGGAGCTAACTGAACCCCCGTGAGTGCTCCACAGACGTTGTTTATGGTGATGGCCATACATGTGAACTGATAACATGGACGTATAACTAACTGGTCAGCTTTGCTCTCTCAAGGTGCACAGGACACAAACATGAAAACCGCTTATGTGCAATCATCCAAGTGTCCTTAGACAGCAGAATGGATCCATTTGTGCCCTCTGCTAAATGCTGCTCGACTAAGCAGGTGCTGAGGAAGACATCTAGGCTGTACGTGACTTTACAGATGTCCCCCAGTGCTGTGGCCTCGAAGCAATCTTGCTCCCTGCTGGCCGGGCCTGGGTGAGTCCAGCACCCAGCCAGCAGTAAGCGGGGGCTCGCAGTGCATGCCGGGGCTGCCCACACCTCCCCTCCACATAAACAGACCGGAGACAGAAGGAGGAAGCCTTAAATATTTGCTTTCCTTTACAAGACCACTCAAAATGTTGTTGAGACCCTGCCGGCAAAATCATCTGTCACAATTCCAGCGCTGGGTGAATACAAACACCTGGAGTGTCCTGCAAGGAGCAGCCAGGCTCCCAAATGTTTGCACAGATTTTGGTGTAATTGTGTGGTGGGGTCTCACCTCCTCTACTTTTCATGGGCTCCTCCTGCTCTTTCCTTGGTGAAATACTTGCCCCCAAACCATTTGGGTTACAGATGGTGCACATGAACGAGTGGAAAAGGTGACTTAACTACATAACTGGGGTCCCCTTTCCTTTTCTTTAACGGACACCAGTACTGAAATGTGTGTGTGTGTGTGTGTGTGTGTGTGTGTGTGTGTGTGTGCAGCCCCTGAGGACACTGTACTCCACGCAAGGTCCTCAGACTTTGGGGCATTAGTTTCCTCAACTTTAAAGTGTGAGATGAGGGGACTTGTTATGTTCCCACCACCTCCCTGTAAAAATCCCAGAGAGCTTTTACCAAGGAAATGTGGGAAAGGTAGCACTCTTCTAATCTTGATGTTTTTTCTAATTGCCCACTGGAATTTGCAAGTGGTGTCTGGAGTAGGACAGAGAGAAGTCATCTCCATTCTGAGCCTTTTCTAAAATATCACCAACTCCGCAGAATCCCCTGTGCTGGTCGTGAGACCTGGGCCTTGGGCTCAGGTATGCTGGGTGCCCCAAGGGGAAGCCTTTGCAGGCAAGCTCTCCACAAACATGCCTGGAGCGGGGAGGGGGCAGCTGGCAGCTCCTCCCCATCCTGGCCATGTCTGGCAGCTCTGCTCCCGGCCCTCCTTCCTCAGGTCCAGAACCCTCAGCAGCGTCTTCCTCTAGTGGCTTCACTGCCTCCTGCCCCAACAGCGGCCTGTGACAGGGGCACGGTCACGTAGGCCTGCTCTGCTCGGGGACTTCATCCCTCCAGGCCACCTCAGTACCTAAGAGCTCTGGTTAAGGAGGCCAAATCCCTGTCACCACTCTTGTCTTCACTTCCCACAACACCCCTGTGAGATAGGCAGGAAGTGCCATTACTCTCTGAGCCTCAGTTTCTCAATCTGTTAAAAAAAAAGTTAAAAGCATTATGGTAAAGCTGACCTTTCAGGGCAGCTTATGACAACAAATGGAGCTCTTGGCACAGTGTCTGTCACATGCTAAGTACCGGTGAGTGTTGTCAAGAAAAACCAACGAACCAGACAAATAAAACATAGTTTGAGATCTCAGAATTTTTAAGGGGTTCTCGAGCTCAGCCTGGGGAGCGTGTATGGTCTCCTTTGGCAAGCAGAACTCCCCTGCCAGCCACACAGCCACCTCTTGGGCCCCCCCAGGGAGCCATCACTGTGTCCTGTGCACATCGGAGCCCCACAAACCAGTTAGATGCCTCCATGCTGCCCCAGCCCTGGCACTGGGGGCAATTGCTTGGATGATGTCTGCTTCCCTTAGATGTAAGCTGCTTAAAGAAGGAAGCGGGTCTTACTCGGAATTAAAGGCCCAGGCTCTAGAATAGTGCTGGGCACACAGGAGCTCACAAGTTGCCTGTGCATAGAGGAAAGAATGGATGGTGAGTGAACACAGCCCTGTCCTGGGAGCGCTGTCTACTCACATTCCTCTCTCCTGTTAGCAGATGAAGCCCTGGAGAGAAGCGCGGTCTTATTTGTCTTTGCCCTCCAATGCCTGGACAGCTGGCCCATGGCACTTTTTCTGTCTATCCCAGTATTTAGACAATGTATAGCCGTGTTTTCTCTGAGATCCTGACATCCAGGGACAAATTCTGGGAGGGCTGGGGTAGGTAGGCTGTGCACCCTTGTCGGAGGACTCCTCCTGGGGGCCGTGACTGCACATGCCAGGGAAGGGCAATGGGTGTCTGGGTGATGACCAACAGGATGGCGGGACCTAGCAGAGAGCATGCTGGCTGCCAGGTGACAACCACTGCTAGTCAAAGCCCTGGGCTCACTTGGGCTCAGACCCTCTGCCCAGGCCCCCTGACCAGGCCCTTTACAGACCCAGGTGTGGGACCCTCTGGACCCGATCTATGACCTCAGACATTAACTCTCTTCCTCCTTAAAAAACAAACAGAAAAAGACTAAGTCAAAATAAACAAATAGCTTCCTTGCTCCACTGGCTTTCAGGAAAATCACCTGAAGGATTTAGAGAATTTTTCCCTCCAAAACTGGGGGGAACTCATGGTTCACTGCTGTCTAAACTGATCGGGGCACTGAGCCTGGAGCCCAAGTCCTGGTCCACCGTGCCTCAGTTTCCTCACCTGGTCCATGAGGCAGCACCGTCCAACATAACTTTCTGTGGTGAGTGAAATATCCCAGATCTGTGCTGGCCAGTGAGGTAACCCCTTGTCACATGTGACTTCAGAGGCGGCTAGTGCAACAGAGGACCTGATTTTTTATTACGTTAATGAATTAAAATTTAAATGAGTACTTAACTAACTGGACAGTGCCCCTCTAAGCTGTAGCCTGGCTCTGACATTACCTCCGTGCCCACAAATCCACTCTCCGCCTAGTTTCCACAGCCACTGCCTCCACAGAGGAGAATTGGGCTTCCTCACTCTGGCAGGCCTGTAGACACAGGACCTGGGTCAGAAAGGGCAGAGCTGAGCCAGAGAGACTGCTCTTTGCAAGTAAAGCATGACACCAAGAAGGGTGCACTGGAGATTAACTGGAGGTGAATGCCACCCATGCCTTCTTAACCACGCTGACAGCACCAGGTCTTAAACCAGGGTCAGCTCTCAGACCCATCAGGCAACAGCCACACTTGCATTTATTCTCTCTCCTCTGCAGAGTCCTCCTCAAACGCACCCCCCCACCCCACACACACACCTGCACCTTGGGATCTGTTTTGACGCTAGTGATTGTAGACGTTGTGTTAGGACAGGTGGCCTCCCAGGACCATGGGGCAGGGAACACCTGGAGGCACAGGCCCCGTGGGAGCGGACAGGCAGGGCTCAGTCCAGGTGCTGTGGCTGCAGGACGGGTGTTGGGGCACTCCGCCTGTGCAGCCGGCCCCAATGACCGATGTACTGATCCAGAACTGAGCTGACCACTCTGCCTCACCAACCTAGACAGGCGAAGAAGGTAACGCACTAAGTCCAAGCTGCTTGCTTCGGCTTCTGTGGTTCTTGCTGTTGGCTGCTGCAGTATCACACAGCCCCACTCGGATCGCAGGAGGAAGCGGTGTAAGCCATGGAGCACGGAGCCCGCGCGCGACACACCTGTGGATGGAAGGTACGGGTGTGGTGAGCAGAGTTAGTCAGATGGGGCCTTTTCCGACCAGCAGCCAGGACACACCTGTTCTCTTCTGCACAAAAATGCCCCTCTGCATACATTTCTTCCTTTTCAGATTCTTGAAAAGGAAGAAAAGGGCAGCAATAGCGTCCCTGCTTCACGGGCCAAAGGAGATCCGACAAACTGGGAGAGCGCTATGAGCGAGGGCTGTGCGCACACGCGGTGATCTAAGCCAGGGTCTACTTACCTCGTTGCCCCACACAAAGCCTGGTCCTGGGCACAACCTTCTCCCCACACACACGCCTAAGTGGGGGGTCCACTGCAGAGGACACAGTAGCCTCTCTGATCCCCTTTATTCAATGACGCCCGCATTGTATTAAAGAGACAGAAGCAGAGCGTCCCTGGTCCTTGGTGTGACACAGCCACCCTCTGGCCGGTGGTCACTGGAGTCTCCATATAACTCCTCATGTCCCTCCCAGCTGATCCGAAATGGGACCGAGGAGGAGTCTGGAGGGCCCGGTCTAGACATTTAACTATCAGCAGTTTTCAACATTTTTACTCCACTGAACACTGCTCACAGCTTGATTAGATTCAAAACAGAATATGTAATACTTAAGTTCAAATTAACGATTCAAATTGTATTTGGAGATTTCTAGAAACAACAATAAAGACTGACAAGCTAGCTGACATTGTCTCTACAGACCATTATTTTCTGGAGTCTCCTTCTTTCCTGTCACTCACAAGGATAAGCCGTGCTGATTTACGGGCTCACACTAACCCCTTGGTCCATCTTCTCGGCCCGCCCAAGCCACCCTCCCTGGGAACACCGTTACTGTTAGTGGCCCATGCAGCTTTCCTCCTTCGTGTCCCTGTAGGACAGACAGTCACTCTGTAACCAGTGGGTTATGGAAGAGAAGCGGGGAGGGGCTGGTGAGACACACAGACACTCCTGCTCCCAGGCAAGGGGCAGCCCAGCACATGCATGACCGCCAGGATGGTCTTTGTTAGTTGCCCAGAGCCAAAGAAAACTGTAGGGCCCCTTGCTTAAAAGGCAGGATAAAGTGCCACTAAGAGTACTATAACTAGTCTTCCCCCTCAGCCGAGGTTTCACTTTCTGCGGTTTCAGTTACCCTCGGTCAACCTTAATCCAAAAATATTAAATGGAAAATTCCAGAAATACACAATTCATAAGTTTCAAATTGCACGCCATTCTCAGTAGTGCGATGAAATCTCAGTCCGTCCCGTCTGGGACATGAATCATCCCTTTGTCCAGCGTCTCCACACTGTATGGACAGGACAATAAGATACTTACTCTGAGACAGAGAGACCCCATTCCCACAACATTTATTATGGTATAATGTTCTACTTTATTATTATTGTTGTTAATCTCTTACTGTGCCTAATTTACAAATTAAATTAATCATAATTATGTATTAGAGGAAAAAGCATAGTCTACATAAGGTTTGGTACTATCTGCAGTCAGGAATCCAAGACCGGGGGTCTTGGAACGTGTCCCCATGGATAAGGAGGGCAGCTGTACAAAGCTTTTTCCTTCCTCGCATGGTCTCATGTTTTTATTTGCCATTGAATGTGCTGCACCCTCAGCCAGGGCACTCACAGGGTCAGTGCAGTCCTTCACAGGGCCCCGCCTTGCACTCTGCTACTCACATGCCAGCTCCCACTACAGACAGTGGGCAGAAGTGCCAGGCCCTGCTGGGAGCAGGGATGTCTAGCAGACACATTGGCTTCCCTCAGACCCAACACCCCAACTGCTGCAGACAGGTGACCCCAAGGGCACTGCAGCCTCCAGAGCAGGACTTGTCAGGTACCTGGACCACGGCTATATGACCTGCTCACTCCCCACCCCCAAGTGACCACCAAACCAGCTAAGGCTCTGCCAGATAGAGGCGGGCACTGCGCCACACGGACCCACACATGGCCGCACCTTCCAGAGCCCGTGCCCAGCCTCTGAGCACCAGTGTCCTATCGGGCTTCATTTGCAAAGCACAAGTTCAAGCATGGAATTATTGACAATTCCTAGATAGCAATTGCAGAGTTTTTGGCTCCAAGGGTGGGGCCCTCTAAGCACAGTGCTCTGGCTCCACCCATGAGGCTGGCGTTCCTGACCCTGAGCTCAGAAAAGGAAATCCCTCAGGCAGGAGAACAGAAGCTGAGCAGTGTGGGCCATCCATCAGGGAAGGATGGCTTCCAATGGGAGCCCACTGCAACAGGGGCTGGGGTAGGTCAAGGTCAAGGACTGGGCCGGTGGCCTCCAGAGAGTACCATTTCAGAAGGGGGTTTCTGCAATATGTTCCTATTGCTGTTGTCACAAATCACCACCATTTAGTGGCTTAGAACCACACAAATTCACTATCTTATAGTTCTAGAGATCTGAAGTCGGAAATGGGTATCGTGGGACTGAAGCTAGCTGGCGGCAGGCTGTGTCTACTCTGAGGTTCCAGGGAAGGTCCGTGTCACCACCCTTCCCATTGGCAGAGGCTGCCACATTCCTCAGCTGGTGGCCCCATCCTCTGTCTTCAAAGCCAGTGGCTTCAGACCTCATCCTGGTCACATCACATCACTGTGTCACTCTCACATCCTCTTCTCCCTCCAGCTTCCACAGTTCAGGACTCTTGTGATTACGGTGGGCCCACCAGGACAATCCTGGAAAGTCTCCCTATCTGACAATGAGCTGACTGCAATCTTAATCCATTTGCCACCTTAATCCCCCTTTGCCATGTAACCTACACCGTCACAGAATTCAGGAGGAGGATATGGACATCTTTCAGGGACCATTCTTCTGAGGACCACCAGGTCTTAACAAGAGAGAGAAAGCAGGCCAATTCACCCTAAGAGGGAGCATGCTGGGGCACACAGTGGGCAGGAGCAGGTCCCCAGAGCAGCCTGGCATGGAGAGGTGGCCGGGGCCACAGTCAGACATCCACAAACAGATGCCGGGCAGGGCTGAGCATCACCCCGACGCAGCAGGAGGGACCAGCTGAATCTAGCAGAGCTTGTATTGGGCAGGACTTCCTAGAAAGAACCTAGAGTGACAAGACACTGAATGGGTGAGCTGAAACACAGTTTAGCCAAGATCCAGAACCAGTCTGAATAAAGTGTGGGAGCCAGAGTTGTTCATTTTAGGTGTCCTGCAGCTTGGCCCATCGTCACTGCAGTGTGTATGGATTATAAAAAGCATGCTGAAACCTGGGTGATGAGCTTGTTTTAGTGATAAGGAACTTGGGAGTCAAGTTTATTCTACAGAGATTCAGGAAAAAATGGTGTCACGTGGAAGAGCCCCAGAGACTATTTTTTTTCTGGCACTGGAAGGAGAGAGAAGAGGGAGTCAGTTAGGCCCACCAGGATGGTACATATAAAAAGAGGTTTGTCCTCAGGAGCTGGCCACACAAACATGGAGGCTGACAAGCTGGAGGCCCAGGAGTCAACAGTGTAGCCCCAGTCCAAAAGCTGGCAGGCTCGAGGTGCTGTTTCAGTTTGAGCCCAAAGACAGGAAAAAACTGATGGCCCCACCCAAACCAGTCAGGCAGGAGGAGTCCCTCTTAGCGGCAGAAGTGTCAGCCATTTTGTCCTATTCAAGCTTCACCTGATGGCATGAGGCCCACCCATATGGGAGGGCCGTCTGCTTCCTCAGCCACTGATCCAAGTGCTAGTTTCATCTAAAAACAACCTTGCAGACACACCCAGAATAAAGTCTGACCAAATGTCTGGGTCCCTATTATCCTGGCGTAGAATTAATCCCTGCTTGTTCGCAGAAGGTGAAAGAATTCACAGATTCAGAACAGTGAAAAAGCAAAGTAAGGTTTTATTAAAGTTAGGGCAGAGAGAGAATGCCCATGGCAGTGTCCAAAGATGACAGCTGCCCCGGATAGTAAGGAGAGAAACATCAGCAGGGGTGTTGCCTGCGTAGAGTCTCAGAGTGGACAGCTGCACCTAACTTCAGGTTAGCTTTTTCTTATATAGGAAAGGGGCAGATGTTTAGGTAGGTTTGAGGGCTGACATCCTTCCTGGGGTCTGGTCTGTTTGAAGATGATGTTATCTCCGGACTCTGGACTCGGATTCGCCCAGCTCGGCCTGGGACTTCAGTGCGTCACCAGTAAAAACTGCAAGGGAGTTGTACATTGGATTCTAGCATCTGGGCGCCTGAGGATTGCAAAATTGCTCTTTTCAGGTTAGGATTCTATTGATTAAACGAGGTATGGGTAGCCTTGAAAAAAGGGAACAAAAAGAGCTCTTAAGTTAATCAGTGAGGGGAGAAACAAAGAAAACAGCTGAGTATCAGGATGAATCAAACTGCAAACTAACTATGTCTAATTACAGGTGGCTAGATAGCAAGCTACGCGGTGAGTCAAACGGCAAGTTAGCTAAATCTAACTGTGTTAATGATTTCCTGAATTTCACCGTTACACCTACAGCCTAGTCAAGTGGACACAAAATGAACCATCATCATGGCCCACGTCCCTGGGCACCAGTCAGTGAGCAGCCCCAAAGATGTCCTTGCCAATGGCACAGCAGCCAAAGCCTCTCACAAGAAAGGGTGTAGGCATGCTAAGTTGCCTGTGGAACCACTGACATGCCACGCTCCAGTGGCTGTGGGGACAAGCTCATTTCTGGTCTGTCCCCTCAGACACACACTCTCACACTCCTCAGTGCTCCTGGATCCATTGTAGATGTAAACACTGCACATCAACTTGGTTCATTTTCTTTCCAAATGCTGGGCCCCTTGGGTGGAAAGCGGTGGGCTAGTTTCCCAGGGTGGCATATCTCAAATGCTTATGGAATGTTGACTAAACAATAGTAGAGCGGTGTTTCTTTTCTTTTTTAAAGATTTTTATTGGGAAAGGGGATCAGGATTTTATTGGGGAACAGCGTGTACTTCCAGGACTTTTTTCCAAGTCAAGTTGTTCTCCTTTCAATCTTAGTTGTGGAGGGCGCAGCTCAGCTCCATGTCCAGTTGCCGGTTGCAGGGGGCGGAGCCCACCATCCTTTGTGGGAGTCGAACCCACAACCTTGTGGTTGAGAGCCCACTGGCCCATGTGGGAATCGAACCGGCAGCCTTCGGAGTTAGGAGCATGGAGCTCCAACGGCTTGAGTTACCTGGCCAGCCCGGTGTTTCTTAAATGTACTACTATTGACAAATACAAAACAAACACAGTTCAAAGATTTTACTTAACTCACTGGGGAGTAAGTAAGATGCTACACTAGTTACAGGACCAGAAATACAGTTAGTGAAATTAATTTACAACTCAAATAGACACAAAACCACCTTTTTCCATGGGAGTAGAAGTCAGTCATCCCCCTGTCAGAGCTTATTTGCATGTTTACAGACAAGCATTATTTGCGTTGCTCTGTTACCTACAACTTGTCTAGCTGTAAAACAGCTCAGAGACACTGATAGGCGCCAATCCCACAGAAGCAGATAACTCAGGAGGGTGTGCATGAAACTTGTTTTCTGCTGAGAACACCCAGGAATACTTTAGGTGAATTTCAAATACTTTCACATTTCTTTTTCCTGATAGTGTTTCTCCTTTGCAATCTTATTAATCTCAAAGAAAGATTATTCTTGACCACAAAACATGACTTTCATCAGGTTCCCCTTGGGTACTTTCTCTGTACAGCAAGAGTGCTCAGTACACCACTGGCCTCCTTGGGTGCTTTGCAACACCTAGAGCCAGCCATGCAATAGCCTTCTGTCTGCAGTTTGCATAAGGGATCAGACCAGATTTTAATAGCTTCAGTTATCTGCCATCCTGAGGCTCAGAAATCAAGCCCAGCTGACTCTCTCCCTCAGCTTTCCCCTGTGGTCCTATAAATTTGGGTGAATTCTTCTTTTCTGGAGGTCTCCCAGATGTCCTAAGGCTCCTGGACTGCCAGGAAGTGACCTTGCATTCCACCCGGGTGGCTGGGCTCTTGTAAACCAACCACCAGGCCAGTGTTCCTGGAAGGATTTTATAGACATTGTCTTCAAAAGTATGAACAAGCTTTATTCCTTAAAGTGGCTTGTCATACCTGATTTAGTGAGCATTATCTCCAAATGTAACACTCCAGTTAAGCTTTGGTTGTACCATCAATTTATTTCATTATATCCTGTTGCAAAGGAAGACAATTTCTTACTGAGCCCATGCAAATAACTGTATTTCTGAATTCTGTGAGATCAGTGAAAACATCATTTTAAAATATTTTATTTCACTTTATAAAAATGGAATTACTAAATTGCTGCGGATTATGGACAGCTTAAGAAGAAAGAAAAAGAGAATTCTGTATACCCAGAAAATAGAACATTAAAGCAAATCCACAATACACTATACAGGCAGCCACAATAATAGTTCCCGCATTAATTCCCTCAGTCCTATGAAATCATTCCTGTTCTGCTGGACCTTGGGCTTGCAGTCTCATGAAGTCAAATGTGTGTCAGCTAAAAAATTCCAAAAGTCCTGACTCAGCCTCTTGGCAGAGTCTATAAGTTGTCTAAGTCATGTCAGCCCAAAAGCCTGTACTCAAGTGTCTGTTCTTTGAAGTGCCAGTAATTCAAATTACTGGGGACACTTCTTTTCCACTAGTCACTGAGATGGTCTTTGTTGACAACACAATCAGTAATCTATACTTTATCACAGAACCTCAGGCAAGCCTCAGGATATAACAAAAACTATCTGTACATGACAAAGACTTAATGACTATCGTTAACTTGTTACTGATAATTTTTAAGTATAGAAAGTGTGATGAGAGTTCATAATAAGAATAATGCATGTGATGAAAAAAACCGGTTGTTTCTCTGGCATACGAAACAAAGAAAATAAAGCTATTCCAAAACAAAATCTTTAGGCAAAATATTTTTAAGAAAAGTGTTTAAATTTATTTTCAAATAAGTCAGTGAATGATAGGTCTAATTTATAATGGATAAATATATGTTTTATAAAGGGAAAATCTTGAGCTATAACATACAATAACCCTAAGACATATAGAGGGAGGTAGGGGTGGTGAGGGAAATCAATTGTCGTTCACTAGGCAGAATTTATTTGCATGTCTAGCAACCAGAATGATTTGCTTTGCTGCAGTTATCTACAATTTAGTTATAAAATGGCTCAAAGGCAATGAAAGGTGTAAACTGTATGGAATCAGAAAACTGACAGAGTGGGCCCTGGATGACCTAGTTTCTCACTGGACACAAACAGCAATTTTCTTGTTCCATTGAAGTCTTCTCTAGGGAACTGGAGGGGAGATGGCAGTGAGGGAAGCATCGGAAGTCTGTTTCCCACCTAGACAACAACTGCGTTGGCAAAATCTATCTGATGGAACTAGTTTAATTCTCCAGGGATGTATTAGCTTGGGCTGCTATCAGAGACTACCACATATTTGGTGGCTTAACCAACAGTAACTTATTTTCTGAACCAGGTGCCACCAGATTTGGTTTTTGATGAGCCCTCTCTTCCTGGCTTATAAATGGTTGTCTTCTTGCTGTGTTCTCACATGGCCTTTTCTTTGTGGAGAGAGAGAGAGAGAGAGAGAGAGAGAGAGAGAGAGAGAGAGAGAGAGAACGTGCTCTGGTGTTGTTTGTCTCTTCTTATAAGGACACCTGTCCAACTGGATTAGGGCCATACCCTTATTACCTCATTTAACATTAATTACTCCCTAAAGACCCTATCTCCAAACACAGTTACAAAAAAGGTTGGGGCTTAAACATATGAATTTTGCGACAACATAATTCAGTGTATACCAAGAGACTACTGAAGGTTTGCAAATTCCACAAGATGACTTGGGCAGTAAAGCGTTAATTTTGGTCAATCTCAGCTCTCAGTACAGTGGGGTTACAGTGGGAGTGTCCTATCCTCCAACTTCCAGTCTATGACATGCAGCTGTGATCACATTCCAGGAGCAGCTCACACACAGCTTGTGGGAGACACGTTGGGAACCAAGGACCCTATTCTCCAACTAACAGGAATCTGGGCTCTGATCACTGATTGCTACTTCTGATTGTGGAGATTAAGATACAGTGATGAACAGCAAGCTTCTCCCCTCTGGCTGGAGTGACTTCAAGAGGGATTTGAAGGGCTAGAGCCTTTTTTCTCCTTCCATTTCTCTCTCTCTCTCTCTCTCTCTCTCTCTCTCTCTCTCTCTCTCTGTCTCTCTTTCCTTTTGGGAACCAGACATCTAAGGACCCAGATGCTGAAAAACAACACATATGGAAGAATTTAGAAAGTCACTGTGCATACCCAGGGAAAATCATAAGCTCAGAAAAGACCTGTGAAGGCCTTAAGTTTATACCTCATGCTGACCCCTGGCATAGAGACGCCCTCCAACAACAACACAACAAAGAGCAAACTCTGGGGAAGGAAGAAAATTGAATATCCAGAGTTACCACTGTAAGATTCAAATGTCCAGTTTTCAACAACAACAAAAATTACAAATCATACCAATTAACAAAAATGTGGCCCATTCAAAGGAAAAAAGGAAATCAACAGAAATTGTCCCTGAGAAAGACTAGATGGTGAATTTATTAGACAAAGTCTCCAAAACAACTGTCTTAAAAATACCACAAGAGCTAAGAGAAGACATGGACAATGTCAAGAAAATGATGTATGAACAAAATGGAAATATCAATAGATAAAAAAACACAAAAAGTAACCCAAAATAATCTGGGACTGAACATGACAAACACTGAAATGAAAATTTCACTAGAGTGATTAAAAATCAGATTTGACAGAAAGGAGAAACTCAATGACTTTGAAAATAGGAAATTATTGAGTCTGAGGAACAGACAGAAAAAAGATTGAAGAAAAGTGAACAGAGCCTAAATGACACCTTCAAGCTGATCAACATACACATTGTGGGTGTCCCAGAAGTAGAAGAGAGAGGAAGGGGTAGAGAGATTATTTGAAGTAATAATGACCAAAAACCTCCCAAATTTGATGAAAGAAGCTCAATAAACTCCAAGCAAGATAAATTCAGAGGCCCATATGAAGGTACATTATAATCAAATTTTCCAAAGCAAAAGACAAAGAGAGAATCTTGAAATCAGCAAGAGAAAAGCAACTTGTCACATACAAAGGATCCCAATAATATTATCAGTAGATTTCACTTCAGAAATCTTCAAGACAAGAACGAGGGGCCAAGATGGCAGAGTAGATAGACACTGTGCTTGCCTCCTCCCACAACATTAAAATTACAACTAATTTATAGGACAATCAACCTGGAGAACAATCCAAAGTTTAGCTAAACAGGCGTCCTATAACTAAGGATATAAAGAAAAAGCCACACCGAGTCTGGTAGAAGGGACAGAGATGTGGAACTGACTGGTCCCACACCCATGTGTGGCAGTTAAAAATCAGGAGGAATATCTCGGCCATGGGGATTCTTCCCAGAGGAGTGAAGGACCCCAGCCCCACACTGAGCTCCCCAGCCCAGAGTAGTGGAGTCAGGAAGAGGAGCCTGCACATTTGGCTGTGAAAATCAGCAGGGATTCTGACGATCTATGTGAGAAGGAAGGTGGTGGGAAATCCAGATATCCTCTTAAAGGGCTCGCAAACAGACTCACTCGCTTAAAGGCACTCACCTGGGGCTCTGGCGGAGGCACATGACTTAGGTGATATCAGAGACACACAGGGAGAGACTGAGTTGTGTGGCAGGTGAGAACTGGAGACATAGCCACCATTTTCCTCATGTAGAATCCTCCTTCCATGCAGTGGGCAGGTGGGTGTCATTTTTCCTGTGTTCAGCCCTCCCCCCACAGACCAAATATGAATCTGATTGGCCTGGTTAGCTCTGCTCGCTTTATCTTAGTGACCTCATGAGACCCTGCCCCACCCAATTCACACACATTGGAGGCACTTTCTGCAAAAGGCAGCCAGCTCTGCCCCACATACTGCAGGAGGTTCTTTCAGCAGCAAACAATGGACCTCAACTCATGCATCGCCAGAGGCCTTTTGTGGCTGGCAACCAGCCCCACTCCCATTGCACTTTTTCTTGGACAACTCTTGGGGGCTCAAAGGCCCTAGGCAGGCAGCAGCTGGCCTCAGGATACTCTGAGACTTTTGCTGAGTAACTCCAGACTCAGCTCTGGCACCAAACCTGAATCAGCATTAACCTGGCGAACACCACTCACCCTACCCTGGTGACTCCTTGAGACCCTGCCTCAACCAACTCATGTATCACACAAGGCTCTAGCAGTAGCTGAGACTCATGGACAGGTGGCAGGCAGCAGCAGGCCTCGGGATGCCCTAGGCTTTTTGTGGAGCTACCCCAGGCCTGGTACTTGTGGCAGACATCCTTGGTTCACATTATGGGCTCATCCATATGTCTCCAGGTCCAGCACAAGGAACAACCAACCATAGATCATTTTGTAGCTTCTACCAGGTAGTCTCCAGCTGGTTAGAGGAAATGGGTGACCTGGGCCTGCACCTGCCAAGAGGCCTCAGAGCCAACATACTTGGAAGTTGGCTTCAGACCACAGCAGAGCACCACCCAATATCCCCATAAGTGGCACACCCAAAGGATGGTCTCAAGGCACCAGAGCCTGCTGGGGCAAATCTCTCTCCATGGGATCAGCCCTCTGTGCCTGTGCAGCAGCCTGTAAGCTTTGGACATGGCCAAACCCCACAGCCAATCAGCCTGAGGGTCATTCCCACCCACTGACATGATAATAGCAATCAATGCTCAACTGTAACAGGAGGGCACACAAGGGACCCTGCTGGAGCACCCACTGCAGGTGACCAGGGAGACTGTGCCACTGAGCCCCATAGGGCACATATTGCATAAAGCCACCTGAGAAGACTACAAGACACAACAGATCTACCTAATATATAGAAACAAACACAGAGAGATAGCCAAAATGAGGAAACAAAGAAAGATGTCCCAAGTGAAAGAACAGGAGAAAACTCCAGAAAAAGGAGTAAACAAAATGGAGGCAAACAACCTACAGATACAGAGTTCAAAACAATGGTGATAAGGATACTCAAGGAACTTAGTGAGAACTTCAGCAAAGAGAGAGCAAGTATTTAAAAAGGACATAGAAACCATAAAAAAGAACCAGTCAGAAGTGAAGACTACAACAACTGAAATTAAGAATTCACTAGAAGGAAGCACCAGCAGACTAGATGAAGCAGAGGATCGAATTAGCAATTGGAAGACACCCTATCAGAACAGCAAACAAAACAAAACAAAACAAACAAACAAACAAAAACAATGAGGATAGTTTAAGGGGCCTCTGGGACAATATCAAGCATACCAACATTTGCATCACAGGGGTACCAGGAGAAGAGAGCAAGGAATTGAAAACCTATTTGAAGAAATAATGATGGAAAACTTCCCTAACCTGGTGAAAGAAAGAGACATACAAGCCCAGGAAGTTAGAGTCCCAAATAAGATGAACTCACAGAAGCCCATAAGAAGACACATCATAATTCAAATGCCAAAGGTTAAGGAGAAGGAGAAAATCTTAAAAGCAGCAAGAGAAAAGCAGTTAGTTACCTTCAAGGGAGCACAAAGAAGATTATCAGGTGATTTTTCAACAGAAACTTTGCAGGCCAGAAGGGATTGGCAGGAAATATTCAAAGCGATATAAAGTAAGGATCTACAACCAAGATTACTGTACCCAGCGAAGCTATCATTTATTATAGAACTGAAGGACAGATAAAGAGCCAACTGTGACTTTGACAAAGAGGGATTACATGGAAATAAATGCAAACATTATTACTGATCCTGTAAAAAAGAAAAAAGAAGAAAAAAAAAACTTCCTCCGTTGCATTTAAACAGTTTCTGTTTACAAAATAAGCATAAACAGTGAAATCTCAGGAATACATTTTTGTAAACTAAATGAGGCATATGCTACTCAGTGTATACAGCTGAGTCCTTATTAGAGGTCATGTCTTTAAAAGACTGGGGTGACTGGAGGGGATGAAATAGTAAGCTTTTATGATGATTACAAAGAAGGACAACAGACCTGCTAGGAAAGGAATTGCAGCCATCCTTCAGCCCAGAGGGCCAGCATTGCAGGTAGGCTGCACAGGAGGGCAGGGCTTTTGTAAGAAGGATCTGAATGCTGCTTCACTGTGGTCACTTCTGCTCCTTGTCCCACTCCTGCAGTTGCGGTGAGCAGGGCCACCATGGGTCTATTAGAAAGAGCTAAGCTTGTCCAGGCTTCCCCAAGTATACCCAGAGCCTGAGCCAGCTAATATAAAAACCAGAAGAAGAAGCTTTCCTCATGAAACTGCAGTTCTATTAAAATAAGAATACATGTATCTACAACAGCAATGACTAAGAGTAGTCATGTTTTACAGTGATTGCACAGCTCAAGAGTCTAAATGTAACAGGGGAAATAGAAATACTCCACTGCCACTCTGACACACACTAAGAAGGAAGATGTTTCTTGTCTAAAATCTGACTCCCTGCAAGTGAGGACCTGGTCATTTTAACGCTCCGGCTGCCTGTATTTGTGCAGCTGCTGGGCAAACCCTTCAGGACTGCAGGATTCTACAAAAGGCTGCTTTCTCATACTTGGGAGACCCCAGGAGGCACAAGTTGAAAAGGGAAAAGTGGAGCACTAGCATGTGGAGCCCCAGCTCCTGTGTGAGCTGGGAGCAATGTGGCAAATTCTGGGGCACTTAGAGAAAAAGATTCTCTTCTTCCTCATAGGCATTATGTCAACATGGACTGAAGTGAGATCTTTCCAGCTTTCACACCATGGGAACTCACCAGGCACTGGAAGGGCGCACCCCACACCTTGGGTGACAACCAGGGCAAATTACTCTACACCCAGAGCAGTTTCCCCAGCTGGTAAATGAGCCATGACAGTTCCTCCTCCTTGGCCTGAGGTGAGGATTAAATGAAATAATTTCACGTTTAGCATAGGACCTGGCTGATAATAAACTCGGTCAGTGGTGCAGCTATTGATAGACCATGTTATTAACAGGGACTTGCTCCCGCTAATCTTCACATTATCTGTTATCCTTTAGTATGTGGGGTTTCAGTTTAATTGCCTTCCCTTACTGTGAGTGTTCTATTAATTGCCTTCCTCCCTGTCCTAATTGTTCTTTGGACCTGCACCTTTTCAGCAGGGAAGAGAAGGGCTTTTGCTCCTGGCAAGTTCCTCTCTCCAGATGCCCTGCAGAGACAGTTTACCAGACAGCTTACTGAGGAAGGGAGTGATGTCCTCCCCCAGGCCTTCATCCTTGAACGGACATTGTTCATTCACACAGGCACTGATGAAAAGGAAAGGATGTTTTACTCACGTTTGCATTTTCCCACCAGGTTTATAAATTTCCTTCAGAGGGATGAAGTCTTTCCTTTCATGATCACTTTAAAACACATTTGAACAAAATAGACTTACAAATAGAAAACAAACCAAAAAAATGACTCTATAGACAGAAACTGGAGAGTTTCTTATGCCATTGTACAAAGTTTGAATGGTATTTATGGGCCATAGGGAACTCTGGGGGGCTTTGATCAAGGAAGCAGCAGGGAAACTGGGGGAGATCAGCGAGGAGCTGCAGTCACACTGCAGAGGCTGTGAGGTCCCCAGTGAAGGCAGGACCACAGGGCTTAGAGAGAAGTTTAATTGGAAGATGTTGTGGAGGGAGACCCAACAGGACTCTGTGCTTGGTTGGACATCACAGAGAAAGAGTAGATCACAGCTGTGGCATTTCCAGTCTGAGTGACTAGGGGCTGCTGGTACCTGGCTAAGGGACAATAGTGAAAGATGCAGACATCTGAGGGGGAAAGAGTGGCTTATTAAGTGACCTTGGCGTGGAAAAGTCTCTGAGGAGATGGCCAGCAGACAGCTCTGGAACCATGGCTGAGTCACTTCAAATCCTATTTGGAAAAAGAAAAACCATAAATACTAAGGAAGTAACTCTACAAACTAAGATAATAGTTTTTAAAAATTCAGAAATTGACTCAAGTGTAAGCCAGAGTTGAAAGTGAAAAGCTAAGCATCATCTGCTTAGAGGTGACCTTTGAAGTTGAGACTCGCTGCAGAGAGGAGATGGGAGGGCTGAGGAGTCTGCACAGAGACCCTTAGGGATCCTGGAACCAGGAGGACCAACCCCAGGGCAGAACACTTGGTGCCTATGGAGGGGAAGGCAAGGGACATGCTCTGCACCCTACAGACAAGCTGGGAGGAAACCAGAGTTTTGGTCTTGCATTTTCCAGATAAAGAAACTGCATTCCCAGACTAGAAAAAGCTAAAGGAGTTCATCACCACCAAACCAGTATTACAAGAAATGTTAAAAAGACTTCTTTAAGAAGATGAGAGAAAAAATGATCATGAATATGAACAATAAAATGGAAATAATTACTTTAAAGGAAAGTGAATTAAATGCTCCAATCAAAAGATGTAGAGTGGCTGAAAGGATAAGAAAACAAGACCCATACATATGCTGTCTACAAAAGACCCACTTCAGATCGAAAGACACAGGGAGACTGAAAGTAAAGGGATGGAAAAATGTATTTTATACAAATGAAAAAAAAAAAAAAAAAAAGCTGCTCTAGCAATACTTATACCAGCCAAAATAGACTTTAAAACAAGAGACACAGAAGAATATTTCATAATGATAAAGGGATCTATCCAATAAGAAAATGTAACCCTTGGACACATTTATGCACCCAACATAGGAGCACCTAAATATATAAAGCAAATAACGACAAACATAAAGGGAGAGATTGACAGTAATACAGTCATAGCAGGGGACTCTACCACCCCATTGACATCAGTGGATAGAAAAAAAAATCAAGAAGACAGTAACTTTAAATGACATATTATACCAGATGGATTTAATTGATATTTTTAGAGCATTTCACCCATAAGCAGCCAATTATACATCCTTTTCAAGTGCACATGAAAGATTTTCCAGGATACACCACATGTTAGACCAGAAAACAAATCTCAATAAATTTAAGAATTTTGAAACCATATCAAGCATCTTCTCTGATCACAATGGTATAAAACTAGAAATCAATTACAAGAAGAAAACTGGAAAACAAACACATGGAGGCTAAATAACATGCTACTAAACAATGAATGGATTAATAATAAGATCAAGAAAAAAAAATCAAAAGATATCTTGAGATAAATGAAAATGAAAACACAATGACTCAAATCTATGGGACACAGCCAAAACACTTCCAAGAGAAAAATTTATAGCAATACAGGCCTACCTCAAGAAAGAAATATCTCAAATAAACAATCTAACCTTATATGTAATGGAACTAGAAAAAGAATGAAAGAAAGGAAAAAAAGTCTAAACTGAGTAGAAGGAAGAAAATAACAAAAATCAGAGTAGAAATAAATGATATAGCGTCTAAAAAAATACAAAAGATCAATGAAACCAAGAGTTCGTTTCTTGAAAAAATAAGCAAAATTCATAAACCTTTAACCAGGTTCATCAAGAAAAAAGAGAGAGTACCCAAATAAATAAAATAAGAAATGAAAGAGAAGAAGTAACAACAGATATCACAGAAATACAAAAAATTATAAGAAAATACTACAAACAATTATATGCCAACAAATTGGGCAATATGGAAGAAATGGATAAATTCCTGGAAATGTACAATTTTCCAAGTCTGAGTCAAGAAGAAACAGAAAATATGAACAAACCAATAACTACTAACAAAACAGAATCAGTAATTAAGAAACTCTCAACAAACAAAAGTCCTAGACATGATGGCTTCACAGGTGAATTTTACCAAACATTCAAAGAAGAATTAATACCTATTCTTCTCAAACTGTTCCAAAAATTAAAGAGGCAGAGTGTCCCAAGCTCATTTTATAAGGTCCCCATTACCCTGATTCCAAAACCATACAAAGACATTACAAAAAAAGGAAATTACAGGCTGATATCCCTGATGAACATAGATGCAAAAATCCTCAACAAAATATTAGCAAACTGAATTCAGCAATACATTTTTTTAAAAAGATCATACTCCACAATCAAGTGGAATTTATTCATGGAATGCAAGTTTGGTTCAATATCTGCAAATCAACAGGATACACCACATAAACAAAATGGATACAAATTATATGATCGTATCAATAGATACAGAAAAAGCATTTGACAAATCCAGCATCCATTTATGATAAAATCTCTCAATGAAGTGGGAACAGAGGGAACATACCTCAACATAATAAAGGTCATATATGACAAACCCACAGCTACCATCATACTGAAGAAGGAAAAGCTAAAAGGCATTCTCCTTAAGATCAGGAACAAGACAAGGACGTCCACTTTCACTACTTCTATTCAATTTAGTACTGGAAACCCTAGCCACGGCAATCAGACAAGAAAAAATATATAAGGCATCCAAATTGCAAAGGAAGAAGTATAACTGTCATTATTTGCAGATGACATAACACTCTATATAAAAACCCTACAGAGTCATTAAAAAAACTATTAGAACTGATAAATGAATTCAATAAAGTAGTGAGATAAAAAAATTAATATTCAGAGATCGGTTGCATTTTTATACACCAATAATAAACTATCAGAAAGAGAAATTAACAAAACAATCCCATTTACAATTGCATCAAAAAAAAATACTTGGGAATAAATTTAACCAATGAGGTAAAAAGACTTATACTTGGAAAACTATAAGACACTGAAGAAAGAAATTGAAGAAGATACAAATAATTGGAAGCATATATCATTCTCATAGATAGGAAGAACTAACATCGTTAAAATGTCCACACTACCCAAATCAATCTATAGATTCAATGCAATCCCTATGAAAATACCAATGGTATTTTACACAGAACTAGACCAAATAACCCTAAAATTTATGTGGAACCACAAAAGATCTGAAATAGCCACGGCAATACTGAGAAAGAAGAACAAAGATGGAGGTATCACACTATCTGATATCAAACTGTATTACAAGGCAATAGTAATCAAAACAGCATGGTATTGGCATAAAAATAGACACATAGATCAATGGAACAGAATAGGGAGCCCAAAAATAAATCCACGCCTACAACAGTTCAGACATTTAAGTTCACAAACTCATTCTAGAAAAAGTGCTACATACCTCACTGCTGAATATCACTATGGTCACCTTCGAAGTACTCCCCTTGGGAAGCTATGCACCAATGCCAGCATCTAGTCTACCCTTCAAAGCAATTCTGGAACTCTTTTTCTGGAATGGCCATCAGAGCTGTCATTGTATTACCCTTGATGTCCTGAATGTCATTAAAATGTCTTCCTTTCAATATTTCCTTTAACTTCAAGTAAAGAAAAAAGTCATTGGGGGGCAGATAAGGTGAGTAGGGAGGGTGTTCCAACACAGTTATTTGCTTACTGGCTAAAACCTCCCTCACAGACAGTGCCGTGTGAACTGGTACAATGCCATGATGCAAGAGCCATGAATTGTTGGTGAAAAGTTTAGGTCATTTTTGTCTAACTTTTTCATGTAGTCTTTTCAGCACTTCCAAATAGTAAACTTGGTTAACTGTTTGTCCAGTTGGTACAAATTTATAATGAATAATCCCTCTGATATCAAAAAAGGTTAGCAACATTGTTGCAACAAGTTCGTGAACTTAATTGTCAGACCTCTTATATCAATTAATCTACGACAATGGAGGCAAGAACATACAGTGGAGGAAAGAGAGTCTATTAAGTAAATGGTGTTGAGAAAACTGAAACATACATTAAAAAATTAAACTGGATCACCTTCTTACACCATATACAAGAAAAAACTGAACATGGATTAAAGACTTAAATGTAAGACCTGAAAACATAAAACTCCTAGAAAAAACATACGTAGTAAACTATTTCACATAAATCTTGATAACGTCTTTTTTAATATATCCCCATGAGCAAGGGGTAAAAAATACAAAAATAAACAAAATGGAACTACATGAAATTAAAAAGATTCTGTAGTTGATATAACCCTTAACAAAATGAAAGGATATTTGTCAGTAATACAACTGATAAGGGATTAATATTCAATATATAGAAGGAACTCATACAGCTCAATAACAAAAACAATCCAATCAAAAAATTGGCAGAGGACTTGAATATACATCTCTCCAAAGAGGACATACAGATGCCCATAGATGTAGGAAAAGATGCTCAACAGCACTCATCATTAGAGAAAATGCAAGTTAAAACCATGATATCACCACACACCTGTCAGAATGGCCATTATCAATAAATTACCAAAAAACAAGTGCTGGAAAGGATGTGGAGAAAAGGGAACCCTCGTGCCATTGGTGGGATTGCAAATTGGTGCAGCCACTATGGAAAAAAGTATCGAGTTTCTTCAAAAAATGAAAAAATTAGAACTACCTTATGATCCAGCAATTCTACTTCTGGGTATTTATGTAAAGAAATTCAAAACACTAATGCAAAAAGATATATTCACCCATATGTTCACTACAGTGCTATTTACAATGGCCAAGATACGGAAGTGACCTAGGTGTCTAGCAGTAGACAAATGGATAAAGGAGATGTGGTACATGTATACAATGGACTATTACTCAGCCATAAAAAAGGATGAAATCTTGCCATCTGCAACAACATGGATGGACCTGGAGGGTATTATCCTGAGTGAAATAAGTCAGACTGACAAAGACAAATACCATATGATTTCACATATATGTGTAACATAAAGAAATAACACATATGATTACACATATATGTGTAACAAAATAAATGGACAAACACAACAGAAACAGAATCATAGAAACAAAGAACAAACATGGTTGCCAGAGAGGTGGGAACATAGAGAGATGGGTGAGAACGGTGAAGGGAAATACCGTTAATAATAGTGAGACAACTTTGCACCCATGGGTACTACGCTTAGTGCGGTGAGTACATCGTAAGACACATAAATGTTGAATACTATGTTGTACAGCTGGAACTACTATAATAGTTTATGTCAACTATACTTTAATAAAAACACAAGTAATCAAAATATTTTTAATTGAGGAGAAGACTGTATACTCTTATAGTATGGGTGCTTTTTCTAAGCAAGACATGAGACCTACAGGCCATGAAGAAAAGAACAGACATATTAGATTAACACCTAATGCTTTTGAGAATGCAAGAAACAGAATGCACAGTACATTGCTAGGGGCGTGGGAATTGTTCCGGTTTGGGAAAATAATAGTTTCTGTTTTTTAAATTAGATATATTCTTTTACAGATCTATCTCACTTTTATGAATCTATTCTACATAAACCAAAGTACCAATATGTAAATACTGGTATATGCACAGATGTTAAATACAGCATTTCTAATGGTAGCAAACACAAACTGGAAACAGCCTTGCTGCCCATAACTAGAGAGCGGTTTTACTACTGTGTCCCTCTGCACTATGAAATGTTATACAACTTCTAAAGGAATGAGGTAGCATCGTCTCTCGACCTGGATGTTTTGATATAAGAGGAAAGCAGTTTGCAGAGTCATTCATACAGCATCCTTCAGTTTCTGTAAAAACCCACAACATGACCTGCTGTACACATGTGCATAGTTTGTGTGAGGACTGAGAAGGACGTGGCCAACAGACAAATCTGTTGCCTGTGGTTACCTGGAAAGAAGAGGGTAGCATGGTGGTGAGAGCTTTGTGACTGTTTACGTTGCCTCGTGTTGCACTTCTGTGTCACTTGTGTAATTTTAAAACATATAAATACAATGTGTTTTAAAGGAGAACATTTTTCAAACATCACCCAAGTCCCCAGGCCCCATTCTGTTTGAGAGGGTGGGGATGAAGCCTGAGAATCTGAATTTTAACAAGATGCTTAGGTGACCGTTGGGGTGGTGGCCAGCGACTGCACCTTAGGGAATGCTGCAGTACAAGTTCCCTGGGACAGTTTGGAGGAAGGGAGGAGAGCTGGTGGCTGGTGGGCAGGAAATCCGAGGAGAGGACAAGGTGTAGAAGGGCTGCTAGGTGTGGAGATGGCACATCTCCTCCTCTAAGCCAAGACGGAAGGAGAGCACCCAAGAGGAGTATGTGGCAAGGGTCAGGGACATTTCCAACTGTAGGAAAGGAAATTCAGGGAGTTCCAATAAGAGTGAAGAACGTGGAGAGAGGATGAGATATGATAGCGGCCGTGGAGGGGCGGCTATCCTCAGGTGACAGGTTCACACTGGAACTGAAGCCCAGCAGCTCTAACCCCAAGAGCTGCAGGACCAGATAAGACACACAGGGCCTTTGTCCTCCAAGCAGGGAGAGTCTGGGTGCTTGGGGCCCTCTTCTGTCCTCCCGGCCATGACAGACAGGGGCAGGCATGAATGAGTTGTGATTTGTGACATGCAGTCTTCATGAGAATGAAATGGGGTCAGATCCCAACCCACCATTTGTTTAAGGGCCAGATTTCTAGTCTTTTCACAGCTTCTTGAGGGAAGTACTATTATCCCCACTTCCAGGTAAGAAAACCAAGGTTTTGATAAGTGGAATGACTTGGCCACAAGTCCGTCCATGTTCATTTGGGAAGTGGCAGTTCCAGGAGTAGCGGGTACATTTGCCCCCATTAAAGCTCAGTTTCTCTGTGCTAACCCTACAAAGGGTGGGGATGGGGATGGATCAGCCCAGAGCCCCAGGAGGAGGGAGAAACCTGCTGTGTTCAGGCTAAGGTGGCGGGATTCTGGATCTCTCTGGCACCTTCTTTTTTCAGCCTGATGCTCTTCAACTGCACTGATGCTCTTGTTTGCCTGGCCTGGCTGTTGGCTTCAGCCTGCTTACCCACCCCACTGACACACATCACTGTCCTGAGAACAATGCAGCACAAAGCAGGGTTAGGGCAGCAGGCCAGGCTCCTCCCCAGAGCCCAGCGCACAGCTGGACCAGAAAAGTGGGTCAGCCCTCTCTGCTCTTCCCTCCTCCCTTCGTGCTGGGACAGCCCGTGTCCGTTTGCCCTGTCTGTCCTCAGACCATGCTTCAGGCAGGCAGGGGGGTCCTGACCCCAGGCCTATTGCACAGACCTGTGTGCCAAGAACAGAGGGGGCCGAGGGCCTGGCTGGTGGGGGCTCATCCAGGAAGACTGTGAGGACCCAAATCTCTTATTAAGGGAAAATCTGGGGTGCAGAAACAGGCTAGAAATGTGTTCACCATTTATGCAGTAAGTACCCGCTAAGTGCCTGATGTAGGGGCTTCCAAGTGTCGGGACACACTCGAGACAGTTCACCAGCATCCCCAGCAGGCAGGACAAGGTCGAGCACATGCCAGCTCTGGAGAAAGGCCTGCTGAAAGAAGGACTGGCAGGCCTGGTCCAGCCCTTTCGAAGCTCAGCTGATGGGAGAAGCAGACGTCAAATAACCACAACCAAGCCACTCAAATTGTGATGAGGATTCTGAAGGACTGTGGAGGTCAGAAGAACTTGCAATTATTTTGGAAAGCTCAAAATGTTTCTTCCTTGAGTGAAACTTTCTTTTCAGAGTCTTCTCAGTTTCAATATGGGGGGGGGGGAATCTTCAAAATCAGCATAAGTCTTAGACAGAATTGCAGCTATAGATAGACAATTCTGCATGCTCTAGTCTTACTGAATAGAATAAATTGTTATTGGTGGCAAAAACAAAACACAGCCAAACAAAACAGTGTCTGTGTGCGTGTGTCTGCGTCTGTGTGTGTGTATGTGCGTGTGTGAGCATTCACGTGTGCATGTATGTGGCCATCTAAGCCTCTATGTCTGCAGAGAGAAAGGGTCCGGGGACCTCGGCAAAGCATCCCATGCGGGCTCAGTATCAGGTGTTTATCATCTACACTCTGGCCCTTCCCCTAGAGCCATGGGACATTGGAGAAACCCTTTGGCTAAGACTCTCCAATGCTATTGCTCCCTTGTCCTCACTCCCCAGCCCCACACCCTCCACGGTGCTCAGAGGCCACCTTTCACCATCCTTGTCGAACCCGGGTGCTGGCCACTCTTGTGGGCTCAGCACCTCCTGCCCAGGAGCCCCTATAAGGAGCAGGCATCTCCCATGGCTCTCCTGCCCCAGCATCTCAGCAAGCCCCTGACCATTTGAAACATCAATGGCAGACGGTGGGCCTCGGTGACAGGCACTGCACATTGAAATAAGGAGACCTTAAGTCTCAAATTGGCTGTTTCGCAGAATCACAGTCATGATGGAGCAATTTAACATCCCTGAACCTCAGTTTCCTCATCTGCAAACTGCACTGATGCTCTTGTTTGCCTGGCCTGGCTATTGGTGGCTAAGAGCAAGGAGATTGCGTGTGGCACAGCCGAGGCACCAGGGAGCTTGGCAAGAGCTGGGAGGCAGCAACAGGACCCTCAGAGCCTCAGGACCCTGAGCACCTCACCCCTGCCCCGCCCAGGGCTGAGTGGTACAGCAAAGCCAGGCCCGATGCCCAGAAGCCAGTCAGATACAAGCTGAGATCACCTCTTTCCCAAAGTCCTTCTTTCCTTGGGAAGTGTCTATTTGTGTGGCCACTGTGTGTGTCAGTCCATTCCTAGTGCTATAAAAACTACCACAGGCTGAGTGTTTGATAGACAATGGAAATGTATTCCTTATGTTTCTGGAGGCTAGAGGTCTGAAATAGGGGTGCCAGCGTGGTCGTATGGGGCCTCTTCCTGGGTCACTGAAGGCGCCTTCTCCCTGGCCTCACGTGGTGGAGGGAGGGAGCTCTGTGGGGTCTCTTTTCTAAGGGCTCCAATGTCATCACAAAGACCCCACCCTCATGACCTCAGCACCTCCCAAAGGCCCCACCTCCAAGGACTGTCATCTTAGGTGGTTAGGCTTCCAACATGTAAGTTTAGGGAGACACACACATTCAGACCTTGGCTGTGCAACGGCCTGACAGTGGGAGCCACGGCAAAACTTGGCCCAGGGAACAGAGCTTGGCCTCCCTGAGTGCGGCCTCCTGTGGCTGCAGGTGGGGGCCCTTTTAGCATTTTTGTCTAGTTAGAGCTGAATTACCATGCAGAGAGTCCTTTAAACTCTTGAGTGAAAGCCACTGGGCTTCTTCCAGCCCAGGATTCACTGAACCCGCAGAACACACCTACTTTTAAGTTGACAAACAAAACCACAGGGAGAAGAGTGACCCAAACTGTCCCTTCCGTCAGATGGCTGAAATGCTTCATGTAAATGTCACTGGACCTGTGCACAGAGGCCGACAGCATGAGTCACTGATCTCTGAGGTAATTTGGCTCTAACTCAAAGCAAACAGAGGCCCGATTCGTAGATACAGGTAAGACACGAAAGGAAAAGAAACAACCAAAGCAAAGAAGCCCAAGCCAGTGGCCACACCTTCTGTGTCTTGCTGGGTGCTGTGTGTAGGGCCCTCGCACAATGTCTGCCGCCACCAAGCCCAGCACATCCGTGGCCTTTGCAGGTGGCTGATGTAGGCACTCAGCCCAGCAGTTTGCTAAAGGAATGGTCGAGACACCGGTCCAGGGCAGGTAAACTGAGTATGTCCCGTGCCAGTCCCTTGCGGCCCCCACAGGCCGGGCTCTCAAGCTGAGCCTGCTTACCCACCTGCCCACCTCCCCCACCTCGTCGTGACCCCTGGAGTACATCTCAGCACAGCGGAAGTGAGAACCACAATAACACCTGCCTCCCTGTGCTCAGCCTCATAACTGTGGGAGCCAGTTCTGTAACCGAAGCCTCTGAGCTGCTTCCAGTTCCCAGGAGGCCAGAGGGTCTGGGTAGACGACAGGCTGAGTCCCGGCCCAGTGCCGCCGGGTGCTGTTGCCACCCCACTCCATGGGGGGTGCGCTGTAAGGGGGCAGGCCCAGCACCCACCAAAGGCCTAGAACGAAGGCCGCCAGGCCCAGAGGAGGGAGGAGGAGTCTAGATCCCATCCTCTAACTTTCTGGGGCCTCTGTGTCTGCATGTGCAAAATGGTGGGATTGGGCCTGATCCCCACAGTACCTGAGAGAGGGCAGCTGGGTTGGGGGAGGGCCTGCTGCTGAACCCCTAAATCCTACTATTCTACAGAAAGAAAGCCATGTACCCCAGTTTCCCCTGACTGAGGAAGCACCCGGCTGCCCTGGGGGGGGGGGGGTGTCTGTGAACTCAGCAGGAAGGGCTTGAGGAGGAGTGACAAGCTACAGTAACTCTGTGACTCTCAGGGAGCCACAGCTAACACCCGTGGGACACCACAACAGAAAAGAGTCAGGCGTTGCTTGGGGAACAGCAGAAAAAAGTTGTTTTATGTTCGGTGAGAAATTTTGTTGTTTGCTTATTTTTAACGAGAGGCTTTATGGCAATTCCTACATTTTAACAAACTATATCCTTGACACCATGATAACACATTCCGAAGTGACATGTACTAACTCAAAAATGCAATCTCTCACCCAGAGGGCTCATGTAGGGTCAGGAATTCGCAGGTTCCAAATCCAGTTGAATTCAGGAAAGCAAATGAAAACACAAAACCAAGCAATTTAGAAAGCACTCTTTTGAGGGTTAAAGTTGTGGTGTGTGTACCAATCTTACCACTTTTTCCTTTCTCCTGTTGACGCTGCTCACACAACACACAAAGTAAACTTGGGCCTGGAAATGCAGGCTCATATTTTTGCTCCAAGCAGGTAGAAGCTTCTCACTGCTGCTGTGTGGTTCTGACACACACAGACACACACACACACACACACACACACACACACACACACACACACACTTAAAAAAAATAAAAACAGAAACAGCCCCCACCACCAAAAAAAACACCCTATGTCTCTGGTGGTCCAGTCATGCCCTCTGACACAGCTGAGTGATGGCTGTCGGCACCTGGACCTCCTGGGGTTGGGGAACTGCAGCAGACCTGCCCATAGTGCCAGGATCCTTTTTGCTCTATAAATACACCGAAACCCGAGGAATGAATGCAGGTCTTATTCTAAGGGTATTCTCACCCAGCCTTGATCTGTACTCGGGTTCATTAAAATGCTTAAGTCACCCTTTTAATTGGGGACCTTAGGGCTGCAGAACACTCTTAGAGGCTGCGAGGAGATATGGAAGAAATGAAGGATTGAATTCCGTTCCTGAGAGTTTTCCTTCTAAGGAAGAGAAGGCAAAATGAATATAAAATAATATGAAGAAATGCACACTCACCAAGGTGTGTGACCCACCCAGTCTGGGGGTCATGGGACCAAAGAACATTGTGATCAGGGACTCAGGGCAAACTCTGTGGGCCAGTGAAGGTCCATCCGGGATCAGGAGACTGCAGACGGCTAGCTTCCGGACATTCCCGTCAGTAAGGCATGTCTTCTAGTGTGTAACTAGCAGGCACCAGCATCCTAGGGTGGGGACTATGAGTGGGATGCCTTGGAGCGGACTGTGGGAAGGATGAGCCCTGGGGACACCTACGGACGAAAAGAAACAGTAGTCTTAGGAACCAACAATGGCAAATCCCTTCCATCTGGGAGGATACACGCTAGCTTTTTGTCCTGGGAAAGGAGGGTCGCTGCCACTGGCACCTTTCCCAGTTTGTGGTACCAGACCTTTATGGCAGTACTTGGGGTCCCTTGCATAGTTTCAACATGTAACAGAACAGGGGACCCCATAATAGGCCATAGTGAGAGCACATAGTTTCCTCGCAAAATCATCCCGGTATCGGAACCTCTGTATACTACAGTCACTTGCGGGGGCCACTCAGCCACCACCCCTGGCGTCACTTGCAAATCATGAGTCAAACCGGCCCCCCATGGGGCTATCAGACCCAACCACCGACAGTGGGGGCTTTTGACCTGCCAAGGCCAAGTCCATTGCTGCCGTTCCCCTGCTTTCAAGCATGTGGGTGCTGGCAGCAAAATGTTCCCATTTCTGCCGTAGCCTGGCTTTAACAGAGTCTCCCTGGTGGTAACTTGTAATTGAATGGGAGCGGCCGTTCGATGTAGCAGAGCTTCTACTGGTGCGGGCCCTCCCTTCCGTGGTCTCTCATTCAGGACTCTCAAGAAATCCCATAGACGAGAGGCCCAGTCACACATCATGGGAGGGTGTTTTGACACCCGGAGACCTTGCTTCAAAAGGCCATTATAACGTTCAATCATGCCAGCTGCTTGTGGATTGTACGGGGTGTGAAACAACCATTGCACGTCCATCCTGGCAGCCCAGCGCTGCACTTCTTGTCCCGTAAAATGGGTACCCTTGTCACTTTCAATGACTTGGGGGCACCCATAGAGGGCGCACAGCTGTGTAAGGGCGACCACTGTATACCGCTGATCCGCAGCCGGACAGGGCCAAGCAAACATCAACCCCGTAGCAGTGTCCACTGCTGTAAATGCGTATATCGCATTGCAGGCCTTAGGCAGGGGTCCAATGTAATCCACTTGCCAGTGAGTGAGGGGCACCCTCCCTCGCGTAATCTGCTGTGTCTCCCAGGGGAGCCTCCGCCTTTGGGGGCTGTCCTGGGCACAGATGGCACAGTCATAGCAGGCATCTGCTATCTCCTGCCATTTCAAAGGCAGGCCCCCGCGTCTGCTCACCTGCCACATGGTTCAGCTTCCGGCGTGCTGCAATTTCCTATGCAGCCAGTGGGCCACATCTGTGGCAGGAGCCCGTTCTAACCATCGGACCCGTGCTAGGGCGTCTGCTTCATCATTACCTGGGGACACTAAGGGGGAGTGACCTGTGACATGCATTAAGGTCACCTCCTTTCTCTGCCCTAGATCCCAGAGGTCCTGCCACATGGCTTGACCCCACAGTGGACGGTGTCCCACCAACCAGTTTTGGTGTTTCCATGTAGGGAGCCACAACGTTAGGCCCCGGAACACCGCCCAGCTGTCAGTGCAAATAACTAGGGGCCCAGGCTCGTGGCTGATTACCATCCACACAGCCCGTAATTCAGCCCACTGGCTACTCTAGCCTGTCCCAGTATCAAACCAAATGGTGTCTGTTTTGGGCTGCACACCAATAGCCGTCCAAACAGCTGCAGCCCCTTGGCTAGAACCATCGGTAAACCAGGCATCCTCACGTACTGGGGACTGTCCTTCTTTGTAGGGCGAGGGCTCCAAGTCCTCCCCTCTAGGCAGAGCACTTGGCTCAGCCTGGGCTACAAGCTCCACAGGACCCAGGACCTGTTGTAGCGCTGTGCTCAAAGGGCTTGAACTAAGGGTGCTACGTTGCTCCAAGTAGGCACCCCACTTGGCGAGGGTGGTGGTCTGTGCCACCCCCTTTTTGGGTCCCTGGGTCCATGTACGGACCCACCCCTGGACAGGATACGTTGTTCGAACCAACACGCGTGCCGTTCCTGTGATGGCTTCTGTGGCCACTAGGGCTGCATACACAGCAGCCAGCTGTTTCTCTATTAGAGAATAGCGAACCTCTGCTCCTTTCCATAATTGGGACCAAAATCCCGCTGGCAACCGGAGACCCTCCTGCCATTGCTAGAGGCCCCATCCGTACCCATCTTGGGTTACATGAACATCAAGTTCAAATGGGCGGCTGGGGTCCACTACTTGCAGAGCCTGTGCCTGCTGCACTGCCCGTTTCGTGGCAATGAAGTCTTGCTCTATAGCCTCAGTCCAATCCCATGAGGCCCCCTTTTTTATCATATTGTACAAGGCCCTTGCCATTTGTGCTAAATGGGGTACAAACGCCCGCCAATATCCTAGCAGACCCAAATACGTCTGCAGTTGAGAGACCTTGGTCGGCCGGGGAAAGGCTTGTATCTTATCAATGATTGCCTCAGGTATAACCTTTGTCTTATCCGACCACACAACACCCAAAAACTTGACGGATAAGCCAGGGCCTTGGACTTTTTCCTTATTCACTGCCCAGCCGCGTGACTTCAGGTGGTGGAGAAGAGAGGGAGCTGCTTTCTCTAAATCAGAAAGATAATCTGAGGTTAACAGAATGTCATCAACATAATGAAACAAGGCCACAGAGGATGGGTGATCCCACTGTGCCAAATCCTGGGCCACGAGCCCGTGGCAGATAGTGGGGCTGTGCAAGTATCCTTGCGGAAGGACTTGAAAAGTCCACTGCCGCCCATCCCACGTAAAAGCAAACTGCTCTTGACACTCGGGTGCAATGTCAATGGAGAAAATAGCATTGGCCAAGTCCACTACATAGTGATATGTCCCCAGGTGGACAGTCAGACGATCCATCAAATCGTGAATTGAAGGCACTGCAGTGTGCAAAGGTGGCGTCACCTTATTTAACTCCCTATAGTCCACAGTCATTCGCCAGGTCCCATCTGGCTTCTTGACAGGCCATACTGGGGAGTTAAAGGGACTGTGCGTTGGCCTCACAATATGTGCCTTCTCCAATTCCAATATTGTACGACCAATCTCCTCCTGTCCTCCTGGCAGGCGGTACTGTCGCATTGTAACCACGCTCCAGGACTGTGGCAACACTTGAGGAGGGTGGTGAGCATGTCCGCGTGTCACCGCTTTCACCACCCGGATCCGGAGACGGAACTCTCCTACCGATGTCTGTAAACTGAGGCCATGTAGCACGTCCACCCCTAGAATATACTCCGGAATGGGGGAGACATAAACCTTGTAGGTACGAGGAGGAAGCCTTCCTATACCCAGTGGTAAGGAAACGGCTTTCATAGTCACAGTTTTCCCCTCGTAGCCATCAATGCAGATTGCTGGTCCAGGGAACAGTTCTGGATTCCCATAAACGAGACTGCAGTCGGCGCCAGTGTCAACTAGAGACAAAACCCTCTGTACATTCGAAGGGGACCAATGTATGGACAGTTCCACGTGGGGCCTCTGGTCCCTGCTCGTCCCTCTGACCGGGTACCTAGGCCCCACCCCTAATCAAGCTGAAAGGAGTCGGCCTCAAGCAGCTGCATGAAGTCCTGGAGGGACACGGGTCGCACGTTCCCAGACTCCTCCTTTATGCTTCTCCGGAATTGTTGTTCCGGACGCAACTGTTTCCAAAGTTCAAGCAGGAGTGCATTGGGTTGTCGGTCTATTTTCTTCCTATCGACCCCTGCTGCCACGAGATCACGCCACATCTGTGCGTGTTACTCTCTGAGGCCCGCGACCTCGTCCCTTTACCTTTGGTTTGGGCTTCCAGGTCTCAACTGTGCGGACCTCCTGTCTTAACTTCCTTCGCCTCCGGCTTTCAACATCCCCTAGGGTGGCCATGGCAGTTGTAACTTCATGGATCCGTCGCCCTACATACGGTGTAAGAATAGCAACCAAGGATCCAACAGCACTCACAGGTGCAGTATCCAACACCAGATCTCTCATGCTGGCAGTAAACAGCTCGTCATCTGGGCCCTGCATGTTGAGGTTAAAAATAGCATGTCTCATACCCATTTCACGGATTATTTGCGTAAGTTCTGTATATGACTGCCAGTGACTCACAGTGTCTGGCAGCTCGCCAGCCTGTTCCCATACGGTGTGTACCGCAGCCGTGAGCCACGCCATTAGAGATGGTTGCCCTGGTTGTTGCCAATCTATGGAAGTTTTGTAACCTTTGTCGCAGGGACAGATGCACTGTCACGAAGGCTAGCTTTTCCATCTCGCCTGGGGAGCAGAGAATGCTGTCTGCTCCCTCATCCCATAAACGTAATAGCCAAGCCGAGACTGCCTCTCCAGGGCGCTGTCTATACCGCCTCCCCAGCTCCTGCACCTCAGTGGGAGTGTAAGCGGTGTAGGTCGTGAACTCAGTCACAGCTGGGTTGCCGGCAGCAACGCCCCCGGGGCCCAAAGGTTGCTCACGTTTTACCCTTTGCTTTAAGATTGGCCGGGCTTGGGGGTTGGGAGCTACATTGTCTCCACTCGCTTCCTCCGCCTCTGCCTCAGAGTCTCCACCTTGGGGCCCCTGTTCTAACAGGCGGACCCGGCTTCCAGCGCTTCCAACCGGGACACCTGGTCCGGCACCTGGACCATTTCATTAAGCCCATTTTCCGTGTTGAGACTCAAGGCCGTGAGGAACATCCAGCCCATGCGGCCGGCTGTAGCCTTCTCCTCCTCTGGCAACCGCTCAGCCAGAGCCTGCAGGGCCCTCTCCACACTGGCCGGAGAGCCGTCCATGTCCTCCCCCCTTTCCTTGGGGGTCCAACTCCTGAGAACAGTGGCCACCGGACACCATACACTGTGTGGGGGCCACACGTCCTTCTGCCCAGAGTCAGACGCCATTCTTACCTGGTCGGAATCTTGCTCACCGTGCCAGGTGTCTGATTGGGTGGAGGCCTCCTTGTAAGATGTCCACCACCCTCGGATCCTAAGGCCGCAGCAGCTCAACAAAAAGAGGACAACGCCTTCTATGGCCAAGAAGGTGGTGTGCCAGCTGGAGGCTTGAGTCTCCCAGGCAGACCACGCCTCCCGTTCCCAGTGTCGCTCCTCATGGGCCTCCTGAAGCTGGGCTCTCACATGCACAAACTGCTCCACCATGCTTCGGTAGGTTTTGGCCGGCACCGTACCCTGCTCGCTGCGCCATTTGTTGTGCGGGGCGGCCTGCGGGGTGTCTGGTCCTGCTCCCCACATAAGAACGCAGGATATGGTGAGGTCAAAAAGGAACACCCATGGAGCCATAGGTAGGGGAGTCATACCACTATGGTCTCACTGGAGGCTGGGCCCACCGGACGCGCGATCTGCCGTCAGCCTTTCTGCCAACCGACCGACGACTCTCCTCCACTCTCCTCGACTCTGTTCCTCTCCTCTCTTCCGCTCTCCTCGGCTCTCCTCTTCCACTTTCCTCGGCTCTGCTCGGCTCCTCGGCAATCCTCGGCAGTCCGCGGCAGTCCTCGGCTCTCCTCCGTAGCCGCAGCAGTTATACCAGCGGCCAATCGGCTAACCGGCCACAGCCAACGGCCAATCAGCCACAGCCGACGGCCATCCACCACCCGAGCCAGCACCCTTCCACATGAGGCCGAGAGCCTGTAAACTACTCTCTGGGGCTCTGTCCCCACACCCCATATGACACCCTGCATGACACATGGCACAGTGAGCAGGGTACGGTGCCGGCCAAAGCTCTCCGAAGGGTGTGGGAACAGTTTGTGTATATGAACACTCAGTCTCAGGAAGACCAGTAGGAGCGGCTGCTGGAGAGCTGGACCCCTGTGGAGGGGTGGGAAGACATGGACGGTTCACCAATCAGCATAGGACAGAGAAAGCGAAGGTCATTGCGGCCCTGTGGGCTGAGAAGTGCTTGCTGAGGCAGCCCAGGTAGCCCAGGTGCAGGACTTGTAGTCCAAGGAGGAAACGCTTGCTGGGTCCTCAGTGGAGGATGTGGGTGAAGTCAAGGTCATCCCTCACCCCCAGGTTGGGGAAGACTTGGAGCCCTCACCCTGCAGGGAGGGCATACATTGTGAGGCTAACGTACAGCCCTGGCGAATGACTGTGGATTATGGGGAATGGGCTCTATCCTTAATTTAATGGACCGCTTGACTGTTTGCTTGGGAACGTACCACCATGTAGTGGAACCGGCGGATGTTTGCTTTCGTGTCTTGATCAGCCACCGTCGAGAATATGTGAGAACCCTGGCTGTGCCCAGAGAGGGTGGCAGTGCCCTGAGAGGCCCTGGCTGTGCCCAGGGAGACTGGTGGTACCCTAAGAAGCCCAGGAAGTCTAGCTGTGCCCAGAAGGACTGGTGGTGCCCTGAGAAACCCTGGCTGTGTCCAGGATATTGAATTCATCTCCAGGCACCTCGCACAGGGCCCTTTGCGGAAGACTCTTGTCGCATAGATTGTGAGGCAAAACCCTGTAGGGGTGGAGTGTGGGGAGAGACCCAGGAGTGCAGTTTCCAGGCTCTCGCCCTCACGTGGAAAGGTGCTCACTCAGATAGTAAATGGCCATCGACTGCGATTGGATAGCCATCAGCTGTAGCTAGTTGGCCATCAGCTGTAACCAGTGAGCCATTGCCCACTAATATAACTGCCGTGGTTACGCTAGCAGAAAAGGCGGGGCTAGCAAGAAGATGGTGGCTGAGTTAGCAAGTGCTAGCTGTGAGATTACAGTTAGCACAGTGGATTGCAGTTACCAGGGCGGATAACAGCTAACAAGTGGGGTTGGTTGGTTGACAGAGAAGCGAACAGTGGGTTGCAGGTCGTGTGGATTCTGTTTCCTGTGTCTCCTACCCAGCCGACAGTGAGACTATAATGGTATGACTCCCCTATCTATGGCTCCATTGGTGTTTCTCTTTGGCCTCACCACATTCTGTGTTCTTATATGGGGAGCGGGACTAGAGACCCTGCATGACAATTCCAAAAGCCACCCCACTACTGCATTCACAGACCAGAAGTTGGGCTGCATATTTGTGGGAGGGTGTTTCAGACACTCAGTTTGGAAAAGGCAGACCGAGGTTTCCCAAATAACACATTATTTTTATTCATATAGTTGTGGGGTTAGCAATTTTTCCTACATCATCTGCCAAGATTCTGAGCCTCCTCCCTGAAGCTCAAGAAGCGATGCTGGCCTATAGTGGTGGTTCCTTCGGACAGAAGAAGGCGAGTCATCTGGTGCCAGTTCTCCAGATGTGACCCCCGAGCCAAAGGAAGTCAGATGGGAGTTCTGCCCGACTGCAGCATCCTCGGCTCTCCTTTCCACGTTTTCTGTTCTCTGTGTCACGTGTGCTCATACTCTGAATACACACACACACATGCATGTGCACATATGTGCACACACACAGTCACATGTACACACCCCTTGGGAAAATAGCAGAGACAGATATGGTGCACAGAGCCCAGAAGGGAGGGCAGAGGGTTGGGTTTGAACACAAAGGCAGTTTGCCCAGGCTGCCCCCGGGGGGACCAGGCTCAGGGAGGTGAGTCCCAGGTCCCCACCCGCCAGCTTGACACCATTGGGTTAGGAGCTTCATCTGAGGCCCAGTCTCTTCTCCAAAATGAGGATAACAGTATCTACTCGGGATTTTTTTGGCTTTTGAAAATTAAGTGAACTGATATACACTAAAATTCTTTGTAAATTGCAGTGCCATGAAGAATCATATAGGAGTGAAGGAAAAGGAAAATGTGTATCCTATGTTCACCTATCAAAATATTGTCACCTGTGTTTTTTTTTTGTTTGTTTGTTTTTTTTTATTGGGGAAGGGGAACAGGACTTTTTTGTTATTGTTTATTGGGGATCAGTGTGTACTTCCAGGCCTTTTTTTCCAAGTCAAGTTGTTGTCCTTTCAATCTTAGTTGTGGAGGGTGCCGTTCAGCTTCAAGTTGTTGTCCTTTCAGTCTTAGTTGTGGAGGGCGCAGCTCAGCTCCAGGTCCAGTTGCCGTTGCTAGTTGCAGGGGGCATAGTCCACCATCCCTTGCGGGAGTCGAACTGGCAACGTTATGGTTGAGAGGACATGCTCCAACCAACTGAGCCATCCGGGAGCTCAGCGGCAGCTCAGCTCAAGGTGCTGTGTTCAATCTTAGTTGCAGGGGGTGCTGCCCACCATCCCTTGCGGGACTCGAGGAATTGAACTGGCAACCTTGTGATTGAGAGCCCGTGCTCCAACCAACTGAGCCATCTGGGAGGCAGCTCAGCTCAAGGTACCGTATTCAACCTTAGTTGCAGGGGGCACAGCCCACTATCCCATGTGGGAGTCGAACCGGCAACCTTGTGGTTGAGAGGACGTGCTCCAACCAACTGAGCCATCTGGGAGCCAAGCGGCAGCTCAGCGCAAGGTGCCATGTTCAATCTTAGTTGCAGAGGGTGGAGCCCACCATCCCTTGCGGGACTCGAGGAATTGAACTGGCAACCTTGTGGTTGAGAGCCCACTGGCCCATGTGGGAATCGAACCAGCAGCCTTCGGAGTTAGGAGCATGGAGCTCTAACCACCTGAGCCACCGGGCTGGCCCTTGTCACCTGTTTTTAACCACGGGTAAAAAGTTAAAGCTCTACAATGAAAACACATGACTCTATCTAAAGCCAGTGTTGCCACTGTCACCCCTGCGTGTCACCTGGTGTGTATGTGAGGGGGAGAGAGGGAAGGGGCTACACAGGCCTGGGAATCCTGGGCTGATTGCAAAGCACAGTTTCAGTGCTCAATAACACGGTCAGAAGACTAACAACTTATCTTTATTTAAAATTTTGACATTTTGCTTATCATGGATACATTGCATTAATTTTGAAATACTGCATTAAAATAATATTCATCTTGCTTACTGCCTTCTTTGGCACCCCTTCCATTCTGCATGTGAGGTGAGAGCCTGCCCTGCTTCCCCAGCACAGCCCAGCGACCTGGAAATGAGTATCACTCACTGTTGCTGTGTGTGGTTCCAGGCAGTCGTCTGTGGCTTTTGGCCACTTGTTTGTTCCTCCCCACAGGCCCAGCCTGTAACACCACACGTCTGTTGTAAAGTGTGTAAAGAAGTCAGAGACCCGGTCCTTGATGTCAAGGGCCTTCCAGTCAGTCTGAGGAAGCAAAACAGACACCTTCTGAGGACAGCTTGAGCTGCTGAGTTACACACAACAGCACGGTACATACTGTTGTGACTTGTCAGAATTCAGGACGAAGAGATACTTGCAGGAGACACACCCTCTCCAACAGGCTCATCAGTGTGACCCTTAAGGGAAATAAAAGTCTGGCTGAGTACAGAGAAAGGAGAAACGTTTTCAGAGGAGCATTGCACGGGCCTAGAGGCTTACATTCTTTTGTTGGGCCCATGGGGTAGATCTCATTTCAAAGTCACCTAGATGTACGGACCCTATGGTGTCAGTTTTCTCTCTCTCAAAAGAAGGGCTCAAACCCCACCATTTGCTCCTGAAAACTCATACCAGCTGACAGTTTTTGATCATTTTCGCCATTTCCTCACCAAACCTTAACATGGGTCTTAATGACATGTTTTTTTTTGTTGTTGTTATTGGTTTATTTTTGTTTTTTGTTTTTTTTTACCACACACACACACACACATACACACAAAAGACAAGGTCATCAAAAACAAGGAAAGTCTCAAAAACTGTCACGGCCAAAAGGAGCCTAAGGAGATGTGATGAGTAAACGTCATGTGGTGTCATGGGTGGCACACTGGAACTCAGTCAGAACATTAGATAAAAACTGAGGAAATGTGAATGGAGTGTAGACTTGAGTTAATAACAATGTTTCAATACTGGTTCATTAATACTTTTTGTTAATATCACTAAACTGTCGAGGGTACAGGAGGGCTCTGTACTGGCTAGGTAATTTTTCTATAAATTTAAAACTATTCTAAAATAAACTTTTTTGTTTATTAAAATGAGGTCTTCATGGTATAGTAAGATTAGAATCAGGAAGAGGCATAAAGGTAACAATGTGTCCCAAAGGTAACAATGTGTCCCTAAGATACCAAATGTCAAAGTCACTTGAACTCTTTTCTAAATGTTCCAAAGAGCACATTACCATCCCTTGAAATTAAGAACTCTGTTCTCATAGCACTCATAGTTTGGAGTTTAGAAGGAAATTAAAGCCAAGATAACCAATCTATCTCTTTCCAGCATTTCCCTGTTAATATTACTGGAGAATAATTTCATTAGAATTTTCAATGATTTTCTAGTTCTATCAATCCTGCAATCATTATTGCCTGCCATTCTTCTGCAAAGTAGAGCTTGCCTTTATCCACTGAAGCTGTTTGGGCCAGCGTGATGCAAAGATGACAGTCCTTTAATGACCTACAGATAAGCTGATTCTTTGTTGCAACAAATAATGAAAATGGAGGGCATCTCTCTCTTTCTCTTTGTCTCTTTCTTTTTTTTCTTTTTCCTTTGAATACATTTTTATTGCCTTAAATAACCTCTTCCTTGGGACCTTAAGGTTGCTTTCAAGTTCTCTGTTACAAAAGATGTCCTTATATAGAAATCTTAGCGTAGGCTGCTAATTATTTCCTCAGGATAAATATCTTGAAGCAAAATTGCTAGGTCAAAGGGTATGCTTGTTTGATTTTTTTTTTTATAATCTAGGTATTTTTCTATATTTTTAAATTTTATTAGTTTCAGGTGCACAAGACAAAGCAAAACTTAGACATTTATCATCTATATCCCTCACACTGTGTGAACCCCCCTCCCCCTATCCACTATCCCTCTGACATCGCACAGAGCCAATACATTTCCACTGTCTCTATTCCTAATGCTGTACTCCGCTTCCTGTAACAATATACATACGAATATATAAATATAAATATATATATATAATTATAGTTGGCATTCAGTATTGTTCAGCTTCAGGTGTACTGTGCAGAGATCAGACCACCTGAGGTGGTCTCCCAAATGGGACACATGTCCATCAGATACCCTACAACATCTTTACATTATTGATTACGTTCCCCAAATTAATTTTCAAAACCCCGTGGCCATCTTGTGGTTACCGACTATTTTCTAAACCTCTCACCTTCCCCTTATCCCCACCCCCTCACCCCTCTAGAAACCCTCAGTTTTTCCTCTATGTCCCCAAAACTGTTTCTGATTAGTTCATTCACTTATTCTTTTCTTTAGATTCCGCATATAAGTGAGATCATATGGTATTTGTCTTTTTCTGTCTGACTTATTTCACTTAACATAATGTTCTCTAGGTCCATCCATGTTGTTGCAAATGGTAAGATTTCTTTCTTCTCTATGGCTGCGTAATACTCCATTGTATAAATGTACCACAGTTTCTTAATCCAGTCATCTACCGATGGACATCTCGGTTGTTTCCATGTCTTGGCTATTGTGAATAGTGCTGCAATAAACATAGGAGTGCATAAAGATTTTTGAATTGGAGTTTTGGATTTCTCCGGATAGATACCTAGGAGTGGGATTGCTGGATCATAAGATAGTTCAACTTTAATGATAGCTTTGCTGGATAAAGCAACCTAGGTTGTAGGCCTTTGTTTTCCATCACTTTGAGTATCTCCTGCCACTCCCTCCTGGCCTGCAATGTTTCTGCAGAAAAGTCATTTGATAGTCTTATGGGAGTTCCCTTGTATGTAACCCTCTGTCTTTCTCTTGCTGCTTTTAGGATTCTCTCTTTGTCTTTAACCTTTGCCATTTTAACTATAATGTGTCTTGGTGTGGACCTGTTTGTGTTTATCCTGGTTGGAACTTTCTGTACTTCCTGGGCTTGTATGTTGGTTTCCTTCATCAGGTTAGGGAAATTTTCGGACATTATTACTTCAAATACGTTCTCAATCCCTTGTTTCTTCTCTTCACCTTCTGGTATTCCTATGACACACATGTTGTTGCGCTTGATGTTATCCCATAGGTCCCTTAAACCATCTTCATTGTTTTTTATTCTTTTTTCTTTCTGTTGTTCTGCTTGGGTGATCTCTGCTAACTTGTCTTCTAAGTCGTTGATTCGATCCTCTGCTTCATCTGACCTGCTGTTAATTTCTTCAAGTGAGTTCTTTATTTCGGTAATTGTGTTCTTTAGTTCTAACTGGTTGTTCGTTATGATTTCTACATCCTTCTTGATGTCCTCTCTAAGCTCCTCAAACATTCTTATCATCAGTGTTCTGAACTCTGTCTCTGATAAGTTGGTTACCTCTGCTTCATTTGGTTCCATTTCTGGAGGTCTCTTCTGTTCTTTTATTTGGGACATGTTTCTTTGTTTCCCCATTCTGGCTGACTCTCTGTGTTTGCTTCGATATATTAGGTAGATCCCCTGGAGTTCTTAGTTCTTGCTGGGTTATCTTATGTAGCATGTGTCCTTTATATTTAACTTGCACTACTTCGTTCTTCTCCTCTGCGTGTGCTCCAAAAGTGACTCTTGTGTTGTGTATATTGTCCTGTTAAAGAGTATTTGATTTTTTCTTTGTTGTTGTTTTTGTGCTTGGTGATTTGCTTTGTTCTGAAATTGCCCTACCAGGGCCCAGCTTAAGAGACACAGATTCAACATACCCAGAGGCCAACTCCAGACCAAACCAGACTACTACCGGGTTTGACCTACAAGTGACACACCCAGAGGGGATTCTTTACAGGCACAAGAGCCCATAGAGGCCAAACCACATTTAAGCGGCCAACCCTCACAGAGCAGAACACCCTGCGGTGGGCAGAGCCAAGTCTCACAACTAGTCAGCCTAGGAGTTAACCCCACCTACTCACAAACAACAAGCAATTAAAGATCAGACACATGTAAAAAACAATCGTCTTTGTCTCTTTCTTGATGATCATTATGAGTTCACAGATTTCCTTCATTTCAGAGATAAAGAAATAAAGCCCAGAGACGCTTCCTTTCCCAATGGTATGTGGCAGAGCCAGGACTTCCAGGCCAGTCTAAAACCAAAACCAAACTCCTACCCTTGCACTCTGCTGCTTTCCTATGATCTGTGCAGCTCACTTGGTTAATCCTAGATTCAGACACTTGAGTTACATTGTTTTGTGAATCCCTGCCTATCTCGGGATTTAATTTGCTCTTAATCATCCTTCTACTCTTTCCTGTTTTCAACACCAATCACGATAAAACAGAGAATAAAGCAAAACAGAAATCAAGAGACTCTGCTTTATCCAACATTATAGATCTTTCCCAAGCAGTGGCCCACACCTTTATCATTCATTTTTTTTCTATGAACAAAGCTATCAGTATCAGAAAGACAATTCAGAGAACTACAACTTTCAGATAAAATCCATTTTCTCTCTCCCTCCCGTTACTCCTACCCAAAAAGTCTCCATCGTGATCATAACAGTTCTGTGGGCTGCCCATTGAGTTCCTCCTCTCCTCCATTCTATCTAATGTTTTGAAGTCATGATACCATCCACATATTATAGTATCATACATGGTTCATGATACTATGATACTATGTGGTATCATACTATAGGTCCTACCTATTTCATCCCATTCTGTTCTAGAAGGAGGGAGGCAGGCTGGATACCTGGAATACTTTACTGTTTAAGTAAAAAATCACAAATGCATGTCATAAATAAGTAAATAATCAATTCAGGTATTTGTGGGTTACATAAAATTCTATTGACTGATATAAACCTATCTTTTAGAACATTGGTATTAAATAGTAGCTAATAATTTTGGCTTCATTTATGATGTGTTAGGGAGCACATTAAGTCCTTTACTCATATCACCTCATTTAATCCTTACAACAGAGATCTAAGATGGATATTATATCATCCTCATGTTACAGATGAGAAAACCAAGACTTCAGAAGTCTAAAGAATTACCCAAGGTTAGTAAGTGGCAGAGCCAGCATTCAAAGCCAGGCCCTCTGACTCAGGAGCTCACACTTTCCACCACTCTTTGCAACACTATCCTTTTGCTACTTGGAATATGTCAGTCAATGGGAAGGGCGCTTTTGACATCAAGCCACTCATGAACAATACTGTCACTGTTACATGAATTCTGAGAAACAGACTGCCGCTGTCAGTTATGATTGGGGCAGATCGATGTTCCTGCCAAAATAACTGTAAAAGCTGGATAAAAAACTTAAAAAAAAATTTTCCATGCATCAGAGAGCCATCAAAGCAAAGAAGACTCGAGGGTTATAGATCCCTAAGAGGGACGAACCATAAAGAAGTGAGCTGGCCATGCAGCCATGCAGACCCTGGACATCTGCTGGTTCCAAGCACAGGTCAAGGACTGAGAGTCTAGACTTTGCCTGTGCAGAGCTGCTGTTGGGGACAGAGGCTCAGCAGAGCTTTGGGACATTTTGTGCACACTTGAGGGACCAATTATTTCAATGAGAATGAAAGGACGGAGAAGTGGACCTGTCATACTACCAGGTGTTCCCTCAAGAAATTTCTCAAAATCTGAAGCTAGGCAGAGCAGATGTTTAAAAGTAAGCAGACATCCCAGAAATATTAACTCAACCCCATCACACTCTTACTTCTAAGTATAAAAAAAAGCCTGGACAGCACATAGAAAAAAACCCTTAGAAGAAAGGAAAACAGGCCAGGGACCTCAGGACCTAACAAGTGACATGGTGGTGAATTCTCTAGGTTTGTTCATTGGTTTTGGTTTGTTTGCGTTATAAACCCATAATTGGGGCTTAAGAAGCCAGTTACCTAGCAATGACAATGGGTGCAGGCCCAAAGAGTCACAACAGAAGCTTGCTCTCTCTAGCGAAAGGGCAAGGAAAGGGTAGCCTAGCAAGACAGAAAATTTTTAGACAATTAACACTTACTCCAGCCAAACCCCACAGAAAATAAACTGTGATGTCACCCTCACCCATACCAGAAAAGGCTGAGCAAATGTCCATCACCGTTTCAGGAATCGTGTACAACAAGACCAAGTAAGGAGCTGGGCTCTCATCCACACTGGCCAGTGTGAGACCTCCTCCCCCATTTCAGTGTGGACCACATAGGGAGGCCAGACTTCCACCCCCACCTGGCAGGTCTGAGGCAGATCTCCCTTCCCCTGCCACAGAGCTATCAGAGAAAGCCATTTAAAACAGGAGGTTTAAATAAGTCCACAGTCTCATAACAACAGGAAAAGGTGTAGGTTTCCATTGAAAATCAGTTGTCATACCAAGAACCAGGAAGATCTCAAACTCATGTGAAAAAGACAACCAACAGACGCTAACACTGAGATGAGGAATGTAGGAAGGACCTGACAAAGATTTTAAAGCAGCCACGGTAAAGTGCCATAATAATGCATTACGGTGTAAATGTACTTATGCCTCCATAATGGTTACAATAGTACATTTTGTTATATGTATCGTATCACAATTAAGAAATTTTTAAATGCTTCAACGAGTAACCATGAACTTGCTTGAAACAAATTTTTTAAAAGTTTCAGCAACAGAAGATATAAAGAAGAACCAAATGGATGTTTTAAAACTGAAAATACAATAAACAAAATATAAAACTCAGTGGATAAGCTCAAAGCAGAATGGCACAGAGGAAAGAATCAGTGAACTGGAAGATAGAAAATACAAAGTACTCGATCTTTACAGAAGAAAAAAGAGATAGGAAAAAAAAAATGAACACACCCTCAGGGGCTTATGGGATTATAATAAAATGCATAATATTCATGTCACTGGAGTCCTGGAAGGAAAAAGAGGGCAGGACTGAAAAGACACTCAGCAAAACAAAGGCTAAAAGCTGAGCAAACTCCAAACCAGATAAATCCAAAGAAATCCACTCCAAGACATTTCTAATCAGAAATAAAGGAGGCCAGGAGGAAGTGGTACAATATTTTTCAAATGATGAAAAAAGAAATGTCAAACTAGAATCACATAACCATCAAAAACAGCCTTCAGGATTGAAGGGGAAATCAAGACATTATCAGATAAAGGAAAACTAAGAAAATTTGTCACCAGTAGACCTGCCCTAAAAGGAAGGCCAAAGAAAGTTCTCTGGACAGAAAGAAAACAGCAAAGGAAGGAAGGAAGGAAGGAAGGAAGGAAGGAAGGAAGGAAGGAAGGAAGGAAGGAAGGAAGGAAGAAAGGAAGAACATGGTCAGCAAAAATATGGGGACACAAAACACGCTTTTCTCCCCACTGAGTTTTCTAGATAATGTTTAACAGCTGAGCAAAAAAAAAAAAGGCAGAATTAAGCCTTAACATATCAATAATTATATTACATTTAAATGGCCTAAATATACCCATTAAAGACAGAAATCGACAGAGTGGATTAAAAACATGACCCAGTATAAGATGCCTATAAGAAATTCACTCCTAAAACACACAGCCTCAGAGATATTACAGGTCCGGTTCCAGACCACCGCAATGAATGAAGCAAATCTCACAGTAAAGCTTGTCATAATCTTTTTGCTGTTGGAGGGTCGTACCAATTTGTAAAAATGCAATATCTGTGAGGTGCGATAAAATGAGGTATGCCTATATAACTATAAAGGCAGCTTGAAAGTTAAAGAATGAAAACAGATAATCATGTAAAATTAATCAAAGGAAAGCAGGAGTAGCTATATCAATATCAGATAAAGTAGACTGCAGAGTAAATGAAATTACCAGAGACAGAGATGGACATTGTATAATGAGGAAAAGGTCAATCCATTAAGAAGACAGGGTGATTCTAAATGTAAATGCACCAAAACAACAGGGCTGCAAAACATGTGAAGCAAAAACTGATAGAACTAAAAGGAGAAATTGACAAATCCACAGTTACAATTGAAGACTTCAACACCCCTCTCTCAACAATTGTTAGAACAGTTTGACAGAAAATCAGCAAGGATACTGAAGAACTCAGCCACGCAGCAGTCCAGAGGATCAGCCTGGCAGCTGCAGGCCAACCAATGCATCCAGCAACATCAGAACACATGCTTTTCTCAGATGCTCCTGGAATACATACCAAGACGAACTGTATCCTGAGCCGTAAAACAAGCCTCAAACAATTTAATAGAACTGAAATCATACAGAGTGTGTTTTCTTACCACCACGAGCTCAAACTAATAACAGAAAGATAACAGGAAAAACTCCAAACATTTGGAAACTAAACAACACACTTCTAAATTTAAAAAATGAAAGTATAAGATATTAAAATTCATGGGACACAGCTAATTCAGTGCCCAGAAGGAAATTTATAGCACTAAATGTATACGTTAGTAAAGAAGAACAATCTCAAATCAATAATCTAAGTTCTCACCTTAAAAAGCTGGAAAGAGAAGAGCAAAATAAACCTAAAATCAGCAGAAGAAGAGAAATAACAAATATTCGAGCAGAAATCAATGAAATTAAAAAAAGAAAACTAATAAGGAAAATAAATGAAACAAAGAGCTAGTTCTTTGACATGATCAATACAATTGACAAACCTCTAGAAAAACTGGCAAAGAGAGAAAAACACAAATTACCAGAATCAAGAATGAAACGTGATATCATTACATACTCTGCAGACATCAGAAATATAGTAAGGGAATGCTGTGAACAACTCTATGTAAATTTGACCACTTAATGAAATGGACTAATTCCTAAAAAATACGAAGTACCACAACTCATCCAATATGAAATAAATAATTTGAATGGCCCTATAACTATCACAGAAATTGAATTCATAATTTAAAATCTTCTAAAGAAGAAATCTCTAGGTACATATGGTTTCTGTAGAGAATTCTAACAGTTTACAGAAAATTAACACCAATTTTACAAAATCTCTTCCAGAAAATAAAAGAGGAAGGGATGCTTCTGAATTCATTTTATGAAGCAAATATTACCCAGCTTCAAAATCAGACAGAGGTAGTACAAAAAAGAAAACTACATACTAACAGTCCTCATGAATATAGGAGCAAAAGTTTTTAATAAAATATTAGCAAATACTATTCAGCAATATATATTTGCTGAATTGGGCTTTATTCTAAGGATGCAATGATATTTCAGCATTCAAAAATCAATCAATATTGATATAACCATATTAATTGGCTAAGAAGAAAATCACAGGATTTCCTATGATAAAGAATGTGTCTCGTCTTTGCCTCTGGGTTCTGGGAAGTTGCTTCTAAGTCCTTGGAACTGTCCAGTGATGAGTGTCTGTTATTTGTTGGTCCCCTGAGGCCACGCCTGAGCTTTGCTAATGCAGTGACTCACTTGGGCTCCTAGATGGTTTCAGGATGAGACTGGCTAAAATAAAAAGACCAAATGTGTCATTAGAGGTCGGGCCTTTCAAGTACAGGGTATCCACCCAACCTCCAAATGTCCAGGGAGGGGAAGGGGCTGGAGATTGAGTTCAATCATCTATCTGGTGAATGATTCAATCATCAAGACTTTGTAATGAAGCCCCAATAAAAACTCTGGGCACCGAAATTTGGTTGAGCTTCCTGGCTGGTTCCAGGAGGCGGAGACATCCTGATTCCCTGGGGAGAGAACACAGAACCTCTGTAGTGGGAACCCTCCCAGACTTTGCCCTTTGGGTGTGTTCTTTTGGCTGGTCCAAATTTTTATCTTCTATAATAAAACTAATAGTAAGTGTAGAGCCTTCCTGAGTTTTGTGAGTTATTCTAGTGAATTATCAAACCCAAGGTGGGAGAGAGAAGGCCTGAATTTGTGCCATTTGGACAGAACTTCAGGTAGCCTGAGAAACCCAGAATTTGTGGCTGGCACCTGAAGTGAAGGCAGTCTGGTTTAGGTGATCTAAACCTGTGAGTCTATACTGCCGACAAAAAAAACATCCAGCCTAAGAGAAACCTTATGCAAGTTCAGTTGAGCCAATCTGACGACAGTTGCTGGGAAGCAAAATCTCAAGGGATTGAGAAGATACTCTGCGAAATGATGGTTTGCAGTTTATTTTATGCATAAAATCAAAGGAGGAGGGTTACATGAAATCCATTGCTGGTAGATTAAGGGGGTGGGAGAAAGCAAAGTGGGGAAATCTCTATGATTGGATAAAAGTAAGTTGGAGAGACAGGTACTTCCTTTACATGGGTGGTACAGGATAGTTAATAGTTCGATTATTTACAGCACATGGAGATGGTAAGCAGGACATAAGCATAATAATAAGGGATTTTGCAGTTTCCAGCTCTGGTCTGGAAAAAGGATCACTGACATCCCAAAGATGTTATCTTAGGTGCAAAAAGACAACAGACAGGCCCACTTACAGGCACAGATTGACTTTATGAAGGAAGCTAAAGATGTGACTTCCTGCCATGGCCCACTTAGTTATGAAATTGTTTATGCTCACACATCTTATGTGGTTATTTTCAGTTTCCTGAGCTTGTCAGGTTTAATGTGTGGCCCCTTTCCAATACTAACTCAATTGATGCAGAAAAAGAATGTGACAAGATTTAACCCCATTCATGATAAATACTCTCAGAAAAATGGGAATAGAGAGAACTTCCTCAACTTGATAAAGAGCATCTACAAAAAGCCTACAGCTGACAATGTACTTAGTGGTGACAGGAGGGGCACTTTCACCAAGACTGGGAATAAGGCAGGTACCTGTGCGACCCGGCCCCCCCCCACACCCCGCTCTCCCCCCACTCAGTACGGTGCTGGGAGTTCTAGCCAGTATTTAAATCAAGCAAAGGAAATAAAACACATGCAGTTCAAAAAGAAAGATATAAAACAGTGCCTATTTGCAGCTATCATTATTTATGCAGAAAATGTCAAGGAATTTGCAAAAGAACATCTAGAATAAATGAGTTCAGCTGGCACAGGATACAAGATTGAACATCAGTTGTATTTGTATGTAGTAGCAACGAACACAGAGAGACTGAAATTAAAAATGTAATACCATTTACAATTGTTCAAAAAATAAAATACTTAGGTATAAATCTGTAAAATGTATGCAGGACCTGTGTATATTGGAAAGTGCACAATGCTGATGACAGAAACAAAAAACCTAAATCAAGACAGAGACACCATGTTCATAGACTGGAAGATTCAACATCGTAAAGATGTGAGCTCTCCTCCAGATTGATACACAATTTTAAAACAATTGTTATGGCAATCCCACCAAAATTTTTTGTAGCTATAGACAAAACTATTCTAAAGTTTATGTGGAAACGCAAAGGAACTAGAATAACTAGACAAGTTTGAAATTGGATCAAGTGGGAGGAATGAGTCCCCTAACTTTACAACCGTGAGGTGTTGGCAGAGGAGTGGACAGAGATGTCACCGCAGCAGAAGAGAACTCAGATGCAGGCCCACAAAATTTCAGTCAGCTGGTTTTGACAAAGGTGCAAAAGTGGGTCAACAGGGGAATGACAGCTTTCTCAGCAATGGTGCTGGGCCAGTGGGACAGCCACAAGCAAAGGAGCCTGGACCTCAGTCTCACACCTGGGACAAAAATCAACTCCAAACAGACCATAGACTCAAATGTAAAACATAAAACTATGAAACTTTTAGGGGAGGAAATGTAGGAGGAATTCTTAGAGCTAGAGCTAGGCAAAGACTTCTTAGACTTGATACCGGAAGCACAATCCATAAAAGGAACAATTGGTAAATTGAACTTTATCAAAATTTAAAACTTTTGCTCTGAAAGAGACACTGTTAAGAAGATGAAAGACAAGCCAATAGAGTAAGAGAAAATATTTTCAAACCATGTATCCAGCAAAGGACTAGTATGTGGAATGCATTTTTTTCTTTTTAAAGAAAAAAGCTCTTAAAGGGTCACAGCAGAAAACAAACAATGCAGTCAGAAAACTGGTAAGACACATAAAGAATGGTGAGGCTGAGGCCATGTGACTGACGAGGTTTGCCCGAAGGGTGCAGAAATAATATGTCACTTCCAGTCAGGACAGACAAGTGGTGGTGTGAGTTTTTCCTGTTGTTTCTCTTCCCCCTTCCGGAAGCCATGTGTGAAGACGGTGGCAGCACACAGAGCTGTGGCCTGGGTCCCTAATTCCCCTACTGCATGGACAAGAGACTCTATGGTGAGCTGCTCGACCTACTTTGGACATTACATGAGCAAGAGACACCCCTTTGGTGTGTTAGGTGACTGCAACTTCTGGAATTATTGGTTACTGCGACAATAAGCTGTTCGGACAAATGCAGTGGATGGACTAAAATGTAATAATACTTAATTTGTATTATTTACATTTCTGTATCATTGGGCAATTATGTGGCTTCCATTTTTCCACATTTATAATTAATGATGCTGCATTGATTATCTTTATTTATGTATTCACTTGGTGCAGGATTTTCTTGGAGTAGAGTAGGGGTGAAGATTATTTCCTAGGATATTTCTGAAAACGGAATGAAAGGAAATGAGGGTTTCTAGTATTCTTATATCAGCGCCTTTCCTGGAGTCTGATATACAGACTTTGGCATCGTGACTTGGTTGAATGAATAATTTTTAATACTTGCTGACGACAATCTTGCCAACTTTTACTATTACTGTGTTTTTGGCAAAATGAATGGACATAAACTGATTCTTTCCTGATACTTCCGTTTGTATGGCTTTGGTTAGAAGTGAGGTTAAGCATATCTTTGTATATTTATTAACTGTAATTGTTCTACATCTCTTTATATATTTATTAATTGTAATTTTTCTTTTATGAATTTCCAGATCAAAGATGTTTGGTTTGTAATTGAGGAACAAAGCAGTCACTTTGTCTGGTGAAGTTATTTCTTGGTCAGCTTCCCCAAAATAGCCATCAATCACACTGGAAGGTGAAAAGTATACTATCGTTTTCTCTAACTATAAATCTTTATATGGAACAAACCCAGCCCTTTCAGCTGAGCGAGATTCCCAAATGTTTTTTCATTATGCTCACCCAAATGTTTAATTAACTTCGGTGATGATGGATTAATAAACATTAGTTTGCCATCTATCTCCTGCCCTTCTCATTTCTCCAGTTCAGTTTGGATCCTAGTGAATGCATTTGTCTTCCTTCTCATCTCATTTTCCTTCTTCTTTTCTCTTTAATGTTTAATGTGTAGGAGAACTCAAATCAGGGAAATTGCTGCCTAGGAGAAGCCCAGAAGGATTCACTTGAATTTTCTGCATCGATGCTACAAAGTTTTGTGACATTGGCTTTATAAACAATAGAAGCAAACTTATTTGCTTCTATTGTTTATAAAGCCATAGTAAGTTCTCCATTAGCAAGCATGAAAAAAACCCTGAATAACAACAGGGCTTTTCCTGCTTGGGCCACTATCTACTTTCACTGTCCCCTCCTGAGCACAGTCCCGCACTTTCTTATACAAGACAGCTCCCACTCCCCAAAGTGGCCCCTCATGTCGCATCTGAATGTGTCCTTGTAGCTGCTCCTCCTTCAGCCTGGAGAGCCCTCGCTCCCTTGTCCACCTGAGAATTCCTATTACATGTCAGATCTCACATGGACACCAACATGTCTGTGAAGGCCCCTTTCACCTGGGTCAAGCCCTCCTCACCTTCTCCCCACATTTCTGTACGATGTGTCAGCACTGGCACACCTGCTTCACAGCACAGCATTCTCCTTCATATTTAGTCATCAACAACACACCTCCTCAACCCTCTTGTTCCTAGTATCCATCACAGTGGATAATAAGAACATTTTTGTTCAACGCGTGGCACCAGGTCAAAGCCTTCAGCAAAGTTTTCCACGTTCACCTGCTGACTGAGTCATACATCATCCAGAGCAGTCATCACAAACAAAGCCAGAGTTACTCTTTCAAGCAAAAGCATCCAGAATTGCATCACAAGCTCAGGGCTTGGCACCAGCACTGCAGACCCTATGCGGACTTCATTCCAGCGACCTCCTCACTCACCATGACTGAGGGTTCGGACATACTCTCAACAGACACAGGGAAGGCGTGCGTCTACGCCAGTCCCAGCACACATCTTAGAAGGGCTCATCCAAAGCCGAGAAATAAACCCATATATTTACAGTCAACTAATATTTGACCATACAGCAAAGAATACTCAGTGGATAAAGGAAGATGCTGGGAAAATTAAACATTCACATGTAAAGAAGGAAACTAGATCCTATCTTACATCATTCACAAAAAATTAACTCAAAATGGATTAAAGATTTAAATGTAAGACTGGTAACCATAAAGCTCCTAGAAGGAAACACAGGAAAAATCTCCTTGACATCCATCTTGACAATTATTTTTTGGATGTGAGACCTAAAGCACAAGCAACAAAAGCAAAAATAAATTGGTGAGATTACATCAAACTAAAAAGCTTCTGCACCGCAAAAGAGATTGTGAACAAATGAAAAGACAACGTACAGAATGGGAAAAAAAAATATTTGTAAACCATGTATTTGCTAAGGGATTAATATCTAAAATATCTAAAGAACTCACAACTCAATAGCAACAAACAAATGATTCAATTTAAAAAAGAGCAAAGGATCTAAGTAGACATTTTTCTGACAAAGACATACAAATGAGCAACAGGCTCATACATGAAAAGGTGCTCACCATCACTAATCATCAGGGAAATCCAAATCAAAACCACAGTGAGATGTCACCTCACCCCTGTCAGAATGGCTGTCATCAAAATGACAAGAGATACAAGTGCTGGCGAGGAAGTGGAGAAAAGGGAACCCTCGTGCACTGTTGGTGGGATTGCAAATTGATGGAGCCACTGTGGAAAATAGTTTAGAGGTTCCTCAAATAATTAAAAATAGAACTACCTTGTAACCCAGCAATCCCACTTCTGGGTATTTATCTGAAGGAAATGGAAACACTGTGTCAAAGAGATATCGGCACCCCATGTTCATAGCAGTGTTATTTACAAAAGCCAAGATGTGGGAATAACCTAAGTGCCCATCAGCATAGGTGACTGAATAAAGAAGTTGTGATCTATTATTTGGCCATAAAAAGAAGGAAATCCTGTCATTTGTGACAACATGGATAGATCTTGAGGGCATTATGCCAGTGAAATAAGTCAGAGAAGGACAAATACTACAGAAGGTGTGATCACAAAATACAGTGAATATTTAAATTAAAAAAAATTACTACAGTAAAAGACACAGTGCCATTAATCCTCAAAATACTCCCCCTCACTTTGAACACACTTATCCCATCATTCTTGTCACTTTCTGAAGCAGTTTTGGAAGTCCTCTTTCGTGTTTTTAGTTGCGCTGTGGTGGCTGCCTCGATGTCCTGAATTGATTCAAAACCTTTGCCTTTCGTGGTCATTTTGACGTTGGGGAAGAGTCAGAAGTCGCACAGTGCCAGATCCGGTGAATAAGGTGGATGAGGACACAAGGTAATCTTTTCATTTGACAGAAATTGCCGTACCAGAAGCGATGTGTGACACAGAGCATTGTCATGATGGAGGAGGATGAAACTGTTTGCCCATTTCTCAGGCCGTTTTCTATACACATCGGTTCTTAAAAGCTCTAATAAGCCCTTACAATAGTCAGAGTTCATTGAAGTGTTCCTGGGTACAAACTCAGCTCACACAATTCCATCAAGGCCAAAAACCACAATTAACATCACCTTGATGTTACTTGTAGTCATAGAAGACACCAGAGCGGGGGAGAGGGGAAGGGGGCAAATGACTGTCCTCAGGAAAAGGAACGTCCAGAAGTTCAGAATCTCTAAAGTTTTTCATTGTAAGATGACATCCCAGCCTGGACCCTAGACTCATATTGACAGCTACATTCTGAGAGGCCCAGTGTCACTCCCCAAATCTCTGCCACCCCCTGCCCCCTTTCAGAGGGCACTGCTGTTTGGCTCTGCCCTGTGAGCCCAGGAAATCACTGGGGACCTCATCTGCTGTCATCTGCGGATATTCTGGTTCCCTGGCCCTCCTGAACATGGTAGCACCAGACCCAGTCACCCTCTCTCTCTGTCACCTTCCACCCTCCTGCCATTGGCCTCAGTGACTTTGCTGCGTGTGTGATGACCTACCCAGATTCTTGAACTTCTTGTCCCTAAAATGCTTTTCCTCGCCTGCAGCACAGATGTCCAAGCAACAAGGACCAGCTCTACGTTCCAGGCCCAGATGCTCTGTACCCTCTTGCCCCTGTGGCTCCCTCACGCCTCCTGCCTTCCCCTCCCTTCTCCAGTCACTTAGATGCCAAGCTGCAGCTCGTGGGCCTTTCCCTACAAATATGTCCACCCCTTTGCCCCTGAAGGGTAGATGTTGAGGAAAATTTGCCTTCATTGGTTGATGTGAGCTTTTGTCTATTAGGTTTTATCTGTTCCTGCATGTGAGGTGATTTCTGTGCTGTGATCAGGTGTTGAGTAAATTCCCCCTTTGGTCTCGTTCTCCCGAGCAACGGAGACATGAGATGAGGTTGCTTTTCTGTTTGGTCCTATTCTCCCAAGTAGGGGAGATGTGAGATGAGGCTACTGTTTGTTCTGTCTGTGTGTGAGGTGATAGTTAGCTTAGGGTTAAAAAAAAATTCTATGATTAGGGGTTGAGTAAATTCCCCCTTTGGTCTCATCCTCCCGAGTAGGGGAGATAGGAGATGATGTTGCTTTCTGTCTGTTTTGCTCACATCAGCAGATGAAGTGGAGAAGTAGCTAAGTTATATCAGGATGACGTGACAGGCACATTGCCAGGCCTTGTTGCTTATCCTGATGAATTGGCCCTATGGCTGGATGGGCAGTATCAGTATCAGTAACTGCTGGACCCTCCCTGAACTGGCCATTCCCGGAGGGGGAGAGAGGAAAAAGAAGCTTGACTCTAAGGTACATCTGAGAAAATATGTAACACAGACCTTAGTTGGCAGTGTAATTATTATTTCATCATTTGGTCATTTGTCATTGGTGATTTTTCATCATTCTGACATTTTGAAGACTCCCAGCAACATGCAGTTTACAACACCAGGGGATGTCCTGACTTCCAGCCGTGAACCTGGTGAGGCCTGGCTGGTTCCCGACTTCTCAAGTGTTGCTCCCCACGGTTAGTCTTCTTGAGAACTGTTAACATTTTAGAAGCTTGTATGCAGCTTGGAGCATCAGAAGATGCCCTAACTTCCAGCAACAACAACCACAACAACAACGGCAACAGCAACATTCTTGGGAACTAACGAGCAGCCAGTGTGGGAGATGCCTGAGTTTCTCTCAGCTACACACCTGGCAAGATTTTGATTTATGACTTTTCCAGTGCTGTTCTCCTCCAGTTTGGTGAGCTTTTGACATCTACTGTAATAGTTACTATCCTATAAAGCTTATTATTGCTTTTGGATACTGCTTACTGATGTTATTTGTGTATTTAGCCAAGTGATTTTTGATCAATAGTAAACATGTTGAGGTCTCTTAAACTTATATGTATGTGTACTCCTTTGACATGACATTGGTATTAATGCATATAGTTTAGTCTTAACCACCTTTACTTTCTGCCATTAGCACATTCTATTAATTGCCTTTGTCTTTTGCTATTGCATATTGCTAAATAAATTGATTAGATATTAAATAAATAAATTCATTAGCCCCATTCTAGCATGTGTCTCTCCCTTTTCTTTTCCCTGCTCATCATTACAGCCCCCTTGACCTTCAGCAGCCTTGCCTGGAGGTGAGTGAATACACGGGGCTCCTCCATGACAGTCTGAGGTCCTGGAGAAATCACATAATCTCCAGGAGTGCTGTCTCCACAGGCCTGGGCTAGCCCACATTTGTTCCCAGGCCCCTGTCTTCGTGCCTCCCTGCCTTGAGGACATGAGGTTTGTGTCTGCAGCAGCCATCTTTTGACCTGTGGACAAAGACTGAGAGAGTGGCCTGGACCCCAGCTGGGATATCACCGAGCCTCTGAACCAAGGGCAAACCCTGCCTCTGTTGGAATTCTGGTCACATGCCCCACCTTCTTAAGGCAAATGTATTCCAAACTGATGCAGGGATCCCATAAATTCATTGCCACTTGTCCCACTTGAGTCCTCATCTAACAATACCTATTTATTCTGCCTCCAGAGCACTCTGAGTTACGTCCCCACATCAGTTCCCTAACCCAGACCACACTGACTCCAGGACTTCCCACTGACCCTAACTGGCTGTCTTACCTCCTCTTGTGCTGTTCCCAGCGCGAACCCAGCGATCTTCCTACAATGTGAGCTGAATCCTGATACACCCCGGCTTAAAACGCAGTCGCTGCTCGTTGCCTTTCGGATGAGTGCAAACACAATTTCTTCTGAGTTGTTTGCTTTCCTATGAAATGAAGAGTAGTTGACCTTCATGAAGACAGGAGGTATGGCACATGATTTCCTGACAGTTTTTCCAGCTCAGAATCCATGCATTGTGACCTCCTGCTAATCACACGTGGGTTCCCCCCACTGAGCGTCTTCACATCTTTTCTCCTCGTCATGCTGTCTTCCTCCTCCTCTTTGTCTTCAGCGTCTTCCACTTCATTTTACACCAACCTACTCTCCTTATCACCCTCGTTATCATCTCTTCAGAGAAGCCCCCTTCAGTCCTCAGCCATCATTCAAACCAAATTTATTGTTTAAGTATGAACCCAAGCAGAGCTGTTATTAGGAACTGGTAAGTCTTTCCATTTGCCAAGCCTGTGTGAAAACTTTCACGTATAATTTCTTTCACTTCTCACAAGGATAATATATTTCTTTATGAAAAAGCAAACGTTATCCACATGTTATAGATGAGAAAACTGAGCCTTAGATAAGTGAGGTCACTTGCCCAAGGCCACAGGCCAATAAGTCACTGACACAGTTGTGCACTGAGCTCGAGTTATTTATCAAGAGTTTCTACACAGAGAGACTGTGCAGTCACCTGTCCTCTCGTGTCTGTGCCTAACAGAGACCAACAGTATCCATGAAATGTTATTTGAGTTTCCATTCTTAAGGGAAGGCGTAGTCACCAGGGTTTTCCAGAGAAACAGATGCAGTAGGATGTATGTATATATTTAGAAAGAGATTTATTTTAAGGAGTTAGCAGACATGATCAGGGGCCTGGCAGGACAAGCCAGCAGGTCATAAATTCTAGCAGGAGTTGATGTTTCATCTCAAGCAGGAAGGCTGCCTGGGGGCAGAATTCCTGCTTTCTCAGGGAACCTCATTCTTTTCTCCTAGTGTCTCAACTGATTGAGCGAGGCCCACCACAGTGTGGAAGGTAACCTGTTACTCAAGGTCTACTGACTTAAATGTTAATCTGATCAAAAAGATACCTCACCAGTGACCTCTAGATGAGTGTTTCAAGTTGACATATGAAATTACCCATCACAAAAGGTTGAAGATAAAACCGAGCTAGCCCTCTGGGAGCCCTAAGTGGAAGGACAGCCCTTTGACCAGAGTTGCAGGACAGAAGACACCTTCACTGACACCCTGCACTCAAGCTGGGCTCTCACCCCTGTCCTGCTGAACCATAGCAGGGTCTCAGCACCTAGGTGCTCACTGGGCAGTGATGCCCTCATCCGACAGGAAGCATCACCTCCCTCCAGCGGCACCAACAACTTGGGATGGCAGTGCTCATAGATCAACTGTAACTCTTTGATTTGAGCCCCACTGCAGAAAACACCTCTGAGTTAGAGGACCTGCTCTACAGACCAGCCAACTACTCCAGAAGCAGGGGGTGCAATTATGCTGCATGTTGTTAGCTTCTGGTAAAGCTCCCTCATCTCCTTCGAATCAAGCTAGTATATAACAAGGTGATACTGGGCTGGTGGGAGCATCTGCAGAAGTAAAAAGGGAAAAAAGTCCTCATTTCTTCTATGATACTATACCACCTCTGCTACCCTGTTTCCCCAAAAATAAGACTCAGCCAAACCATCAGTTCTAATGTGTCTTTTGGGGCAAAAATTAACATAAGACCTGGTCTTACAGTAAAATAAGACCCAGTATTATATTATATTACATTATATTATATTATATTATATTATATTATATTATATTATATTATATTATATTATATACTATGTCTTATATTATAGTAAAATAAGACTGGGTCCTATATAAATTTTTGCTCCAGAAGACACATTAGAGCTGACTGTCTGGCTGGGTCTTATTTTTGGGGAAACACGGCAGCACCCACCTTGATCCTCACCCAGATATGAATAACTGACATGAGCAGGGCTATTAACAGATTGTTTCATTTCCTGCTTGTCACTTGGCTCGGAATTTGGGGAACACTCCCAGTCTGCCTTTTAGAAGCTGTCTGTCCAGTGCAGGACACACCTTTGTCCGGAAAGGACTCATGGTGCCTTCTGTTCGGGTTAGTTTAATGGGATAGAATAGAAAACTCAAGATAATAGTGGCCTAGCCACACAGTGATGCATTAAAGAGCTCTGAATGCCTAAGCTGGATGGTGCTTCCATGGAGTCATCACATATTTTCTTTTTTTTTTTTTTTGGGGGGGGGAAGGGAACAGGACTTTATTGGGGAACAGTGTGTACTTCCAGGCCTTTTTTTTTTTTTTTTCCAAGTCAAGTTGTTGTCCTTTCAATCTTAGTTGTGGAGGGTGCAACTCAGCTCCAGGTCCAGTTGCCGTTGCTAGTTGCAGGGGGCGCAGCCCACCATCCCTTGCGGGAGTCAAACCGGCAACCTTGTGGTTGAGAGGACGCATTCCAACCAACTGAGCCATCCGGGAGCTCAGCGGCAGCTCAGCTCAAGGTGCCGTGTTCAATCTTACTTGCAGGGAGCGCTGCCCACCATCCCTTGCGGGAGTTGAGGAATAGAACTGGCAATCTTGTGGTTGAGAGGATGCGCTCCAACCAACTGAGCCATCCAGGAGCTCAGCGGCAGCTCAGTTCAAGGTGCCGTGTTCAACCTTAGTTGCAGAGGGCGGAGCCCACCATCCCTTGCGGGACTCGAGGAGTTGAACTGGCAACCTTGAGGTTGAGAGCCCAGTGGCCCATGTGGGAATCGAACCGGCAGCCTTCGGAGTTAGGAGCATGGAGCTCTAACCACCTGAGCCACCGGGCCAGCCCCTCATCACATATTTTCAATCCTAGTTTTCCATCACACTCAGCACTTGGCTTCCATCATCAGAGTTATTACAAGGTCCAGATGGCTGCTGGGGCTCCAGACACCAAACCCACCTTTGAAAAAAATGAAAATAAGGGGGCCAGGAGTCTTCTATAGACTTCTGTCCCTCTTTTAAGAAGACTTCCTAGAATTCCTCCTCAACAACTTTCACTCACATTGTCCTGGCCAGAACTTAGTCACATGAGCACAACTAGCTGCAAGGCAGGCTGGGTACAATACCATCCAAATGATGCAGGCGTTGTGTCAGTAGAAAAGCAAGCTGACCCAGATGAATGTTGGGGAGCAATTGGCGTCTCAGCCAGTTTCCTTCCTTCACACACTCCCAAAAAATCCCGCCTCCTAGTCCCGCTGCAGTACTTATAGTTCCACAACTCAAACCACCTATTACTGAAATATTAAAGATGAAGTGATATGGCGTCAGGTGTTTGCTTTAACAAACAGCGGGGGCTGGGGGCTGGTTTTAATGGGTGAATGTGCACAAGAAACAAACCTTGATCCTTGTTAAAGCTGGATGATGGTTACATGGAGCTTTATTGTACTATTCTCTCCATTTTTACATACGTTTGAAATTTTCCGTACTAGTCATGTTTTAAAAACCGCACACCTGCCATGTTTTCTTGCTTTTGTTCATGTGCCAACCGCAAGCTCCCACGCCCAAGGGGACCGAGTCCTATCTCTGTTTGCTCACATTTTCCCTCGTGGTGGAGGCTCACTACCTCTGTTCACTGGGTGAGCTGATGCCCTTTCTTCTATCTGTAAATCCTTGTCCCCTTCTCACCCTATTGCAATTCCTCATCTTCGAGGGCCCATACAAACCTTCCCTCATCCATGCAGCCCTGTCTCTGCTCTGACCAACATGGACTTGGCCAGCCCTTCCTCTGGGCTGCCCCAGCAGGTTAATCTGCCATTGTGATAGCATTTAGCACATGGGTTGTCGTTATTAAGTCATTGCATCATCACTGACCCTTATTGGATTGTCATCATTAAATTCATCAGCTATTGTCTGTCTCCCAACAAGTGAATTCCTGGAGGACGAACCCCATTTTGTAGCCATTTTTGTGCCTCCTCTGGCTGGCACAGTGCCTGGTGTCCTCAGAGACCACTGAGAAATGACTGGCTTGAAAACAAAACCTATGGCTTACTTGGGCTTTAAAGGTAGTGTAATCTGTGGATACTAAGCATTTGTATTTACAGTGAAATTTAGAATCATATGCAGGACCCAGTGGCTTTGCCTACTTAGTTACAGACACTGAAATGATGCTAAAAGTCAATCATCAAAAGGAAAAGGAAACAGCAAGTAAGAGAGAGGTCATCAGTCAATAAAACATCAATAAAAGAGAGAAAGGGGTTCTTGGAGTTCCAGGAATGGGCAACATCAGGAAAAAGACCAAGAGAGATGAAGCGGGCTCTGGGTAAGTGATCTTTGTATTGTTTCAGAGAGCACTTCATGCCTGTCATTCCCATAAAATGCATAAAGGAGACTTAAAGGGGTATTGACGTCTGACTGGCCATTGAGCAATTTATGAGCTTGGGCTGCACTTCCAGGAGTCACTGTCTATCAAAGTGCCATTGGTTTGGGGCCCTGATCTCAGGACCAGGACCTCCTTACAGCTTCCATGCAGACACCAACCTTCTGTAAGAGTGACTCAAACAGATTCATTCTTCTCATTTTACAGTAGAGAAACTGAGGCATGGAAGTTGGATCTCTAAGTTCTCCTGTGGCTTATCCCACGTACCTGTGGTTAGACTCTTGGCTCAGCAGGACAGGAAGGGAAGAAAAGCAGAGTTGAGCCTGAAGACCAGCACATGGCATGAAACCCGTTATCCAGTTCCTTGTATGGACCCTCCTCTCTCCCCACCCAAGACCAGAAAAGCTCACCTGTGCAGTGGGTCTGGCTGTCCTGACTTGGGGTGGCACTGGAAACAGTGGGAGGCGAGGGTGGACCCAGACTTGAGCATCCACGGCAGGCTGGGAGGGGGAAGAAGAGAGAGGAATAGGGGTGTCAACGTGGCATGCTGTGCTGCTGGTCCCGGGGAGAACTGTCCCAAAGAGCAAGGGGACAAAAGCGACTTCTATAGCCTCAGGTGTGGGACAGGCAGTGCCTTGGACACATTTCGCCCCCACTTCTTGCTAATCCCCTAAGGGTCACCTCTTACAATGGTCATTACCTTTATTTCTGTCTCTGTTAATATTAACTATTGCTGGAAGTCCTGGGCAGATATCTGTCTCAGGTCACAAATGGGTGCGGGCATCACAGGGGCAGCCCCGATGAGCCACCTGCTTCTGCAGTCAAAACACACTGTTCTGCTTTGGAAAGAACCCAAGTTCTTTAGATGCTGCACCTGGGGACATCTTGTGAAAATAACCGCTAACGCTGGCTCCAGCAGCTGCCACCGAACCACAGGAGGGACTGCTCGGGATGCCTGACTGACTGACTGTGTCAGCCCTGTGCAGCCAGAGCCACGCTGGGGGCGCACGCGTCCCCACCCTGAGCAGTGCTGACAAGAGGCAAACTGGAGGATGGAGGGCGTGCGTGGAGGCAGTCGCTGAGTCTCTAGTTCTTCCCAGCTCACACCAGGCTGCAGCCTGATTTGAACTGAGGACAGAAAGATGGCTGTGCTGGCAGCAGCCGCTGTAGGGGACCAGAGACCTGAGACCACGCCCTCATCACTGTGGCCGTGGGCGCCTCTGAGCAGATGGCAGCACACACAGTTCAGAGCAGACACGAGGGGCAAGGCTGGGTGGGGCCTGCCTGGCTCCGCTATGATGACAACCTCATGTGGCAAAGTCACCCACAACACTGATAGGGAAAAATCCCAAAGCAGTTTCTGGATGGGGTTCTCTCGGCTCGAAAAAGGGCTCCCATTTTACGAAAGAGATTGAAATCTTAAAAAAGAACCAAATAGAATTTCTGGAGATTAAGAACTCAATAGAAGAAATTAAGAATGAAATAACCAGCTTAGGTAGTAGAGTTGACCAGATGGAGGAAAGAGTCAGTGACATCGAAGATAGAAACCTGGAAATGACACAGAGAGAAGAAGAAAGAGACTTGAGACTTAAAAGAAATGAAAGAACTCTACAAGAACTTTCTGACTCCATCAGAAAGAGCAATATAAGAATAATGGGCATACCAGAAGGAGAAGAAAGAGAGAAGGAACAGAGAATATATTCAAACAAATTGTCGATGAGAACTTCCCAAATTTGTGGACAGAACTGGACCCTCGAATCCAAGAAGCAAATAGAACACCTAGTTACCTCAATCCCAACAGGCCTTCTCCAAGGCACATTGTATTGAAGCTGTCTAAAATCAACGACAAAGAAAGAATCCTCAAGGCAGCCAGGGAAAAGAAGACGGTAACTTACAAAGGAAAGCCCATTAGATTATCATCAGATTTTTCAGCAGAAACTCTACAAGCCAGGAGGGAGTGGAACCAAATATTCAAACTATTGAAAGAGAGAAATCATGAGCCAAGAATAATATATCCAGCAAAGATATCCTTTAGATATGAAGGAGGAATAAAGACCTTTCCAGACATACAGAAGCTGAGGGAATTTTCTAATACACGACCTGCACTACAAGAAATACTAAAGGAGGCTATTCGACCACCATCAACAGGGACAATTTGTGGCAACCAAAACTCAAAAAGGGGAGAGTAAAGGCCTGAACCGGAGTATGGGAATGGAGAAAGTAAGCGTGCTGAAGAAAATGGAATACTCTAAATATCAAACTTTCTTTTACATAAACTTAAGGGTAACCACTCAAAATAAATCCAGAATTGAAATATATACTGAAATAAAAGAAGAAACAGAGGGAAACATCATAGAATACCACCACACAGAAATAATAGACAACAACATAAAGGCAAAGAAACAATGGAGACACAGCCTTACCAGAAAACTAAAGATAGAATGACAGGAAATCCTCACATATCAATAATCACCCTAAATGTAAATGGACTGAACTCACCAATAAAAGGCACAGAGTAGCAGATTGGATCAAAAAACTAAACCCAACCATATGCTGTCTCCAAGAGACACATCTCAGCTACAAGGACAAGCATAGACTCAAAGTGAAAGGGTGGAAATTGACACTCCAAGCAAATGGTACCCAGAGAAAATCAGGTGTAGCCATAATGATATCAGATGAAACAGACTTCAAGGTGAAAAAGATAACAAGAGATAAAGATGGACATTTCATAATGGTGAAGGGACTGTACAACAAGAAGACATAACAGTCATCAATATTTATGCCCCCAATCAGGGAGCACGAAATACACCAAGCAACTACTAACAGAACTAAAGGGAGAAATTGACCAAAACACAATTATACTAGGGGACTTAAATACATCATTGACAGCTATGGATAGATCATCCAAACAGAAAATAAATAACGAAATAGTAGCCCTAAATGACACATTAGATGAAATGGACATAATTGACATTTATAGAGCACTTCATCCTAAAACATCAGACTATACATTCTTTTCTGGTGTACACGGAACATTCTCAAGGATAGACCATATATTGGGACATAAAATCAGTCTCAACAAATTTAAGAAGATTGAAATCATACCATGCATATTCTCTGATCACAAGGCTTTGAAATTGGATATCAACTGTAAAAAGAAAGCGGAAAAACACAAATACATGGAGATTAAACAACATACTTTTAAAGAAGGACTGGGTCAAAGAAGAAATTAGAGGAGAGATCAAAAGATACATAGAAACAAATGACAATGAAAATACATCCTACCAAAATTTCTGGGATGCAGCGAAAGCAGTTTTAAGAGGGAAATTTATCTCATTACAGGCCTATCTCAAGAAACAAGAAAACTCCCAAATAAATAACCTCATGTTACACCTTAAAGAACTAGAAAAAGAAGAACAAGTAAAACCCAAGGTCAGCAGAAGAAAGGAAATAATAAAAATTAAAGCAGAAATAAATGAAATAGAGAACAAAAAGACAATAGAAAAAATTAATGTGACAAAGAGCTGGTTCTTTGAAAAGATTAACAAAATTGACAAACCCTTGGCTAGACTTACTAAGATAAAAAGAGAGAAGACACTGATTAACAAAATCAGAAACGTAAAAGGGGAAGTTATCACGGACACCACAGAAATACAAAGGATCATCCAAGAATACTATGAAGGACTATATGCCACCAAATTCAACAACCTAGAAGAAATGGACAAGTTCTTAGAAACATATAGCCTTCCAAGGCTGAACCATGAAGAACTGGAAAATCTAAACAGACCGATCACCAGTAACGAAATTGAATCAGTCATCCAAAACCTTCCCAAAAGCAAAAGTCCGGGACCAGATGGCTTCACTAGTGAATTCTACCAAACCTTCAAAGAGGATCTAATACCAATTCTGCACAAACTCTTCCAAAAAATTGAAGAAGAGACAGTACTCCCTAACTCATTTTATGAGGCCAACATTACCCTGATACCAAAACCTGGTAAGGACAGCACAAAAAAAGAAAACTACAGACCAATATCTCTAATGAATACCGATGCAAAAATGCTAAATAAAATTCTAGCAAATCGAATACAACAATGCATTAAAAAGATTATTCATCACGACCAAGTGGGGTTCATCCGCGGGGCACAAGGATGGTTCAACATCCAAATCCATCAATGTGATACATCACATAAACAAAATAAAGGACAAAAATCATATGATTATATCAATTGATGCAGAAAAAGCATTTGACAAGATACAACATCCATTTATGATTAAAACACTTAATAAAATGGGTATAGAAGGAAAATACCTTAACATAATAAAGGCCATATATGACAAGCCCTCTGCTAATCTCATAATTAATGGAGAAAAGCTGAAGCCCTTTGCTCTACGTTCAGGAACACGACAGGGATGTCCCCTATCACCTCTGCTTTTCAACATAGTGTTAAAGTCCTTGCCAGAGCAATCAGGCAAGAGAAAGAAATAAAAGGCATCCAAATTGGGAATGAAGAAGTTAAATTATCACTCTTTGCAGATGACATGATGCTATATATAGAAAACCCTAAAGACTCCACCAAAAAGCTATTAGAAACAATCAACAATACAGTAAAGTTGCTGGCTACAAAATCAACGCACAAAAGTCCATTGCCTTCCTATATACTAACAATGAAATCTCAGAAAAAAAAATACAAAAAACAATTCCTTTTGCAATTGCAGCAAAAAGAATAAAATACCTAGGAATAAACTTAACCAAGGATGTGAAAGACCTATATGCTGAAAACTATAAGACATTTTTGAAAGAAATTGAAGAAGACACAAAGAAATGGAAAGACATTCCATGCTCATGGATTGGAAGAATCAACATAGTTAAAATGGCCATATTACCCAAAGCAATATACAGATTCAATGCAATCCCCATCAAAATCCCAATGGCATATTTTAAAGAAATAGAACAAAAAATCATCAGATTTGTTTGGAACCACAAAAGACCCCGAATAGCCAAAGCAATCTTAAGAAAAAGAACTATAATGGAGGTATCACACTTCCTGACTTTGGCCTGTACTACAGGGCCACAATAATCAAAACAGCATGGTATTGGCAGAAAAACAGACACATAGACCAATGGAATAGAATTGAGAACCCAGAAATAAAACCACATAAATATGGACAGATAATTTTTGACAAAGAAGCTAAAACATACAATGGAGCAAAGACAGCCTCTTCAATAAATGGTGCTGGGAGAATTGGATAGCCACGTGCAAAAGAATGAAACTGGACTGCTATTTGTCACCATGTACCAAAGTTAATTCAAAATGGATCAAAGACTTAAGCATAAGACCTGACACAATAAACTGCATAGAAGAAAACATAGGTACTAAACTTATGGACCTTGGGTTCAAAGAGCATTTTATGAACTTGACTCCAAAGGCAATGGAAGTAAAAGCTAAAATAAGCGAATGGGACTATATGAAACTTAAAAGCTTCTGCACAGCAAAAGAAACCATTGACAAAATAAAGAGGCCACCAACTGAATGGGAGAAGATTTTTGCTAACAGTGCCTCCGATAAGGGGCTAGTATCCAGAATATACAAGGAACTCATGCAACTCAACAACAAAAAAACAAACAACCCAATTGAAAAATGGGCAGAGGACTTGAAGAGACATTTCTCCAAAGAGGACATACAAATGGCAAATAAACATATGAAAAATGCTCAACATCACTAATCATCAGAGAAATGCAAATCAAAACCACAATGAGATATCACCTCACCCCAGTCAGAATGGCTATCATCAACAAGACAAATAGTAACAAATGTTGGAGAGGTTGTGGAGAAAAAGGAACCCTCATACACTGTTGGTGGGAATGCAGACTGGTGCAGCCGTTATGGAAGGCAGTGTGGAGGTTCCTCAAAGAATTACGAATAGAATTGCCGTATGACCCAGCAATCCCTCTCCTGGGTATCTACCCAAAAAATCTGAAAACATTTAGAGATAAAGACACGTGTGCTCCAATGTTCATTGCAGCTTTGTTTACGGTGGCCAAGACATGGAAACAACCAAAATGTCCTTCGATAGATGAATGGATAAAGAAGTTGTGGTACATATACACAATGGAATACTATTCGGCAGTGAGAAAAGATGATATAGGAACATTTGTGACAACATGGATGGATCTTGAGAGAGTAATGCTGAGCGAAACAAGTCAGACAGAAAAAGCAGAGAACCATGTGATTTCACTGATATGTGGTATATAAACCAAAAACAACAAAAGAACAAGACAAACAAATGAGAAACAGAAACTCATAGACACGGACAATAGTTTAGTGGTTGCCAGAGGGTAAGGGGGTAGGGGGTGGGAGATGAGGGTAAGGGGGATCGAATATATGGTGATGGAAGAACTGACTCTGGGTGATGAACATACAATGGGATTTATAGATGATGTAATACAGAATTGTACACCTGAAATCTATGTAATTTTACTAACAATTGTCACCCCAATAAATTTAATTAAAAAAAAAAAAAAAAGAAGAAAAAAAAGAAAAAAAAAAAGAAAAAGGGCTCCCTTTCAGAATCAACGTCAGTTCCCCAGAGCAGGCATCCTCTGAGGCTTGGTATGCTGGCTCCCTATGAGTGTGTGAGCTCCTCAGGACACCTGCTTCCTGTGAGTGTGTGAGCTCCTCAGGACACCTGCTTCCTGTGAGTGTGTGAGCTCCTCAGGACACCTGCTTCCTGTGAGTGTGTGAGCTTCTCAGGACACCTGCTTCCTGTGAGTGTGTGAGCTTCTCAGGACACCTGCTTCCTGTGAGTGTGTGAGCTTCTCAGGACACGTGCTTCCTGTGAGTGTGTGAGCTCTTCAATGTACATACTTCCTGTGAGTATGTCAGCTCCTCAGGACACTTGCTTCCTGTGGGTGTGTGAGCTCCTCAGGACTCGTGCTTGTTGGAATATACAAGACACATTTCTTATGCCCCAAGTCTGTTTTGTCAACCAGTGTGTGCCTGGCACTAGCCCAGCACCTGACAAGCAGGATGTGCTCCATACAAAGACTTGGAACACACACTGGAGAGGGCTGCTCAGAGTCTGCACAACTGAGGAGGGCTGATGGGAACCAGTTTGCATGAGGCTCTTCTCTGGTAATGGAGTAAAGAAAGGAGGGCGTGCAGGATAGAAGCAAGAGGGGCTGCACCCCTGGCAACAAGTTGGGAGGCTGGGGTGGGGAGGAAGCCTGACGTCTGCCCTAGATGCTGGTCCTCCTGTCCGGTGCCCCTGGGGAGAAGGGCTGCTGGCAGGGAGGGGGCACCAAGTCCCACCAGTGTAGCTTTAGTTCCATGTGACACGGAGTCCTACTCCACAAAGAGCCCAACTCTGGCCCCCTGAGGACCTTGGCAGGCAGTGCCCAGGAGGACAGTGGCCTCACCCAGCAGCCAGACAGTCAGCAGCCGGGATGGGGGAGGTGGGAGCAGAAGACCAGCACTAGACAGGATCACATTATTCCAGAACTCATGACACTCATATGATCCCCTCTGGTACCCAGAAGCCAATGCACCTGTAGAAACTCAACTACCCTGTTCCTGTGGGTAATGAGGTACAATTCTGCATGATTTTAGGGCAAATGACATGCTCAGCAGCCCCAAAGTTACTGCCCCTTGAGGATGGAAGTCCAGGATTCTTACTCCGGCATCATCCAGAGGTTGCAGGACCCTTTGGGGTCTCAAGGGAGTGGAGACCCCGTGGCTCAATCCTGGCTTGTGGTGCTGCTGGGGTGGGTGGAGCTGGGGGGCTGGGATTTGTGAGTCCTAATCTCCTGAACACAGGAAAAGCAGGGCCGCAGGTCACTTCCCCCTGGTTCCACTTTGCAAGTAACTTTGCTTGGAATCCAGATTTCCTATTTCATCAAGGCCTGTTTCTAAGCAAATTTCTTAGATAGGATTTTTTTTAGGCTCAGAACTTCAAAGAATTCCTACCTACTAAATATTGTCTACCTGTTTGATGGTTTTTAGTTGCAGTGACATAGAAACAGAATGTCTCCACAAAGCACTGATTGTTTCAGATGTTCAGGGATTAAAGAATCGGTGTCCTCCTTTTCTTTCTGACAGGGTATCCCACACCACCGCACACATGCAGGCTTGTCACTGGCCTGCTCAGTATCCAGCAGATGCTTAAGAAGTGAAACCTCCAGTCACTTTCAACCCATGAGATTGGGGTTCTGTCCTCAGAACCTAAAGTCATCACAGATCACACAGAATGACTGACACTTTCCCACTTGCCATTGCACTTGCAGGTCAGCCATTGGTCACCTCTTACCTGTACTGCTTCAGTAATCTCCAAAGTGACAGTCACCCCTGACTCCAGTATGGGTCCCCACAATCCATTCTGTCTTTTGCTTCCAGGGAGCATACTGAATGTTTTACATTCCTGGCTGTCATAGGCTGAACAATGGCCCCCTGGAATCTGTGCATGTGACCTCATATAAAAAGACAGTCTTTGCAGGTATAATTAAGTTAAAAATCCTGAGATAGGGCGATTATCCTGGATCATCCAGAGGGGTCCCAAGTGCAATCACAAGTGTCCTTAAGAGGGAGGCAGAAGGACATCACCGTGACAGGAGAGGAGAAGGCAAGGCAGCCACAGAGGCAGAGATTGGAGTAGTGCGGTCACAAGCCAGGGAACACCAGCAGCCACCAGAAGCCAGAAGGGGCAGGCAAGGTTGTTCCCTAGAGCCTCCGGATAGTGTGTGGCACTGCCAACACCTTGATTTTGGACTTCTGGACTCCAGAACAGTGAGAAAATAAATTTCTTTTGCTTCAAGCCACCCAGTCTGTGATTTATTATGGTAGCTACAGGAAACACACATTGAACAAAACCTAGTTGCTCCAAACCACAAAACCTTAGGCAGTCTGGACTCTGAATATTCTTCAGGCTTGGCTTTCTGCTCATTACCCCATGCTTCAACCCCGGCTATGCATACACTGACAGCGCTGTGACAGTTCCCACTGCCTCCTCCTTTGCCCACCCGAGGGGACCTACACAGAGTCCCTGTCCCACTTTGAATGCTATCTCTCTGGAGCCGTAACAACCTGCTCCCCCTGTTCAGTCCACTAATCTACCTATGTCATCTCTTCTGCTAAACTGCAAAGCCCTCTGGGTATGGGCTGCAGAAACTATTTCTGGCACAGTATTTGTCACAGAGTGGAAGGCCAACAAATGTGTTCACATTTGAACAATTTTATACGAATGTTTGTCACCTCCTTCTCAGAGTCACCTCCACTGGCTCTGGCACACTCCCCCCACCCCAGTCTTCCCCCACCCTAGTCCACAGTGACCTTAGTGACTGCTTTTCCTTGTTCTCACTGATGTTCATGCCCTGTGCACCTCACATTGGCATTGCTTATAGGTCAATCCTCAGAGTTCCTTCTCTTTTTCCTCCCCCACTGGCACTCTTTTTGAGTGGTTTTGGCCACTCCCCTATGTTGTTGGCTTCCAAATATAGTCACTTGCCTCTTCTGAATGCTTTCTCACCTGCTTACTGGAAATCTTTGCACTGTTCATGCCCAACGTGTCAAAAGCAATCTCCTTCTCCTCTTCCTCTGCTCGGTAATCTGGACAGGCAGGGCCCAGGGCTGGGATGCTCCAAGCCCAGGAACAGGGAGGAGCAGGATGGTCCAGGCAGGAGCTGGAGGCCTCACGGTCAAGGACATCCAGTGTCAGTATCCACAGGAAAACTCGAGTGAGACTTCTCTTCAAAAGGGCTCAGCAGAGATGTGGGAGCCAGATGTGAGACCACAACCAAGACGCCAAAACAGGCGAGCAGGAAGGGCCTGCCAGGAGGGCCACAGCACCTGAAGACACTGCAGAGCTAGGCTGCAGTCTTCTTGTGGGCACTTTAGGGTGCCACCATGGATGACACCCACTCCTCCTGCATTTCCCTTTCCCTTCACTCAGCTGTCTGAACTAGAAACAAAGTCATTCTTGATCCCTACCTCCCTGCAGCCCACAGCAGTTAGCAGTTCTGTTGAAGGGAGCTCCTGAGAATCTGTCCTCAATGATTTTGCCCCATCCTCATTGCCTCTTCCTCTCTCAGCCTGCAGCACTTCAATGACCTCCAAAGGAAACAATGTCTACAGCCTCTTCCTACATCAGTCACCCCAATATGCCATCAAAATTTAGATCTGCATTAAAACCATCAACTGTCTCCTGTTGCCTTTGGATGAAATCTGAACTCCTAAATAGGATAGCAGAAGTCCTGCCCTTGCCCATACTTGCCTGTCCTCACCTTGTCTGCCACCAATCCCTCTTACTTTACACCCAGTCCTGCCCAGGAACTCGAAGCCTCAACCCCATGTCACTCCTTAGAGTATGCACAGGCCCTTGCCTTTTCCACCTGTAAGTTCTGGCTCCTTTTAGAACTCTACTCCGATGTCACCTCTTCTGTCATATCCTTCCTGAGTGCCTTCTGGTCAGACCTTATTTCCTGGGCTCCTGTGCCGCTCTGCACTCACCTCCCTGGTCATGTGTCACTAGTCTGGGGTATCTGTTCCCACATGCACACACCTCACTAGCCATGACTTCTCGAGTGCAATTACAGCTGCTTATAAACACATTCCTGTGCTTAATATGGGCGTTGGCACTCTGTGGACACTTGAGGTTTGTTAAATGAGATGTAAGCAAACATGGTACCTAAGAACAGAAAGGAAGAAAATGTGTTAAAATGTGAGACAGGCCCCGGGGCTCCATACCTCCCTGTCTTCATCTGTTCAGGCTGCTGTAACAAAATGCCATAAACCAGGGGGCCTATAAGCAAAATAAATTTATTTCTCACAGTTCTGGAGGCTAGGAAGTCCAAGATCAAGGTACTAGCAGATTCAGTGTCTGGTGAGACCGCCTTCTTCTTACATGGTAAAGGGGTGAGGGAGCTTTCTTGGGCCTTTCCTTCAAGGGCACAAATCCCATGATGAGGGCTCTATCCTCTGACAGGCCCCACCGCCTAACACCACTACCTTGGGGGTTAGGGGTTTCAACATTTGAATTTGAGGGGACATAATCATCTACCCATTGCACATGCCAAGAGCTCCCATTGACTCGTCACCCATACTCAGGTCAAGAAATTTTCTTAACTTGTCCTGAGTGCAAGGCAAGAGGTCAGAGAGTGAATAATTCCTGTGCTTCGTCCAAGGTTGCACATCAAGAATGAGACCAGAGAAACTGACAGGGGGTTGAAGGAAAATGCGAGTGTGGCTCTCAGAAAATCAGAGCAGAGAGATTCTTAGCGCTCAGCCAGTCCACACCCTTAATTTATACGTGGAGACTAACGTCCATTGAGGTGATGTGACTTACCCAAGGAAGGGACAGATGTGTTTTCTACAAGGCAAATGGGCAGAATAAAAGAGAGCAACAGCTGGAAAGGGAAATAGATGGAGCTAAAAGGAAAATAAAGTAAATTTAATCCAAAGCGCTGGAGACATCTTTCTTCTCCTCAGTCTATCTATTCCGTGTGTGTACATGTATTTAATTGTGCCTGTGGTGCTTTATAAAGAACATTTTTTCATGTGTATCTTCAGTAAGCAACTATCTATCTGTCTCTCAAACTACGTGAAGAGCACCAGAGAAAGGGAGTACATTTCTGTACCCTTTGGGTTCCCATCTCCCTGTCCATACACCCAGAAACACACAGTCACACAGTTCCTATTTCAGGCCTGCTTTGTCATCTAAGAACATGATGTCAACGTATGGATAACTATCATCTCCAGTTTGGAGCAACATGTTTAATTCTGTTTATTTGCAGGATGTTTCTCCTGTTACTCTTCCAGTTGTGGTTCTAGTGACCGGACTGACCCCCTCACCTTGTCCCTGTTTTGAAGAGTATTTTCTCCTGCCCCCAGGCATGTTTTCTCTCAAGTCCCTCAATATTGTCTTAAAACAATGAAACTTCCCAACAATATAAAGTAGCATCATTGCCTGAGCTTGGGCTCATGTATTTTCTTATCCCCCTCATGTGGGGTGGGGCCGGCAGGAGCTTCCCTAAAACAGACAGGGTGGGCGGCCAGTAAGCTGCACCCTGGGGGCTGGTCATCTCCTTTTGTCTCCAGTCCGTTCCTCACCACCTGCTGCTGGATCTACCTCTCAGGGAGTGAGCAAATGACAGTTTGTTTTATGCCCACAGAGGATAAAGCATGACCTGGGCACTAAGCCTTCCCGGAAGACTTTGAGACCCATGGAAAGCTATTCCAGGCCTCACTGGTGGGGTAAAAGATGTGACAGAGGCCCAGTGTGCACCTGAGGAATCACCCCAGCTTTCCTGAGCCATGTACCCTGGACACAAGCATCCTTACTCCCCCAACTCCAGAACAGAGATGCAGATGGTGACAACCTCCCCGCCCAGTGGCCACACTGGCAGATTACACCCTGGAATGCAACTATGTGGTGTTTCTAGAATATTCACCTGGTATCAGTTACCTGGGGGAGCACTATAGCATGCACCAAAGTCAGTACTAACTGCCTTCTGTGGACGCCCAGCTCAGGGCCGCTCTGCTCCCATCAACCCACCTCACCAGCATCTGGTCTTTTGGAGGGGAAAACACAGGGCAGTCCCAGGGTTGGGGGGATTTTCTGTGGCAGCAATAGAGAAGAGCCAGTGCCACATACTCTGAAGGTTGTATCTGCTAAGCGGGGTGAAGCAGAGTCCAGCAGGGTCTGCCTTTCAGTACTGGGGTAACCTTTGTCCCCACAGGTGAGAAGGGCAGCCTCAACAGGAAATCAGATCATGCATCACAATGAAACACACCAGAGCAAAAGTGAGGCTGTGTAATTCTCAGTAAAGTCGAGGGGGGCCTAGATCTAGGTTCTGGAAGAGTGGTGCACAGCTACCTTGGATGGTGGAGTGACACTCAGTTTCTTGAGTCGTGATGGAGAATGCAGTGGTTTGATCCCACCCACACAGTGTGTTATGTGACCTTGGCCTGTCCCCTTAGCAGACAGGATCTGACTGTGGAGGTCTGGGTAGTGGTAACTGTGAAAGCTGTGTCCTTCCCTGATACTAACCTTTCCTTCCACAGCCTCTCAATCCCAGGGGAGAGAACAGCAAACGGCTCTAGTGCCCAAGCGTCTGTGGCCTGGAGTTGGGAGGGCTCCATGGGACCTCGCCACCTGCTGTGCCTGGTGTGGCTCCTTCCCAGAGCTGATGTATGCAGAGCTCTCAAGCTACATCTGGGGTGAAGCTCACAGCACGTGCTATGTCTGTGTTGGCTTCTCTGTCATGTGCTCAGGAATCAGATTCTCTGTCCTTCCCTCAGCTGCAGTTTCAATGTGCTACCTGCCTGCCTCTCCAACCTACAATGGACCCTGATTAGGGAAACAAGCAGACAGTTGGCAACTCCAGTTGATTTCCTGGGCAGACATTACCCGAGGACTGAGAGGCTGGTCGGTGGCAGCATCAGCGTGCTCACATCCAGTGCCACGTGTCCCCTCTTTCTGGTAATGGCTACTTCTTACCCTTGTGGTTAATGTGACAGCAACAAAAATTATCAACCTTGTTGCTAGAATTCTTTGTGCTTAATCATGGGAATAAAATGAATTTCCCAGTAATTCAAATTGATTCATTATGTTAGTATTTTACATGTTTTTACGTTGGACAACATGAAGTTGTTATTTGACCATTCTGACTTGTAAAGTGATGGTTTCTCGTGGTTCACTGTCATATTATCAACACTGATGGAATTCATACTTATGCAGATGGCAGGGGTTAGAGCTGTTTGCTGAGGTAACAGCAGAAGTCTTCTTCGGGAAGGGATTATCTTTCCTTTGGGGAAATACCTTAATGGAAATTTTGGAGCAAAAGATCAGAGATGTGAGACTAAAGGGAGCTCAAACCACTCTGCTTAATCAAGTCATGATGTCCTCAAGTTTTTTGTTTTGTTTCTGTTGTCTTAGACAGAGGTATTTTTTCACTCACTGTTGCAATGGCAATGGGGGCAATGGGGGTCTAGGCCCCCTGGGGCTGAGGAGGAGTCTGAAGGGTAAGGGACAACAGGGCAGGGTCTTTGGTCCACAAACCTCAGGAGCACAAATGCTCCATACTCTGTTTGAAGCTGAATTGTTCCCACCACCATCTCCATAGAGAGCCAGCTTTGCCTACAGGCCTTGTGTTAGTGGTGTTTGGGGACTATCAGTACCACAGCACTGGCTACACTGGAGCAGAGAGAAAAGCGCCCTCAGGCTCCAAAGTGCCCTGTACAATAGAGGTGATGGGGCCACACCCAAAGCAAGCATCCCAAGGGACTTCTGGGAAGTACTGCACAAGAGGTCAGCATCTGCTACCTGCAGTTCCATGTGTGACTGAGAAGTCTAGAGGACATTTGGAATCCTCCATTCTGAGGACCCAAATCACATATCCCCTCGTGGCTTAACTGTCAACATTAACATGACTGCTCTTTTAGGAAGCTCTTGTTCAGGAAAATAAAATTTCCAAATAACTTTGCTGGTTTCAAAAACTTCCTAGGAAAATCCATTCCAAGGAACATTAAATTATTAGACATTTCAATAGACAGCATTGATGACTATTTCACCCGAAGACTCTTGAACCTCTTGCCTCAAAACCATCGTGGGGCTGTCTGTGTTCCCTAATCCTAAACTCTAATGTCATGAGCTTTATCCAATCTGAAGTTACCCCCACCCCTGCTACACTGAAAGACCCTCTTAAACCCACCCCCAAAGCCTTATAAATGCCCCTCTCTGAGATGCTGTGAAACGGTCCAGGTGCTGCTGTCCCTGACCACAGTGAGCAGTGGACACAGCTTCTTAGCAGGTTCCATGTGGTATTTTCAGGGGACCGTGATTGTTCAGGGAGTTGTGCTGGGTGCTGGGGGTACAAAGGTCCACAAAACCCATCACAAGTTAGTACTCAATAATTGATCATATTTATTTAAACACAGTTATGGGAGTGGCCAGTTGGCTCAGTGGTTAGAGCACAGTGCTCATAACACCCAAGCGGCCAGTTCGATTCCCACATGGGCCAGTGAGCTTTACCCTCCACAACTAGACTGAAAAACAATGACTTAACTTGGAGCTGATGGGTCCTGGAAAAACACACTATTCCCCAATATTCCCCAATTAAAAAAACAAAACAAAACAAAATAATTGTGGTAAGTGCTACAAAAGCAGAAGTGCAGACCCCCAACTAGGCACAGCCTAGACTGGCAGATGAGCTCAGGGGCTGAACAGGAGAAAGAAGCTGGTGAGGCTGGAGCGCAGCCCAGCCCAGTGGTTTGTGGGGGGCAAGGCAGCGTGTCAGGAGGGCCTCAGGTTTACTAAAAGGGGCATAAGAAACACCCTAGGGCACAGTGAGGGGCTTTCAGAATCCGGGCTGTGCACAGCAGCATCTCAAATGGGAGTGAGCACGGCACTGTGCACGGGAAGACTTGGGGCTCTGCTGGGGAGAGTCAGGCAGCAGAGCGGGGAGGGGACCAGAGGTGAGACCCTGAGAAGTGTGTTGAAGACGTTATTCAGAGACATGGTCTGCTGAGGCGTGGTTCTCGAAGCTGAGTTAGAAGCCTTTCCAGTCCTTCAAAGAAGAACTCACCAGGGCCTGGACTGGCTGGCACCATGGGAGGAAGGCTCTGAAGAGGCGACAGACTTGAGAATACAGAGCAAATGCCACATGGTGCCCTATGATAGATGTGGGGAGGTGAGCGTAAGGGAGAGAGTGGTTTTAAGTGACCTTAAGTCCTGTCTAGATTCTAGGCTCTAGGAGATAATAAAGGTAGTGAGTATCTGATGCCCTGAAATACAAGAGAATCTGGCCAGTTCCTGCAACACAGCACAAGCCTGGACTCAGAAATGCAGGCCCATGACTGGAACTGGGCCACCATGTCTGGGCTGACTCGGACATAGCAAGAGGGGCTTGATTCTGAGCCACTGCCGGACACTGGGAGAGGCCTCTTAATTCCTCTCTAATAAGAAACAGACTGGGGCAGGCCCATCTGCAGACAGGGGAGGAGGGGTTCAGGGACAATAATAAGTCAGAGACAAAAACTCGAGAATGAGCAGGGCAAGTCTGGGGGGCACAGGAGCAAAACCCGTGCAGAACGGGGGGCTCGTTTGTGGACTAGGTAGAGATGAGGCTGGAGGGCATGCTAAGGCCAAGGTGGAGAGCAACTCGGTCTGAGGGGGCCCTGGAGTGGCTTGGAGCAGGGACAGGATATGTTGAAAGCCGTGACTTAGCAAAAGTCACCTGATGTTTAAGGGCTAAGGGACAGCCCAGGCACTCTGGCTTTCCTCCACTGAGGTGACAGAACAGCAGCAGGGCGGTGGCCACAAGAGGACAGGGACAGGCCGGCAGGGGACTCAACGGTAGAACCCCTGTGGCCCCCTGACATTGCAGAGGGTTCAATGAAGAGGAGGGGTTGCGGATGTTTGGAGCCTAAGTGACCAGGACAGTGGAGGTGTGGTGACAGAATAGAAAGCCCAGGGGAAGCAGGCACAGGAGTTGCAGCGTCCTCAGCATGGGATGCACTGAATGTGCGTCCAAGAGTGTGATGGCCACGTGTACACGGGTGACAGTGAGAGCCAGAGACCACCTGTCCCTCCACTAGATTAGACACCCACTGCGATCCAAGACCTCACTGACCTGTTTGGATCCCCTCAGTGCCCAGCTCCTGGTCGTCATGTGATGGCCTCCACCAGTGTCCACAATGATTGATTGAGTTGAATGTCCACAGGCAGCTGAAGAGGTGGTCTTTGCTACTGCATAGCAGCTGCCACGCCACTGTAAGGGGACACAGGGCACAGGACCCGGCTCAAGCACCACGCAGGCACAGGCCAGGTTGGCACCCAGCAGCCCCTCCTTCCCAGCTGCCCCCTCTGCCCAGGACACCCTGAGCTGGGGGCCCCAGACATCCATGGTTGGTCTACCGTGTCACTTTTTAGGTGTCTACTCTGCATTGGTCCCTCCATGTGCACCTGACACGCCCATGCAAACGTATAAACCGACTTATTTCTTTATGGTAATCTGCTCTTCACCATTCTACTTGTCTTGTTCTGTGCCCTCTTGGCTCCTACTTTTTATCTTGCTCCTTAAAATGGGCCACCAAGCTGGGATCTGAGTCCCTATGGATTCAGCACTGCCTTACCCACTAGATACCCCTGAGCTGGTGTCATGCAGGGTCTCTGCTCCCGCTCCCCACACAAGAACGCAGGACAAGGTGAGGCCAAAAAGAAACACCCATGGAGCCATGATAGGGGAGTCATATCACTATATGCTCGCTGGTGACTGGGTTGGAGATACAGGAAGCAGGAGCCACACGATCTGCCATCTGCCATCTGCTTCTCTGCCAACCAACCAAACTGCCGGCCTCGCCACGGCAGTTACATTAGTGGCTAATGGCTAACTGGCTACAGCTTGTGGCCAATGAGTCACAGCTGATGGCCATCTACTACCTGAGCCAGCATCCTTCCACGTGAGGCCGAGAGCCTGGAAACTGCTCTCTGGGACTCTAGGTCCCCACAACTGGGCTCTACAGGGGTGGGCGGGGGTCTTTTGAAACACATATTTTAATCTTGTAAGCGATTCTTCCAGAGTTCACTCAGATGCCCCATAGCCAGGACCACAGAATGAAGCACCGGGATTTCTTTGTGAAAATGCAGGTCCTTGGGCCACCTTCCAGACTTCCTGAGTGAGGACTCCTTGCAGGTGGGGCCGGGAAGTTTGCATTTTTCCAGCCTCCCTGATGTGTTAACACCCACTGAAGCTAGGAACAAAGGGGACAAGGCACTCAGTGAAGACCAGTCTCAGGGAGCCTGCAATCTCCTAGAGGCGAGAAGCAGACGTAACTGCAGACAAAGTCACTACAGGACATCTTTCCTCAGCAGTTTTGACAAGAAAATCTCTGGGACATTTTTGTGCCTGAAGACTCCAATCTCCCCGGTCTCTGGCTTCCAGAGCGTGGTTGATCCCCAGCACAGGTAGGTGAGAAAGATTTCCTCATGATTGTTTACTCATCCATCCCAACAGTTTTTGAACAAACTCCTGCCACACTCAGGGCAAAAAAGGGCCCAGAGTTTCTCTTGTCAGAACTTCTCATTTTATAAAGAAAAAGTACCAGAATTCCAAAAAAAGAAATGACTTACCTGGGGTCACATCACCCTCCAGACAGAGCTGGCCACCTGGCTTCCAGGAGAGGGACATGGGTGTGGTTAAGAATTTGGGCTTGTGATTCCAAACACCTGGGTTCAAAACCAGGCTTTGGCAATGCTTACCTGCGGTAACTCACCCGAGCTCTTTACCCCCAGCTTTCTCCCATGTAAAGTGGGATATAATGCACCTGGAATGAGTTCCAGGGAGTGTCAATGAGCAGACATTGGTGAAAGCATACTGCAGTGCCTAGCTATGGGGGACCTTATCACTGTCACCTGAGTCAGCTCAGTGTCCTCAGTGTTAGGATTGTTGCTCACGGCTACGCCCTGTCACAAACTAGCTATAATCCATACCTCTTGCAAGTGCAGTTAAATGCAGACCAACCCCCCAAGCTCACTGTGAAATCCAACTTCAGTGTCACCGTGTAGTTTGCTAAGACAGACCAAGTGTTTAGAGCAGACCGAGGCCAGGAGCCCAGCTCTGTGTCCCCATGCAAAACAATGCCAAGAACCAAGGGACCAGCTCATATCCTCAACATTGCATCCTTTTCTCTCCTTATCCTAGAAGTTCCAGGTGAAGAAGGACCCTCTGAGCTGTTACTGTACATGTCATTACTCCAGTCTTCTGTTTTACATGACTATTATAGAAAAGCAGACCGTTTCCCCTCAGAGGTCAGCTCCGAGACTCATAGCTGAGTTTCCACGTCCAGTTCTATTCATGTCAATGCCAGGCTAATATTGTCTACATAGGTAGAAGCCAGAGGTGACCAGAAAGGAACACCCACGGAGCCAAAGGTAGGGGAGTCATACCACTATAGTTTCACTGGAGGCACTATAGTCTCACTGGAGGCTGGATCCACATGACCTGCAACCTGCTGTCCGCTTCTCTGCCTGCTACCCAACCAACCGACCAACCAACGCAGCCATGGCAGTCATATCGGTGGCTAATTGGTTAACTGGCTACAGCTGATGGTCAATTCGCCTCAGCTATCTAAGTACACAGACCACCTGCTCGCTGGGACTCTGTCCCCACACCCCCCATTAAAATAGTGCATGGTTTTTACCTGAGTTATTCGGAACTATCCAGGTAATCACTCCACATTATTACTTAATGACCTCAGGATATAGTACTTTCGGCTATTGACATGTCTAAGCAACTCTTTCCCAGTTACCTGGTGATTCTGGGAGAAGGAAGACATGGCCTCAGGAGATCCACGTGTGACTTGGGAAGGCATGTGTGGCCCAGCTTCTTGTGCGGCCTGGTGCTTGACTGGACCCCGAAATTCATTTGTCTGCTGTGTGACATCACCAGCACTTCTGCTTTACCCCAGTGTCACCTGTCCATGGTGCTGGAACATAGCTGCTGTAAAAGCAGAAGAATGTTAATGTTATTTACATTTTTTAATTTCTACTTTTATCAAAGCAATGTATACAGTTTTTACATTTAAATGGTATTACAAGTCCTGCAATACAAAACAAGGGGTCTCCTGACACCTTCTCCTCACCACTGAGCCTCAACCCCCAGAGGCAGCTCATTTAGCTTTTCTCCTGGAACTTACCTCTGTATTTTTAAGTGACACACATAGCTTTTCAAATTTTTACAACTTAAAATATCATTTTCTGACTTCCTATTACATGGGGTTGGAATCTAGCTGTCTTCTGCCAATGTCTCCTCCCCCATCGATCCCCTACTCCTCACCCCCAGCCCCCTGTCATTCAGGGTGTCATGAAGGGTCTCCTGTCCCAATCCCCACATAAGAATGCAGAATAGGGTGAGGCCCAAAAGGGACACCCACGGAGCCAAAGGTAGGGGAGTCATACCACTATAGTTTCACTGGAGGCACTATAGTCTCACTGGAGGCTGGATCCACATGACCTGCAACCTGCTGTCCGCTTCTCTGCCTGCTACCCAACCAACCGACCAACCAACGCAGCCATGGCAGTTATATCGGTGGCTAATTGGTTAACTGGTTACAGCTGATGGTCAATTCGCCACAGCTGACGGCCATCTACTACCCGAGTCAGCACCTTTCCATGTGAGGCTGAGAGCCTGGAAACTGCTCGCTGGGACTCTGTCCCCACACCCCCATTAAAATAGTGCATGGTTTTTACCTGAGTTATTCGGAACTATCCAGGTAATCACTCCACATTATTACTTAATGACCTCAGGATATAGTACTTTCGGCTATTGACATGTCTAAGCAACTCTTTCCCAGTTACCTGGTGATTCTGGGAGAAGGAAGACATGGCCTCAGGAGATCCACGTGTGACTTGGGAAGGCATGTGTGGCCCAGCTTCTTGTGCGGCCTGGTGCTTGACTGGACCCCGAAATTCATTTGTCTGCTGTGTGACATCACCAGCACTTCTGCTTTACCCCAGTGTCACCTGTCCATGGTGCTGGAACACAGCTGCTGTAAAAGCAGAAGAATGTTAATGTTATTTACATTTTTTAATTTCTACTTTTATCAAAGCAATGTATACAGTTTTTACATTTAAATGGTATTACAAGTCCTGCAATACAAAACAAGGGGTCTCCTGACACCTTCTCCTCACCACTGAGCCTCAACCCCCAGAGGCAGCTCATTTAGCTTTTCTCCTAGAACTTACCTCTGTATTTTTAAGTGACACACATAGCTTTTCAAATTTTTACAACTTAAAATATCATTTTCTGACTTCCTATTACATGGGGTTGGAATCTAGCTGTCTTCTGCCAATGTCTCCTCCCCCATCGATCCCCTACTCCTCACCCCCAGCCCCCTGTCATTCAGGGTGTCATGAAGGGTCTCCTGTCCCACTCCCCACATAAGAACGCAGGATATGGCTAGGCCAAAAAGGAACACCCACGGAGCCAAAGGTAGGGGAGTCATACCACTATAGTTTCACTGGAGGCACTATAGTCTCACTGGAGGCTGGATCCACATGACCTGCAACCTGCTGTCCGCTTCTCTGCCTGCTACCCAACCAACCGACCAACCAACGCAGCCATGGCAGTTATATCGGTGGCTAATTGGTTAACTGGTTACAGCTGATGGTCAATTCGCCACAGCTGACGGCCATCTACTACCCGAGTCAGCACCTTTCCATGTGAGGCTGAGAGCCTGGAAACTGCTCGCTGGGACTCTGTCCCCACACCCCCCATTAAAATAGTGCATGGTTTTTACCTGAGTTATTCGGAACTATCCAGGTAATCACTCCACATTATTACTTAATGACCTCAGGATATAGTACTTTCGGCTATTGACATGTCTAAGCAACTCTTTCCCAGTTACCTGGTGATTCTGGGAGAAGGAAGACATGGCCTCAGGAGATCCACGTGTGACTTGGGAAGGCATGTGTGGCCCAGCTTCTTGTGCGGCCTGGTGCTTGACTGGACCCCGAAATTCATTTGTCTGCTGTGTGACATCACCAGCACTTCTGCTTTACCCCAGTGTCACCTGTCCATGGTGCTGGAACACAGCTGCTGTAAAAGCAGAAGAATGTTAATGTTATTTACATTTTTTAATTTCTACTTTTATCAAAGCAATGTATACAGTTTTTACATTTAAATGGTATTACAAGTCCTGCAATACAAAACAAGGGGTCTCCTGACACCTTCTCCTCACCACTGAGCCTCAACCCCCAGAGGCAGCTCATTTAGCTTTTCTCCTAGAACTTACCTCTGTATTTTTAAGTGACACACATAGCTTTTCAAATTTTTACAACTTAAAATATCATTTTCTGACTTCCTATTACATGGGGTTGGAATCTAGCTGTCTTCTGCCAATGTCTCCTCCCCCATCGATCCCCTACTCCTCACCCCCAGCCCCCTGTCATTCAGGGTGTCATGAAGGGTCTCCTGTCCCAATCCCCACATAAGAATGCAGAATAGGGTGAGGCCCAAAAGGGACACCCATGGAGCCATAGATAGGGGAGTCATACCACTATATTCTCGCTGGCGGCTGGGTTGGAGACACAGGAAGCAGGAGCCACACTGTCCATAACTGCAATCGGCACTTGCCAGCCACCATCTTCTTGCCAGCCTCCTTTTTCTGCTAGCATAACCACGGCAGTTATATTTGTGGCCAGTGGCTCACTGGTTAAAGCTGACAGCCAACTAGCCACAGCTGATGGCCATCCAATCACAGTTGATGTCCATTTACTACCTGAGCCAGCACCTTTCCATGTGAGGGCGACAGCCTGGAAACTGCACTCCTGGCTGTGTCCCCACACTCCACCCCTACAGGGTGTCGCCTCACAAGTTACACAACAAGCATCTTCTGCGAGGGACTGTGTGTGAAGAGCCTGGAGGTGAATTCAATATCCTGGACACAGCCAGGGTTTCTCAGGGCACCACCAGTCCTTCTGGGCACAGCCAGACTTCGTGGGCCTCTTAGGGTACCAGCAGCCTCCCCGGGCACAGCCAGGGCCTCTCAGGCCACTGCCACTCTCTCTAGGGACAGCCAGACCTCCTGGGCTCAGCTTGGTTCTCAGGGCATTGCTACCCTCTCTGGGCTCTGCCTGACTTCCTAGACACAGCCAGGGCCTCTCAGGGCACCACCACTCTCTCTGGGCACAGCCCGACTTCCTGGACACAGCCAGGGGCCTCTCAGGGCACCGCCACTCTCACTGGGCACAGCCAGACTTCCTGGGCTCAGCCAGGGTTCTCAGGGTACCATCAGTCTTCCTGGGCACAGCCAGTCTTTCTCACATATTCTCCATGGTGGCTGGTCGAGACACAAAAGCAAACATCCACCAGTTCCACTACATGGTGGTATGTTCCCAAGCAAACAGTCAAGCGGTCCATTAAATTAGGGATAGAGCCCATTCCCCACAGTCCACAGTCATTCACCAGGGCTGTGCGTTAGCCTCACAATGTGTGCCCTCTCTGCAGGGCGAGGGCTCCAAGTCCTCCCCAACCTGGGGATGAGGGCTTCAGCAAGCACTTCCCAGCCCACAGGGCCTCAATGAACTTTGCTTTCTCTGGCATAGGCTGGTTGGAGAACCATCCATGTCTTCCCACCCCTCCACAGGGGTCCAGCTCTCTAGCAGCTGCTCCTCCTGATCTTCCTGAGACTGAGTGTTCATACACACAAACTACTCTATTGCCCTTCGGAGAGCTTTGGCCGGCACCGTACCCTGCTCACTGCGCCATGTGTCATGCAGGGTGTCATACGGGGTCTCCTGTCCCGCTCCCCACTTAAGAATGCAGGACATGGTGAGGCCAAAAAGGCACACCCACAGAGCTATAGATAGGGGAGTCATACCTCTATATTCTTGCTGGCGGCTGGGTTGGAGACACAGGAAGCAGGAGCCACACTGTCCGCAACCTGCTGTCCTAACTGCTATCCGCGCTTGCCAGCCACCATCTTCTTGCTAGCCCCCATTTGCTGCTAGCGTAGCCACGGTAGTTATATTAGCAGCCAATGGCTCACTGGTTAGGGGACGGCCAACTAGCCACAGCTGATGGCCATTCAGTCACAGTTGATGGCCATTTATTACCTGAGCCAGCACATTTCCACGTGAGGCCGAGAGCCTGGAAACTGCACTCCTGGTTCTGTCCCCACACCCCCTAAGACAGTCACGTCACAAGTAGGGCCCAATCCACAGTCAATGGTTGTGTTATTCACAACCATGTGAACGTGGCCCAAGGCTGAGCCCAGAATATACTGTGACTACATGTTGTTTCTAGCGCAGCACACTGGTTTTCTGGAAGTAGGAAATATACTCTTTTTGTTTCATAGTTGTCTATCTACCTATCGCTTAATGAAATTCTGCAACCAAAGCTACAAAATTCCTCTCTGTGTAGACAAAAACATCAGGTAATGTATCTGTTTTCTGTTCTTTTTTTGACAATATCCCTCCTGAAGCCTACCTGGATGGGCTGTCCCCAGGCCTGCTCCAACAGTGCCGGGAATTCCCAGGCGGGATCCCATTTCTTGAATCCCAAGTCATTTTTTCTTTGCTTACTTCCTCTTTTGATTTTCTTTAAAAAGGGCCCATGGGCAATACACACTCTGGAGAGCTTGCCTGTCTCTACCACCTGACCACACCCAGTGGACTCTATGCACAATTCAAGGACAGAAATATCTTCCCGCAGAATTTTGAAGACTGGCTTTTTGTTTTCTAGCTTCCAGTGGGACAGATGGAAAATCTAGTGGCATTTTAATTCTCAATTCTCTGTATAAAAACTTTCTTGTCCCTTTTGGACAGTTTTAGGATCTTCTCTTCACCCTCAGCCCTGAAAACATGCCCATTGTGGCTTGGTGAAGGTGTTTTTCATCCACTGTGTGCTGAGTACAGGGCAGACCCTGAGCCTGCCTCTCAGATCTCAGGTCTTTACTTAAATGATGTGTTGACAAGCTCTTCCCTCCCTTTCCTCATTCTCTCATGAATTGCTTTCAGTAGGATGTTGGGCCTGTGGATGGGTCATTTACTTTACTTATCTTTTTCATTTATTTTATTTCTTTGTATTTTTATTCTAGTTCCTGGGAGATTTCTTCAGCTTTATCCTACACTATTTTCTTTGATTTTGTTTCTATATTAAATTTTATTTATTTTTAAATATTTATTTATTTATTTATTTATTTATTTATTTTTAGTGTTTAACTGACAGACTAAGGAGACTGAACTTTATTCTGCAGGCAGTAAAGGACTTGTAAGGTGTGGGGAGTGTGTAACACCATAAATTTGGTAGAAAGTTAATGCTGACAGAGAGGGACTGAAGGGGAGAGTAACAGGAAGCCGCAGAGTTTGATCTGCAGGCCAGGACAATGTATCCTAAGAGACTGCAGACACGCTGAGTAAGGAGGATGCCTTCAGGAGACAACATGGAGACAGTCATCAAACCAAATGGAATCACCTGAGGGAAAGCCATTCCCTTCCACTTCCCTTAATCCTTGGTTAGAAGTCATCGCGGAACAGGCGACTGACGCCGCTCCCCCAGAGCCCACACTCACCCAGCAGGGGCTGGCGCTCACCCACCCGCAGCTGGTGGTGGAACTGCTTGCTGATCATGCGCCGGAGGGCGTCGCTCTCATGAGCGGCCATGAACGGGATCTCCAGGAGCATGGCCGACACCAGGTACATGCACTTGAGCAGCTCCAGGTTGATGTGCAGGTGGAAGGGCACCTGGCGGTGCTGCCCCACCTTCTCTTGCTCCTGGTTGAGCTCCTGGAGGCTGCGCAGCAGCAGACCCTGGCCCAGCAGCTCCTTGGCGCTGCTGCTCAACTGGATGTCCAGTAGGGCGTGTGGGCGTCCTTGGTCAGGCCCTGTCAGAAGGCGCAGATGCCCCAGGCAACCATGGTGTGGTTGTACAGGATCTGTACTGGAGGGTCTGTGTGCTGAATGTTGTCCTGCAGGCGGTTCATGAGCATGAGGTTGCAGGCCCAGTACCAGAGGGACTGCAGGGCATGATGGTAGATGTGGCAGAGGATGGCACAGGTGCGGATGCAGTCCATGCAGTCTTTGGCATAGAAGTACTTGCACAGTCTCTCCATCAGCACAGCTGAGTCCTCCCCTTTGTTCTCTGTCTGAGCTTGGTTAGACTTGGAAGAGCCCACAGGGAGGGTGATCTGCCGCTGATGGGCCTTGTAATCAAACTTGTAGTAGGCGTGGAGGATGTGCCTCAGGTAGACGTGGTGCCCTTGTCCTCCAGGTAGCACTGCACATGATCGATGATGGCACACACCTATGCCTCATCCTTCAGGTGCTCCACCCACTCTTGGGAGTGAGGATCAGTATTTTGCATTATTTTGGTAAATTCTTCATCCATTTGTTCCACCAGGATACAGCCACAGACATGCAGTGGCTGGTCGACGTTACTCAGGTTCTCACTCTCTTCCAGAATGTTCTTTCCAACAAAGATGTTGGGGTTTGCGAACAGGATGTCCATCAACTCATTGATGCAGCCCAGGCACTTCGGCCACATTTCAGGCTTCATGCATGTGGCCAGGTTGGGGTTGTAGTCATAGAGAGAAGTGATGATATTGAACTTGATCTTGACAATGACACTTTCCCCAAGTGTCGTGTGGGAGACCCTGCTCGCTGCGCCATTTGTCGTGCGGGGCGGCCTGCGGGGTCTCTGGTCCCGCTCCCCACATAAGAACACAGGATATGGTGAGGCCAAAAAGGAACACCCACGGAGCCATAGGTAGGGGAGTCATACCACTATGGTCTCACTGGAGGCTGGGCCCACCGGACGTGCGACCTGCCGTCCGCCTTTCCGCCAACTGACCAACCGACTACTCTCTTCCACTCTCCTCCACTCTGTTCCTCTCTCCTCTTCTGCTCTCCTCGGCTCTGCTCGGCTCTGCTCAGCTCCTCGGCAGTCCTCGGCTCTCCTTCGTAGCCGCAGCAGTTATACCAGCGGCCAATCGGCTAACCGGCCACAGCCGACGGCCAATCAGCCACAGCCGATGGCCATCCACCACCCGAGCCAGCACCCTTCCACGTGAGGCCGAGAGCCTGTAAACTACTCTCTGGGGCTCTGTCCCCACACCAAGGTTGTTTTCAGAAGCAATCTGAAACAGCAGTTGTAATAGCTCAATTTGGGCTGCACGATTTGTTCGCTTCTTGCCTTGTGACTGTAGGATCTCATTCAGTTTCTTGATGACAGCATGGGTGATCTCAGTGCCCTTGGCAAACAATTTTGGTTTCTCTTTAATGAGGGGCACTCGACCTTTGACCCTCTCCCTCCCTCATTGTCCTCATCCTCCTTATCCAGGCGCTTGGATTTCCTGTCGCACTCCTTCTTGGCTTTGTCCTCCCATTTCTTCTCAGCGTCCTTCTTGTCCTCCTCTGTGGCAGGGGCCTTTCTAAGGAATCTTGAGGCCAGCATAGTCTGTTTCCCTTCTTTGTCTTCTTCTGAGTCTGAATTAGAAGACGTTGAATTTGTGCCCACTCTTCTGAATCTTCTGAGTCCTCATCTTCATCCTCCATTTTTTTGAGGAACTTGCGACTCTCCCCAGATGGAGCTTCCAATTTCTTCGTCAGGAAAGTTGCAGCACTGACTCTGTTCTCATTCTCATCCTTATCTGAAGAGCCTTCTGAGACCTCCTCATTCTTCTCAGCTCTTCATCTGCAGACTGTTTAGGGTTCTGCTTGTGATTGGTAATGTGGGACTCAAAATCCCTGTAGAATTTTCGGATCTTCTGGTGCAGCATGCTCAAGGCCTTGGAATTGTTCTTACTCATCTTCTTCCATTTCTCGTCTTCCCAGAGCTCATTAAGATAGTCCTCCAGGTCAGCCAGGATGCAAATATAGAACTGGGGGACACCTTCCTTGTCCACCGTTCTCTTAGCCTTCCCATATGCTAAGAGTTTTCCCAGGAGCTGAAACTCTTCCAGGCACTTGGTGACATCCCGAATCTTCATGGCTTTATGGATGGTCCTGATAAGGTTGGTCAGCTCCTCAAACCTCTTGTCCTCGGCACTTTGAACAACTTTCTTGGTATCTTCTTCATCCTCACTCAGCAACAATGGCTGTTTGCCATAGTTGCCCCTGAGTTTGGAGACAGGGACAACTTGGACTCACTGTCCAAACTGGTGGTGAAAAACCACGACATGGCGATGGCCCTGAGGGGCTACAGCAGATGCAGATGGGCCAACTAAGCCTGCGAGTCACACCGCGGAACGACGGAAATGCGGAAAGAAAAACTAAATTTTATTTTAACTGTCCTAATATTTTGAGACCTATTTTTGATCAAGTTGTTTCCAGCTTTAATATTAATTTTAAAATCTAAAAACGTAAAATGCTGCAAATAACTGGTACACAAAACATTATTTTCCTTTTGAAGCTTTTATGATGCATTGTTTTCATTAGTCAATCATTTCCTCTTGAACAAAAATTATTCAAATAGTCCATCAGGACAAACACTGCCAAGTCAGCCTTTGGCTGTGGTAAGACTAGGGGGCACACATGACAAAGAATGTTCTTTTAGCCTCTGAGCTTTCTGGGCAGACATTTTTACCTGGCTGCCCCATCTGCCTTCCTGTTAACTGTCTTGATGACATCCACAGCTACAGACCCTCTCATATCCCGACAGTAGAGCTCTCCCAGGGGGTATAGTCCAGGAAGCCCCCTAGGAACCATGTAATGATGATGTCATTCGCAAAGTTCAAGGCTGTGTGCCTCTCCCGGCTTCTGGCCAGATCATCCTTCCCCTTGCAAATGGCCATGCAGCCCCAGGGTTTGGCCACCTCTGAGTTGGCCTGAATGGCTAGGGGTTCTCACCTGTGCACAGAAGCTGACAGTTTTCATGGAAGCAGAGTTCATTCTTGCTGTGACGAGTGTCTCTGATGGGCAGGTTTTGATGTTGAAGCCACATTATCCTGAGGCTGAACTTCACTAAAAGTAAAACATTTCCACAGATGTCTCCTTGGTTGTGATTTTGACTGGGCGAAGGTGACCCCCACGTCTGCTCTTAGAAAACCAGTCTCCATGTGACCCACGGGGACAGCACCAATTGCCCTGGAGGAACGGACAGAGGCCTTGTGGGTAGGAGGGGGTAAGCAGTCAGCCGATGTGGCCATTCTCACAGTGACATCCCATCTCCATAAGCCCCATCTCCATAAGCACTCGGCTCTGTGTTGTCATCTGAAAGTGACACAAATGCTAGTGTGTCTGGGTTACAGCATTTTCTTTGAAATGTACATCTGACTTCTGCAGTGCCATCCTCACATCCCCTGCTTACTCTTTGAGTCACCAGCCACAAATTCACCCACAGCACGGCGACGATCAGAAGTCAGCCTGAGATATGGCTGTGATCATGCTTCTGGTAAAGTGTTCTAAGGTGTGGCAGGCTAAATAATGGCCCCAATCCCTAGGACCTGGGAATGGGCTACATCACATGGTCCAGAGGAAGTTGATTAAGGTTATGGATCTCAAACTGGGGAGATTATTCTGGGTTATCTGGATGGGACTGCTGATGTCAAAGAGATGAAAAGATGGGACAAGAGGTAGGGGAGATTTGAAGCATGAGAGGGACATTAAGATGGCTATAAGATGGAGGAAGGGGCCTTGAGTTACGAGATGTGGGCAGCTTCTAGATGCTGGGATTGGCACTCAGCTGACAGCCAGCAAGGAAATGGGACCTTGGTGCTACAACCACAAGGAACTGGGTTCTCCCTCCAGCCTCCAGAAAGCAAGCAGCCCTGTCGACACCTTGGCATTAGTCCAGCGAGACCCGTGTGGGGCACACTGAATATAATACGTTTGTGTGGTTTTAAGCCACTAAGTTTGTGCTTATATGTTACAGCAGCCTGAGGAAAGGGGACATTCATACACTAGTTGTCAGTGGAGGTCACATTGTACTTGCTGGTCTCAAACTCTCATAAGAAGACATCGGCAGGGTCCATACTCCTGCTTAGTCTTCATTTCTTTATGCCCCAGTGGTGTTTGAAGAGCCCTTTGCAGATAGCCGTCTTCCCCATAGATATCTTGCTGGTTCCACCACATTTGAAACCCGGCAGCCAGTAGAGGCTGACTTGCTTCCATCTGTGGGTGTGACAGTTTGGATGCCGCCATGAGTCCTTTTCCATTTGGATTTGGGTTTAGTGATGGTCTTCACACTTTTATTCTGGTAACAAGCAAAGACATTCTTCTGAATGCAGTAGCTCTGGCTCCTTGTTTGCCCTGCTCCCCACAGACCTGCGGTTTCTGTTTGCTCTGTCCTGTTGATCAGTTACCCGTCTCTGACCTGCTTTCATCTGCCTGAACTTGACTGATGTCTCTTGTCTTCTGTGCTCAGCACAGCCAATTTCTTTGTCCTACGGGTTCACTCATTCACTTACTGTCACTTCAGTGGGGCTTTAGAATGGAGCAGTGGTTCAATCCTCTACATTTAACAGGAAGCCCTACAGAAATTTAAGAGTCAAAGCTATATAACATTCAAGTGGGAGAGGTCTAGTTCAATCCTTCATGTGATGAAACTGCAAATAAAGAAGAAAAATCTTCCCGGCTTAGCTTGTCCTTGTGTTTCAGAGGCCATTGAGAATCCTCAGTCCTCAGAGCAGACATATCTTGTGACTGGGTGAGTGAAGGATAGTGATCACAGGCCTAAGATTCACTCCTCGTGTAGAGCAGAAGGAGGGTCACCCCCGCGGACCATCAGAAGAGACACTCATTGGCAGGTAGTGACCAGAGATGCAATGGCCTTCTCCCAAAAAGGAAAACATTCCCCACATGGCCCCAGAGTGCCAATAAGCTCCTGGAAGTGGCCTGTCCTTTCAGATATTCTCCCTCACATACTTGTGAACACCTTCAGCTGTGACAACTTCCACATCCAGGGTCAGAGACAAGGGCCATATACACTTGCTGAGCAGGATAACAATAGGTCCAGTTGGCTTTGAAACTGCCTATTTCATGTCTCAGTTTGCTTATCAATCAAAGCACAGGATGGTGCATGCCTTTTGCTTCTTTTCCCTACATCACATCAGTGTCAAGAGGGCTTCCTGCCTTCCTCCAGTTCTTCCAATTTTGCTGGCACATCCCAACTGATAAGGCCACCGGTCCAGAGGAGAGAATGCACTGGACCTGCCTCAGAAGATGGATGGGCAGGCACTTTGCAGCTCAGAAGCAAGAGCAGCACCTGTGGGGTGGGTGCCTAACACCCCACATGCCTCCTTCATGGGTGGTGGTCAGGAAATTATGTGAAATAATTTAAGTGAATAAATATGTTCTCTCTCTCTCTCTCTCTCTCTCTCTCTCGGTAGGAGTTTATTTCCTTTTTTAAACTTTTTGAAGTGCAACCTATTTTAAAAAACATATTGGGGGCGGGTGGATGGCTCAGTTGGTTAGAGCGCGAGCTCTTAACACCAAGGTCGCTGGTTGGATTCCCACATCGGCCAGTGAACTGCGCCCTCCACAACTTTTGAAAACAATGACTTGACTTGGAGCTGAGCTGCGCCCCCCACAACTAGATTGAAAAACCAACAATTTGACATCCTGGAAAAACACACTGTCCCCCAGTATTCCCCAATTTAAAAAAACAAAACAAAACCGTGCAAGACTTGCCAAGACCTAATTCAAAGCAAATCGGTTCGTGTGATCACCACCCAGGATCAGAAACAGAGCATGTCACCAGTACCCCAGATGCCCAACCTTGTGACATCTGCCCATCAGGACCCCTGGTGATAACCATGCTCTGGTCCTCTAACACCACACATTAGCTTTGCCTATTTTTTCTATAAATAAATAAATCATGTAACATACTGTTGTGTAGAGCTGTCATTCTGAATGTTTTTAAACTGTAAAGCAATAGATAAAATTAGGCTATCGCTGTGCAACTCAAATGCCATTTAGAACAATCATTTCTTCTGCTTGTCTTAAAAGCTACCAAGGAGCAAAGAATTATTTGTATCTAAAACATATTCGTATAATGGATCTAAAATTCTTTCTTTTATGAAAAAGAAATGCCAAGGGAACCATGACTTATGTACTTCTTCAGAGCCTGTCAAATTCTCCAGGTGCCTAATGGCTTTTGTCTGCATGTCCTCTTGCCTGTTCCATTGCCACAAGTCTCAGGGGTGGGGTGTTTCTGGAGGAAGATGCTCCACCACAAAAAAGCACCCTGTGATTACCCTGACAGCAGAGAGGAGAACGATGACAGTGTCCAATCTTAGATGCCGTTTTTCATCCATATTTATGTAGTTATATAAATCAGCGGGTCCATACTGTCCATCTCCAGGGGAAATGTAAAAGATTAAACTGAACAAGGACAGTGTGACTATCTGCTCACACCAGAGTCTATCATCCGGAATAATTATGAGATCGCTAAAGTTAATGAAACTTATTTAGCTAATGAAATAGCCTGTGGCCAGATCAAATACCAAAAAATTCATTAACTTCTAATGGAGGAAAGAGGAAAGCCAAACTGAATTGTATGTGCTAATGTCTTCTGAAACAAAGCAACATCAAGCCAAGGCAACAGAAAGAAACAAGAGATGTTTGGAAACTGACAGCAAACTGCTGATACTGCCTTTCTTTACACCTTGCTTTGGGCACTGTGCCTGACCCTTGTCCACAAGCCTATTCTTCACTGGCAAAGACCCCACAGATGCTACAAAAACCTCTGTAAAGGACCAAAGTGCCCAGAACACTGATATGGTTGTTACCTAAACAGCCATCCTGCTAAGAAAATGGCAGACAGTGTTTCAGCAGAGAGGAGGCAGGTGGCCGAGTGCAAGCCCCAAACACCGTGTCCACACACCTGGGAGGAAGACACCGGTCACCTCCCACTCCTCCCTAAGCACTGGCCCCTTTCTTGCCCAGTTCCTACTCTCCTTTTACCAGATTTTCTGCACAAGTCCGTGCATCCTTATGGCAAAGAAACCAACTCAATAAATTCCTCTCATGAAACAGAAATCCCAATCAGTGGCAGCATTTGAAGAAATGAGAACATAGTGATACTGATTAGAGAACTGCCATGAAAAACACGACACTCAGTCCCAGGGGCACAGAATGAACACGCCTGGCTGGCCAGTCCCACAAGCTGGGATTTAGCTCAGCAGAGGCAACAAGGCAATTTGCAAACACGAAATTGGCTCCTAGCCCAGCCACTAATTCATCGAAGGCACAAGTGACCCTGTGAGCCACTCAAAGGGACAGGTTGCTGTGAGAAGAGTAGAAGTGCAAATCAGGACTATAAAGTGCTTCAGAAAACATCAGATGAGAAAAAACAAAAATCGCTCCTGGAGCACTTCATTATAAACCAAACACCCACACGGATGCCCCAGGGCTTCTCGCGCGTCTCAAGGACAGACTGTGTCAGTGTATAGAAGCGTGTTGGAGCTGATCCATCTCACTCTTACGGGTCTTCTTTTGTTTTCTATTCCAGAAGGCTGGTGTTGACTTGAACGACCTGGGTAATAGCTCTGTGTCGCTGCTTCTCAGCAGCTGGTCTCCACACTCCTTGCTGCCACCACCATCACACCACGTCCTAGAACATGGCCACCTCCACCTGGCACCATGCCAGTCATTGTCCACTCAGCCAAGTGCCTGTTCCTCTGCTGAGCACACAGGACCCCAATGTCCAGCACCACCTCTCCCTCTACCTTACCCCACTTTCCAGCATGGTCTTCCAGTCCAGCCTGCTGGGTCCCCCATGGTGTCCCCACAGAGTAGGATTGGTCCTGTTTATCAGTTCTGCCCTTCTCCCCACCTCTGATGACCCAGACATTGTTATCTCTGTCTAGTGGGCTCCTGAGGCCAGACAGACTCGGCAGGAGTACACGAGAAGGGACTTTGTGTTCTAGGGACCAGCCTGGACCAAGGGAGATGTCCAGTGTGTGCAGACAAAAAATCCAAGTCCTAGTCCAGGGGGAAGCTGAGATCATTGAACATGAGAAGTGTCACTAAGCTTAGATCCAAAGAAGGTAAGTACCCTGGACACACAGTGGGACGACAACCCCCTTCCCTCCCATCGTGGGTGAGATGTGGCTATGAGACTGGCACCAGTAAGCACAGTGAGAGTGGCTGACAATTCTGAACACTATTATTTCTCTGCTATTTGTCTTTGTTTTATAGACATTAACTCAATTTCCTTCCTCCCTTTAATCGCAGTTGATACATTTATTTGGTATTGGTCACTCCTGGCCCCCGGTATTTACAAGTGAAATGTAGACTTCATTTCTTTTAGTAATCCCCTAATGACTGAGTGACTGTATCTAAGAGAGAGACACCAGTGTGAGCAAGTGGTTCTGCGTTCTTGGGTCAGTTTTGTGATCAGAAATGACACATACTTCATTTTAATTTGAATAAACTTTTTCCTTTAGAATATAATTTGACGTACAGAAAAGTGTAGTACGCCCTCCGCATTGCCCTCCCCCAGTTCCTTCTCTTGTTAACATCCTATATCAATGTGCCATGTTTGTCATAGCTGAGCCAATCTCGGTGCATCACTGGTGACTAACTCCCACATGTTATTTGGATTTCACTAGTTTTCCCCTCATGTCCTTTTTCTGGCCCAGGGGCCCAGCCACATACCACATTCAGTTGTTGTGTCTCTCTGGCCTCCTCTAGGCTGTGACAACTTCTCAGGTTTCCTTCTTTTTGGTGACCTTGACAGTTTTGGTGTCGCGATCAGGGATTTCATAGAATGTGCTTTAAATGGGGTCTGTCTGATGTTTTTCTCATGATCAGACTGGGGTCATGGGGCTTTGTGAGGGGACCAGAGAGGTGAGGTGCCCTTCTCATCTGTCGTGCGGGAGACCCTGCTCGCTACGCCATTTGTCGGGCGGAGCGGCCTGCGGGGTCTCTGCTCCTGCTCCCCACATAAGAACGCAGGATATGGTGAGGCCAAAAAGGAACACCCATGGAGCCATAGGTAGGGGAGTTATACCACTATGGTCTCACTGGAGGCTGGGTTCACTGGACGTGCGACCTGCTGTCCGCTCCTCCGCCAACTGACCGATGACTCTCCTCCGCTCTCCTCGGCTCTCCTCCCTTCTCCTCAGCTCTCCTCCGTAGCCGCAGCAGTTATATTAGTGGCCAATTGGCTAACTGGCCACAGCTGACGGCCAATCAGCCACAGCTGACGGCCATCCACTACCCGAGCCAGCACCCCTCCATATGAGGCCGAGAGCCTAGAAATTGCTCTTTGGGGCTCTGTCCCCACACTCCACCCCTACAGGGTCTCGCCTCATAATCTACGCAACAAGCGTCTTCTGCGAGGGTCCCTGTGCCATATTAGCCTACTGACACCTACAGACGAAAAGAAATGGTAGTCTTAGGAACCAACAATGGCAAATCCCTTCCATCTGGGAGGATACATGCTAGCTTTTTGTCCTGGGAAAGGAGGGTCACTGCCACTGGCACCTTTCCCGGTTTGTGGTACCAGACCTTTATGGCAGTGCTTGGGGTCCCTTGCATAGTTTCAACATGTAACAGAACAGGGGACCCCATAATAGGCCATAGTGAGAGCACATAGTTTCCTCGCAAAATCATCCCGGTATCGGAACCTCTGTATACTACAGTCACTTGCGGTGGCCACTCAGCCACCACCCCTGGCGTCACTTGCAAATCATGAGTCAAACCGGCCCCCCATGGGGCTATCAGGCCCAACCATCGACAGTGGGGGCTTTTGACCTCCCAGGGCCAAGTCCATTGCTGCCGGTCCCCTGCTTTCAAGCATGTGAGTGCTGGCAGCAAAGTGTTTCCATTTCTGCCGTAGCCTGGCTTTAACAGAGTCTCACTAGTGGTAACTTGTAACTGAATGGGAGCGGCCGTTCGATGTAGCAGAGCTTATACTGGCGCGGGCCCTCCCTTCCGTGGTCTCTCATTCAGGACTCTCAAGAAATCCCATAGACAAGAGGCCCAGTCACACATCGTGGGAGGGTGTTTTGACACCCGGAGACCTTGCTTCAAAAGGCCATTATAGCGTTCAATCATGCCAGCTGCTTGTGGATTGTACGGGGTGTGAAACAACCATTGTACGTCCATCCTGGCAGCCCAGCGCTGCACTTCTTACCCCGTAAAATGGGTACCCCTGTCACTTTCAATGACTTGGGGGCACCCATAGAGGGCGCACAGCCGTGTAAGGGCGACCACTGTATGCCGCTGATCCGCAGCCGGACAGGGCCAAGCAAACATCAACCCCGTAGCAGTGTCCACTGCTGTAAATGCGTATATCGCATTGCGGGCCTTAGGCAGGGGTCCAATGTAATCCACTTGCCAGTGAGTGAGGGGCACCCTCCCTCGCGTAATCTGCTGTGTCTCCCAGGGGAGTCTCCGCCTTTGGGGGCTGTCCTGGGCACAGATGGCACAGTCATAGCAGGCATCTGCTATCTCCTGCCATTTCAAAGGCAGGCCCCAGCGTCTGCTCACCTGCCACATGGTTCAGCTTCTGGCGTGCTGCAATTTCCTACGCAGCCAAAGGGCCACATCAGTGGCAGGAGCCCGTTCTAACCATCGGACCCGTGCTAGGGCGTCTGCTTCATCATTACCTGGGGACACTAAGGGGGAGAGCCGAGGAGAGCCAAGGAGAGCCAAGGAGAGTGGAGGAGAGTCGTCGGTCAGTTGGCGGAGGAGTGGACAGCAGGTCGCACGTCCAGTGAACCCAGCCTCCAGTGAGACCATAGTGGTATGACTCCCCTACCGATGGCTCCGTGGGTGTTCCTTTTTGGCCTCACCATATCCTGCATTCTTATGTGGGGAGCAGGAGCAGAGACCCCACAGGCCGCCCTGCCCGACAAATGGCGCAGCGAGCAGGGTCTCCTGCACGACACATCACATCATATCAAGGCTACATGCCACCAACGTGACTTATCACTGACGATGTCCATCACCTGGCTAATTGGGCACCTGCTGGGCTTCTCCACTGTGAAGTTCCTTTTCTGCCTTCCACACTCTTGGGAAGGAGTCACTGAGCACGTTACATGTCATGTTGAGGGGCCTTAAGTTTCAGCTCCCTGAGGGAGGAGTATGTATGCACATTATGTGGAATTTTTCCACACAAGAGCTTGGTCTCTTGTCTGTCCCTGTGCCACCGGAATAGAAGTTTTGGTGCCAGCATAGGCTTTGCCATGTTCTCTCTTGCCACTCTGTGACAACTATTAACAGCGGCTCCATCAGCCTAAACCCAAAGGAAGGACAATGATGGCATGGTCGAGTGTCCCCAGCTGACCTACTGTCGTAATGTAAACAAGAAATGAACTTCTAGTGTTCTAAGCCACTGAGGTTTGGGGGCATATGTTATGGCACTATCACCATGCCTGTCCTTTCTCAGGGAAGGGTACAGTGAGGTTCCATTTCATGGGGCGGGAGTCAGGAAGGTGGGGGGCAATACACCCACTGGTCGTCGAAGGCTGAGGCTGCAGACAGGGCTGGGACACAGCAAGTCTGTTCTGACATGACATGGCCTATACAGCATGGGGACAAGATGGCACTAAAAACCCCTGCCAGGGGTGCAGCTTTCCCTTCCAGATCTCTCCTAATCATGGCAACATGTATCGTTGGTTTTGTCATAACCTCAAATCCCAAATCAAATCGTCATCTCCCCCCGGCTCATAACCAACTTCTCCCGACCTAGTATTTCTGCATGTGGTGTAGTCACCTTCCGTTTAAGATGAAACCTTAATGTCGAGTTTGGTTTCTCTTGTGGTCAGGCATTTCTAAAGATTCTACCCCAGTATGTGACATTGATCCTCAATTTGTCATTCCCAAGGCCCTTTATCTAGGTCAGACCCTCATCCCTTCTGTCTGGACCATGTGACAGGCCCTAATTCTCTCCTGGTGTTTCTTCACCCTTCCTTTCCTCCTTCCTGGTGTCTGTCTCTAAATCAAAGACTAGATCAATTATTTCTACTGTGTCAACTGCCTTCTTGGTCCACCGTCACAGCCCTACACAGTTGGTCCCCAATATGCCTTCTAGCCTCATCTCTTGTTAGTTCTCCATGTCTAGCTTACTCTCCTGACATTTTCCAAGCACTTATATTTCTTTATAAAAGTGTCACTCTGCCTGTGTGCCTTAGCCTCTTTTCTCCTTCTCCAGGTGGTAAATTCTGGTGCTCTTCAAGTCTGGGCTTAAATGTCATCTCTTCTATGAAATCTTCGCTGACTCTTTTTCCAAACCAAGCAGAATTCATCATTTCCTCTTCCTTTTCCAATTGAAAAAAATTATATTCACTCTTTGATGTTTGACTCGAGTTGCCTTTTATTAGCATTTTTTTCCTTCCTTTTTTTCCTCCTGCCCTTTCTCCCTCCCTTCCCCTATCTCTTTCTTTCTAATTTTCTATAAAAAGTAGGGTGAGTCCTGTACTTTTGGTAGGGATACAACAACAGAGAAGATGTGATCCCTGTCTTCAAGCAGTGTCCCGTCTATCAGAAGGGACAGATACACACAACTAAGTAGGATCCAGCTCTATTCAGAAGGACTGTCAGCCCCTTGGGAGTCCGTCAAGGTTCCATCCAGACTCCAGCTACAGAATGCCTTATTGTACTAGATGCCTGCACTAGCTTCCTGCCTTAAAAAGAAATGTGAGCTTCTTAACGACAAAGCCACCTTAGTCATTTCGGAATGACAATACCTCAAATAAGTGATTAACAAATACTTGTTGAATTGAATCCAAATACATTGATATTATATGTTCTCTCAGCAACATCACACGTGTGTGTGCATCATATGGGCATGTCACCTTTTCATCATGGAAACAGATGGAGTCACAGGTCTCTTGACAGTCATGTCTCTCTTGAGAGTATCTGCAGAGACAAGTTTGGCCAGAACCGCCTCACGATTTGACAGACCGGTGAAGATGCTCTTTGCTGGTGTCTGTGTTGCCAGCCGAGGTTCAGTGGACTGTGGCAGGGAGAGGACAAGACCTCCTGCTAGCTGCCTCCCCCTGCCAGCCTCCAGCCATGACTGGACATTCTGCCTCCGACTTCCCATTCTTTCTGAGCACTAACTGCTGCTCCTATCAGTTGCATAATTTGGGACTCTTGAAAAAAATTATGCTTCCTGCATATTTTAAAGCCAGATGCACTTGCAGTGTTTTGTCCTCAGCAGCACCATGTTCCAGCAGATCATATAACCTTTGGGGTGTAACACAATAGCTATCCCCAAACTCATGCTCCCTTGACCTCAGTGGCCACTTTGTCTCTTAGGGTTTCTGTTGTGGGCGGCAAATGGAAGCTCAGCCTCAGAAAGGAGCCTCAGGAAAGCCTGACATTCAACGTCTGTGCAGAAGCCCACCCTGACTTGGCTTCTTACAATGCTGCCTGAGAATGGAAATAAGGGAACGGGATCTGCTAAATGTTGAATGTTGGTCAATTGTGTACAGTACGATTGACACCTGTCGCAGAGCTGTTATAGATAGCAGGATTAGAGGCAGCTCAGGCCTATGTGGAGAACCTTTTCTGTCAGGGTGTGGGGCAATTTAGGGTAGAAACCCTGGTGTCCCTGGCAACGGGCTGATCCACGGCACAATGGTCACATACAGAAGAAAGAGGAGGGGGCTGTGGCCCTCATTTGGATCAAATGAATGTGAAAGATTAAATTCACAAGGCAAAAAATCAGAGCTGGTATTTCAGAGGAAGTGGGCTGTGGCCCTCAACTTCCCACAGATGGAGGAAGGGAGTTTGAGTGGATCTTATCAAAGCCACAAACGGCAGGCTGGCCCAGCTCTATCTGGCTGACACCTGCATATAGAAAGTGCCCAGGGAGAGGCGGGTTGGGGACAGTGATGAGGAAGCATGAGGACATGAAGGAAAACACTGGAACAGAATTACCAAAATGTTAGGTGACGGGACTACAATTGCTTCTCTCTTTTCTAGTTTTCCAGTTTTTCCAGTATTCTTATAATGAGAATATATTAATTTTATGATTTAAAAAGTATTAAAACAAACCGTTGTTAATGGTAGTTTCCAAATGCTGTTTCCTCCTAAACTGCAGTTCCCGTCCTGCTCCTCCGTCACCACCCCACTGCAGTCACAGTGGTGACCTCTCCAGTGTGTTAGGCATTAAGCTGGCAGTCTCCTAGGCCTGGCAGAGTGGCACTCAGCATGGGGCTTCAGGAATAAAGGTCCCCACTGAGTAAGTGCTTGAGGGCTGACACATCTTGGTCAGTTGATGATATTATCATATTGTTTAAATTGTGGCATATCTGCGGCTGCAGGCTGTGGTTAATTGTTAAAAAGTTAATTGTTATTGCAGCAATAAGAGATAACTCTGTCTCCCCAAGAGAGACTAATTAGCTTGGGAAATTTCAGCAAGAATACATCAGAGAGGGAGCATATTTATCTCTATAGGACTTTGCAAAACCAGCACAGTAAGTTCTCAGAAGAGCAAGGACCCGAGGCCCTGGGTTCTCCTTGGCACTCACAGAGAGGGGCGTAGTAAATTCTTTGCCTGATAGAGATAAGAACCAACAAACTCTCATGGCATACACTCACTTTAATTGACTTCATTATTTTCTCTATTTTGTACTATTTGAATCTAACTTTTTCCCTTTTTCTTCTTTTTCTTTAATCCTTTAACAGGTTTTGATTAGTGGAAAGACCACTCATTGAGCTGCTCAGGCATCAGAATGCTAGAGGTTTTCGGTCTTGGGGTGACACTCATGTTGATCCAGGACTGGCCGCCCCACTCAGAACCACAGCTGCCTCTCCTTCCACGTCTGCAAAAGCTACACATGGAGCGGCTAAGCCCAACGGTCTCCAGACATAATTTTCTGTCCTTGGGGTTTGGTGAGAACTACAGATTTATTAACTTGATATTGATTTTGCTTCAGATGAAAACTCCTAAGCCTGTGGAGATCGAGGCAGAAAACAAGTGTGATTATCTTAAAATTATAGGGAAAAGGAACAATGGAGCTTTCACAACTTCAGCTCCTGGTGAGGTTGAAGAAATTAAAGCCCAGAGAAATTAAACTCACCCTCTAAACGCATAGAAGTCAGTGGCAAAGGAAGGACAAGGACCCAGGAAGCCTGGAAGAAAGCCTAGGGCTTCCCTCAGCTGTGTGCCATTGCCAAGAGCAATCATTCTCATTTAGATCCCAAATATGGGCACATTATAAACTGCATGAGAAAGGCAAACTATTGTCTCCACGTGAGGACTGGGCATGGCAGAAGTACAATAAGATACAGCGTCTCCTGTAGGGCCCTGGGTGTAACTACCTAGGAAAACGCCATTAGGGAGGAGGAGCCCAGCAGGGGTAAATCCTGTCTGTTTTGGGAAATGGGTACTTATCACATAGTTGAGAGTAGTTTCAATTTTTGTGCGGAATAGACTACTGATAATCACACTGGTAACGGTGATAGTTTTCATATAAGGTTTTTGAAAGAGCTTTGTGTACTCTGTGCTCAGTATGGTTCCATTTATCCAAATACAGCCGAATTCTGTCCCTGTTGCTAGAAAAGGGAGCAGATGGAAACATCCAAACTCTGTCCCATCCAGCTGTCTGCTTGCTCAGCGAGGTGTCCATTTCCACTCATTTTAAGCATGTATTTTCCCCCAAAAGAAGGAAGATTCAACAGAGAGTTTAGGCAACATGTTGTGTCAACCATTTTAATAACAGACCCCACCGAAAACAATGTAGGTGATGCCTATAGCTTTTAGCACCAGAGTTCTGGTTGCCAGACCCATTGCATCCCCCACCTGCATGGTAGTGCACATGACCCACCTCTCTTTATCGGGGATTAACACGGATGGACGAGAGACTGCACCAGCATGGCAGCCCCACAGCCTTCCATTCCCACTGTATCCACTTGGTGGGCCCCGGTAAACACACCTCCCAGTGCCAACTCCCCCGCCTCCCACCCAGCATTGTCTCTGGGCTTGGCTTTGACATATGGACTTTAACAAGCATGGTGCAAACAGGCTGCTAAACCCTTGCACACTGGAGCATTCTCTCTTAGCACACACTCGTGGAAGTCAGTCTCCATGCTGTAAAGAAACAGGCCAGATGCAGGCACAGGGAGAGAGACCCAGCATTGCGTTAGGGCTCACCCCCGTCGAGCTCCCCGCTGCATGTGACTTCAGCAGAATCGCCCAGCTAAGCCTGGCCAACCCATGGGATCTCAAGAACAAGCCAACAGCTGCTGGTTTAAGTCCCCAGCAAGTGATGGGGTGATTTTTATACTGAAATAGATCATTGCACGTACTTCCCCACTGGGGGTTGTATAGGTCCCTTCAATGTCTTCTATATGAGAGCAGAAAAGGAAAAGGGAAATCCAGTCTTAAAATACCCTCACTGAATAATGGTTCTCCCACTGACTCATGAAGAGTCCCTTAGCAAATTAGTCTCTTTGTTACTCTCCAATAAACAAGGATAATAGCAACTAATCCAATACATGCCTGCCATGGGTGGTGTGAGCTTAGAAGCAATGCTGTATTTATTCATTTATATCACAACTTGATCAAGAGGAGATTTAGACAGTTTAGGGAAATAGGTGAAATATTTTTCATGCTTAATAAATACATGTGATGTGGTTCACAAGTTTCAGATGTTATGATATTTACCAAAACTGTTTTTCCCCTTATAAACTTTCTCTGTTCCGTGGTCTCCTTTACCAACATTTTTATAAGAAAAATTTTCATTATTTTACCTGAACAATTGTTTACTTAATCAATAATTGGTCCCCTTCTACTTTTTCCATTTTGAAATAGAAACACTTGACTTTCAGCAGCACCCAATCAGTTTTGGGGGTGAAGGTGAGGTCATTAAGGAGACTGGTGAGACAGGACTGTCTAACTTTGGGTGAGCTCTCGGCCACACAAAGCCCAGTTTTAAAAATTATTGAAGGTTGTCACAAAGACAATAACTACTCATATAATGGCCCCACTCCCCACTCTCATCCCTTAGATCCTGAAATAAGTGAAAAGGAGGTAAACTGTGTAGATCAAATGTGTTGGAAATCCACTTATCAGGGACTGTGTCTACTTTAGACCATTCATAAGCAATAATAATAAACTGGGTGCAGCCCTCCTAGTTTTGTGGTCTGGCCTGAGATTTTATTTCAGAATGAAAATTAGGAACCCAGGAGGATCAGGGAGAGAGAAGGGGCACGAGGGAAGAGGACCTGAGTGAAGGGAGAAGCTTGGGGGTTCTGGGTTTTGTGTGTGATTTTTATGTATTTTTACCAATAAAACCTTTGATAAACAAATGAGTCAAGCCAAACTATTACCACTGTCATTGCTATGGTGGATGACATTTTTGATGTGGAGATCAAAGTTCCTCATAAGTACCTCTATACACTAAAGGTATAGTCTACACCCACGGATGGGAGCTCGTGGGGGTCAGGCATCCTGGTTGCCACAGTGAGAAAGCAGCTTTGGTATTTGCTCCTGAAGCACACAAGTATCTCCCACTAGCCATGTACAATACTGGTACTTGTCTTACTGTCCACACTGACTATCATCCTGCACCTGTCAAAGCATGGTCGACACAAGTGTCATCTCTGAAATCGTGTGTGTCTAAGTTCTACTTGTGCTTTAGGTTTAAATGATCTGAAGAAGCCCTCTTGGGTTGTAAGACACATGCCCCTGTGGAAGCCGGACCCACGCTGACAACCGCTGCAGGCCAAATGGATGCTACCTCTCCCCTGGCTGTCTGATTGACGGGAGATACTAGAAACAGTCTTTGGAGCATGCTTCCCCATCTTGTACAAAATCAGCAAATACATGAAATGTTCACATCGGCATCTGTAGTACATTTCTCCCCACTTCAAGCCAATTCCTAGTTGGGAGCCATTGTATAATACTAACATAGTGCGAGAAAGCACTGTCGTCGGAAGGGCAAGGAAGCTTGTCAGGATGGTCACTGCATTGTCCCTGTGGGGATCTTCCTGAGATGCCAACCATAGTAACACTGCTGTATTTTCGTGGAGAATAAGGAGAGATAGGACATGGATGTCTAATAATATCAAGATATGACATGCCATCCGTCTCACAATAGACGATTTTGCCAATGGGACGAGAACTTTTCAAAGCCACTGACTGCTACCCTAGAAGCCCTCAGCCCCCTGAGGGTGGCCTGCCACATCTGCCAGCTAAGCCAAGGGGTACCCTGCCAGCATTTGCCCCTCCATATCCCACCCCTGACCGAGCCTGCTGCTGCCCACTCTGCGGTGCCCTCAGTGCGGTCGTGAATTCAGGCCCACTGACCTTGCAGCCGGTCTGTCTCGTTCTGGGAATACGTGCACCAAAGTCCAGAAATATGGGGGTGCAGGGTGCATTGCGGAGAACCAGACAGGACAGGGGCAGGATCTTTGAGGCAGGCAGGAGGTAAGATCAACAGCGAGGAAATCTTTGCACAGAGGAATTTAGATTTTCTCCTTCAGGCATGTGGTTTCTCAACTGAGGGCCACACCTCCTGGGAAGCTGTGAGTGAGTGACAGGAGATAGGAGAATATGCGGGAGCACGTAGGAGTGCTTGCAGAAAAGTGTCGCTCATGGATATATTTTTCATGCTATGTGATTAACTTACTATCAGTTAGAAGCACTACTGAACATAAAATAGTTTTTGAATTCACATCATCTTTTATTATTGTTATCTCAATCAATGTGAAAGTGTGATGGCAGGTGGCTTTTTCTTATTTTGTATTTTTGTAAAAATAGTAAAAGTACAATTACCTACATGTGGGGTCTGCATTTATAAAATGTTTGGAAATCAATGCTATAGGCAATAAGAACTCTTGGGCATTTCTTGGAAGTGAAGAAGCAGCTTAGAAGTTAAAAACAAACAAACAAACAAAAAACGTTGGCCAGGCTGGAGGAGGAAACATGCGGGTGGCTGGAGAAAGATGGGGTGTGGCTGAATTCACGACAGACACACTGGGCGTCAGGAGAAGGACCTGAGAATAATGCCCAACCACAGGACCTGGTGACCAATTCAATGTGAATGTGCAGGAAGGGAGTCTGGGCTGATGACAGATTTCTGGTTTGGACAAGTGCACTGCTGTTCTAGTACATTTTGAGCATTCGCTAAGAAAAAAAGCACACAGGGAGGGGCATGGAAGAGGAAAGTGTTGGGAAGCAATGAGCCGACCTTGGGAGATGACTGTGGTCAGCAGAATGGCCCCAAAGATGTCGCTGGCTTACACCTGTGACCATGTAGGCTGCTCGGCAAAGGTTGAAGGTGGACTGAGATTTCTAATCCGCTGACCTTGAGGCTCTGTGAGTGGGCCAGTATAAGAATTAGGGTCCTTGGATGTGGAAGAGTCAGTGTCAGAGGGACGCTGTCATGCAGGGTGTCACGCGGGGTCTCTGGTCCTGCTCCCCACATAAGAACGCAGGACATGGTGAGGCCAAAAAGGAACACCCACGGAGCCATAGATAGGGGACTCATACCACTATAGTCTCGCTGGTAGCTGGGTTGGAGATACAGGAAGCAGGAGCCACACGATCCACAACCTGCCGTCTGCTTTTCTGCCAACCAACCCACCCCACTTGCTAACTGCAATCCCCCATGCTAACCTGCAATCCGTGCTTACTAGCTCAGCCACCATCTTGCTAGCCCCATTTTCTGCTAGCGTAGCCACAGCAGTTATATTAGTGGCCAGTGGCTCACTGGTTACAGCTGACGGCCAACTAGCCACAGCTGATGGCCATCCAATCACAGTTGATGGCCATTTACTACCTGAGCCAGCACCTTTCCATGTGAGGCTGAGAGCCTGGAAACTGCACTCCTGGCTCTGTCCCCACAGATACCCTCTGAGAAACACTCGACCAGCCATTGTTGGTTCTGGGGGTGGAGATGGATCATGAACCAAGGAATGTGGGTGGGCTCTAAGAGCTGGAAAAGCGAGGAAGCGGACTCACCCCCAAAGCCTCCAGAAAGGAATGCAGCCCTGTCCTCACCTTGATTTTAGCCCACTGTCAACCGTAAAACAAAATCGACTAGGTATTCCATTATCAAAAGGGGATAGAGGAAGGACTGCAATCGGATACATGCAGACATTGCACTGGGCAAAAGCCGGAGGAGGTACTTTACAGAGGGGACAAGGATGACCGACTGGTACAGCCGGGGGCTCTACTGTAAACAGAGTTCTTCCTGTAGGGTGTCTGCAGTGACACTGAGTGATAGCTCCTCCCAGAGGCCCTCCAGAGTTCTAGTTTAAGGTCATAAATGTTATCACCAGTGCGACCATCTTACCTTATCCAGAATGATAAGGTAAGGAATTTTTGTTTTCAAGCACTCAGTTTGTAGTGGTTTGTTCCAGCAGTGATAGGAAACTAATAGAGCGAGTTAAGTTTTAAGTACCTGTGGGACTCGGTAGAGAAACGGGGCAAATGCAGGGAAATGTGATACTCAGCTCCACAGTGTGTCTTCATTTTAGGTAAATGGTGGGCTCCTGGCTACATGGCTCTTTCATATGCAGACTGTGTCTCCAAGACTTGGTTTTATTGTTAGGATTGCACATGGTATCGGAGATAGAGGAAACTGATTGGGTGACTCAGGCTAATGAGCAATGATTCTAAAAAACGGTTCCAGTCACAAAACCAAGAGCATGCTAGTCTGAATCTGAAGAGAAAGCTTCTTGCCTGAAGAGAATCAAGGGACAGCCTCCCTGAGGGCTGGAAAGTCTTTGCAGTGCTCCCTTTGCGGCCTCGCCCTGATTGCCCGCCCCCCACCCCACTGGTGTGCTGACCCTGACTTCAGCAGTGGTGAGATTAGCACACAGTTTCTCCCAGGGGGCAGTGCCAGGCAATCCCACCAGCTCAAGCAGCAGCATCCATGTTTCAGGGTCAGCCCATGGAAACCAGTGGAGTAATTTACATTATTTTGCTCTTATTGCCCCATAAAATCTGATAGAGTAGAAAATGAAAGCCATTGGGGGCCAATTGTAAATTGATCAACTAGGTGTCCTGCTGGGAAAGAAATGAACAGAGCCTAGCAACGAGAGCAGTCAGAGTGGACATTTCCTAAGCGCCTACGATGAACCGACATGTTACATTCATAACTCCATCGGCCCACTGGGGCAGGTGCCAGCTTTATCCCCTTCATAGATCTGAGAGTGTAGGTACTAAGAGGTTAACAGGTTAAGTAGCTCAAGGAATCACAAGCAGTAAGAATAGAGCTGGGATTCAAGCTCAAACAGCCTGACTCCAGAGCCCAGCGCCTCCTCCCCCTCCTTCCCATCCCACCATCCCCTCCCTGATGTCATCTGCTCTCCTCCCTGCGTTGCTTCTGTCCTGTCCACACTGGCCTCGGACATGCCACACATTCCTCTGCCTCAGGCCCTTTGTACCTGATATTTCTTTTAAAAAAACCTTTCTCCCACATACTTCTCATTCCCTCACCTCCTTCAGGTCATAGAAACATCTCCATGAAGCATGTCCTGACCTCCTTAAAGGGACAGGGTGCTCTGTCAATGTACCCTGGGGAGGCCTGTCCCGGATACAGGTGGCAGGTCTGGGGCCAGGCCGGGAGAAACCGCCAGGTCCCTCTGGGGTAAGGTCGGGCTGCCCTGTGCAGGCCAGTGTGGGACACGAGCAGGTGGTTCTAGTTGCTCTCTGTACAGTATTCCAGTGCAGTGAGCTGGGACATTCAGTGGATATGAAAAGTCATAGCCAGGCCTGAGGCCTGATGCGGGAATGAAGTGGACAGACCTATCCTCTACTAGTTGACCAGGAGCATGGTCCACCCCCTTGAGGCTGGAAAGTGGAAACAGGATGACATCTGGCCCCTCAGACTGGTCTTTCCTCAGGACCACATTCCCTGGGGCCCCTGATATAGGGGCTGCATCTGGGTGGCACGATGAGAAGACTGACGGCAAGAACCTGGAAAGTCACAGGTGGCACCTGGCATGTCCCAGTGCTCTTGGAGACGGAACCTGTGCCCTGCTGATCTGCACTGGAAAGCTGGTGGGACTCACTGCACCTCTGACCTTTAATTCCTTCCACCTGGACCTTTACCCCTCACATGCAGATGCATTCTCAATCGGGCCTCAAATAGCCTGGTGAAAAAGGCTGTGCTGTTCACACATAAGGAAAATAAGGCTCAGATCCAGTGACCGCTCCATCACACCACATGCTCAGTGCTTCTCTGAGCCTGGATTCTGACTCCAGGGACAGTGCTCCTGCCAACCCTCGGGGACGCCAGCCCACCATCCATCACAGGTAGATGCCACCGAGCTCTTGTATCAGGCTGTGACCCAAAATTCTCAAAACCCCACAGTGGATAAGCACTTAATGCTGGTTGGGGATGTATTCCCAAAATGCCTCTGGGGTCATGCCATGCCTCCCGGCCAGCCTGCTTCTCGGTATGGCTGAACTTTTATTCACTTCCAATGAAATTCCTTTGTAGAGAAGGCAAGTGCAGTTATAGGCATAGGTCAGAATTTATTTCATACCACCTCGTTTATGGCATTTTCAAGGACAGCGCTCTGCTGGCCATCATTTACACTTGGAAACAGGAAAGCACACTTGGTAAGGCACCAGGTTACAAGTCTGGGGAGAAGACATTGCCGTGTGGGCTTGCGCAATCCCTGGGTGGTTTCTCTCAAGTCTGTCAAGCACAGAGAACATCACAAAAGGTTCATTCCATACACATGGCAAAGAGAGAAAACAGTTTTTGGAGTATATTGTATTTTAAAATTTTGGCCAGCCTACACAGTAGGAGTTAAGCTAAAGTGGCATTTTCTAAAGCAGAACTCACAAAATCTTCTCCTCAATACCAAGCTTCAACAATGTGTGAGCTTTGAAGTGTATCAACTTTAAAATGTTAAAGTCAAGCACATACTTGTAAAAACTTTTCTGCCCAAATCTCTACTTTCACAGGGAAAATGGAGGAAAACCTCAAGTACAATCGTACCTTCAGTATTCTATAAAATGCAGCGACGTATTAAAAACTGTTGCCCTTAAATGTCAGCCCTCTAGGTTTTTGGCGCTAATGGCCCAGGTTCTAGCAATCCGGGTGGAAAACAAACTTATCGAGTAAAGCTCTCAGGATGGGTCACAGGCTTCCCACCAGTGGCCTTAAGGGCAGAGGGCGCCCGGGGCCCCTCCCAGGGGGACCAACAGAGCCCCACAAGCTAACACATGCATCAAACTTCTTTCAAGTTTTGTTTTCTTTCTTAAAAAGTAATTTGCTTTGTACTCCAGGTCATTTGCTTAAATATAAAAATACTGTTTAAAATTACTTCCCAGTCAAATCAGTCTAGCTCCACCGGGGTTACGCGGGGCCCAGGCCAGGAAGCTGCTTCCAACAGAAGGTGAGCTAGGCACGTAGGCTTGGGGCATACTTCATTATGTCTGTTTGGGGCATTTTCACAAATGAAGTCATTTTATTCACTCAGGTTATAACTAAACCCTTCAGGAAATTATGACTGATATCAATTTCAATGTATTGAAAAATAAATAATAAACAGTCTATGTATTTTAGTTTTTAAGCCAAGAAATTAGTTAATTTTATTTACTATCAGAAGTCAAAGAAGCCCCGAGCCTGAAATATAACCTAATCTTTCACTTTCTCTATGGAAAAACACAAATTGTTTTTTTCAAACATAAAGCAACAACACAAGACCCACAGAAAGATAAGTCTTCCATCCACTGGCTCCACAGATTCCCCCCTGAACCGATTTTGGTAAATGTGCTTCACCCAGGGCAAACTTGACGTCACAGTGCCTCAGGTGACCTTTGGTATCTCTAAGTATCATCGCAAGCAGGGCCACTCTCCTGCTGTGGCAGTGGCACTCTCCAGGCGGCCTTAAGACTCCACCGTGAAGAACGGGGCTTTCTAACTGCCTGAAAGGAAGGACACAGTTGAGTGAGGGAATGGTGCTTCCCGCACACAACTTGCTCCTGGACAGCCACAGTGGACGCCATGGCCCATGACACGTGGTGCTGTTCTTTGCTGCCAGTCCCCTAAAAGACACCTGTGGACTTAACTGGTTGTTTTAAGAGATTTTAAAATAGGTTTTAAGAGAGGTTCATGTTTTGTTTTAAGATGGTCTCAAAAATGTGTTCAGATACACTGAAAATCATATCTAGGGTGTAAAAAGAAATCTGTTCAAAAAAGTGTTAACAAAAAGAGGAAGCCATGCTTCCCTCACACCTGTTTTGGTGGTCATGCTTTTCCCCATTCACTCTTTAAAAGTCTGATTCAGCAGCAAATGCAGCCCTGTGGACATACATGTGGATGTATAAGAAGTCTGTTTTGGCTGACTTTGAAAAAAGTACATTTTGCATCCCACAAACGCTTGCTGCGGGCCTGTCAAGTACTCAACCCGGCAGATAGCACAACTTAAGTGTGGGAGCTTAGGCAATTCAGGCGGTGCTCCCTGGGCTCTAATTTCCAGGGGTCTGGTGCACAGGGCATTAATGGCAAACTTCAAACTCTGATCTGAACGTGTCACTCCGTAAAGAAAATGTAAGTGCCATAGGTGGACACTCGCATGACTGCACAGTACCATATTTACACAGTGTCAACACAACTGCCCCCAGAATGAGAAATTCCAACACACAACTTTTCCTTTTTGGTCTACACAGTGGCATAGGCTTAGAGGGATGTTGTTGTTGGTTTTTAAATCTTATGAAATAGAGTGTCAGTATATGACGAAAGTGACTGGTTTGAGGTTTTGTAGGCAGAGGTCTCTAATTTCTTTCTGATTTTTGCTCCTTAAAAAGAGAATAAAAAGCATGGAGGTTGTAAGCTGAATGCTGCAATTGGCGGCTGCCTGGAGAGGACGCAGCATATCCTTCCACACATTACAATGCAGCAGAATTGTTCCTGATGCTCAGATGAGAGGCGAATTTTTCATATTAGATGTAAATCTATCCAAAGGACTGGAGCTCTAAATTTCCAAAGTTATGATAAATGCTTAACTTACTTCAAAAATATGTTGCAGAAGAGTCTCATCCCTAAGCTCAAACTACAAGAAAATCTAAGGCAAGAAAGAACACGTCCATGGGGAATGGCTCAGTGAACACGTTCTCCGCACAGGCGCCCATGGAGAAAGGGCTTGTTTCAGCGCCTGCTTCGTCCAGCATCGACTTCGCTCGACGACGGTGCCAGCATCACACGAGGCAGCAGTACTTCCTCCACCAGGACTTGGACAGGGTCTTCATCTTGTCCGGAGCCCGGCTTTTGGACTTCCGTGGCTGCTGCTGAGCATCCGAGGACTGGATGGCGGCGACGATGGCTGCGTCGAAGACCTCCTTGAGGTTCTTCTGTGTCAGGGCTGAGCACTCCACATAGCAGGCAGCTTTGATCTCCTCGGCACACAGCCTCGCGGCTTCCTCGGGCACCGGCTTCTCTCTGCATTTGTCCAGCTCAATGAGGACTTTCACGTCTTCTCGGAGATCCGACTGAGTTCCCACCAGGATGATGGGGGCTTTGGGACAGTGGCATCGGATCTCTGGCATCCATTTCTCAGTGACGTTCTGGAAGGAGGAAGGGCTAACCACGCTGAAGCACAGCAGGAAGATGTCCGTGTTGGTGTAGCAGAGGGGCCTCAGCCTGTCAAACTCGTCCTGCAACCAGTCAAAGCACCCAAAGTCACTTTTTAAACCAACCTCATTGCACAAAGACCACCTTGCCATTTCACTTGAAAGGGTCTGGTAGGTAACAGAAAACCCACTGGCTATGGAAGGAAAAGCCCACATCTTGGAGGGGATTCTGCTGCTCACCTATCTGGTGACCTCAAAATCGGCCAGATGTGTTCATCGTTCTCATCAGTACTCAGGCCCTACTTGTAACTTAGCATAGAAAAAGTACTTACATCAGCTGGTATTAGAAATAACATTTACCTTAGCCTTCAGGCCAAAGGAACCCACACTTACTCTTTCAACTCTGGTGCTTAGCTAGTTTTCTAGAATGTAGACAGCATCCATGCAGACCCCCAAACTCCAACCTGACCCTAGCGACCCCACCCATTAATACAGCTCCCCTCTGGAAGGATGCAGCCCTGCCATCCTCACACCATTGGCTCCGTGCATGCCCACGGATACACAGCACACAAGCAATGCCAGTCAGACACAGGTCATACCCAGAAATCAAGTGCAGGGTCTTGGTCAGGACACTCTTCTCGACAACTCAGAGCCCCTGTGCCTCTCAGTGTCATTTACATAGTGGTTCATACATTCATACTCACTTGACATATCTCTTTCTCTTTGCTTTATTGTCTTTTCCCTCCCTGCCTCCCCTTTCTCTTACTTCTTTTCCCCTTCTCTCTCTGCCATCACCATAGGCCTCCATGCATGGGGCTTTGGAAAGATAAAGAACCAGAGAAAGGGCTACTCTTAGGTGTAGAGAACTGGATGGAACAAGTTAGTTACTTATATGAACCAGCCACCAAAGTGCTGCAGTCACCCACTTAACAGAGGGCAGCAGGCACCACTCAGGGCCGGTGGTCGGCTGGGAACAGGAAGACACGGCCTCAGCCTTTATACAAATGGCTCATTCCTATTTAGAATGTCTATCTGTGGGTGCCAACCACCTCAGATAGTAACAGATAATTTACCAGTGGCAAAAAAAAGTTAAATGTCATCCGGGTTTTGGGTACTCCATTGGCATGCTCCGATTACATATAAACTATTACTTATATGCATGTTATTCTGCATCCATGGCTTTTTTCTATGAATAAAAGAAACCTGGATCTGTTTTATTGGAACACACTCTCTTTGTTTCGGGCTCTATATTTCAGTTGTGTGGCAATAAGCACCTAACAATATAAAATGTTCGGGAATGAATATGGCATTTCAGAATGTCACTGCCCCTCATCAGTCTTCCATAAGCAAAAGTCACAAAAGAAGGATTTAGGTTTCTTACTGCCAACTTTGTGCTGAAAAAATAAGAGACCCAAGCAGGTGGACCACAGCCAGCTCTGAAGGTCTATCAATGAAACATTCCCTCTGTTCTCAGGGGCCTCAAAGGAAGAAGCACAAAACTGAGACCGGTGTAAGGTTGGCTCCCTCAGGCAGCTACACTTGGCTGTGGCCTGGAATCTGGGGTTGCATTACCAATAGAAAGAAAGGCAAGCACAGGGTCGGGCCTTGTGACAGGGCCCCCCAGATCTCTTCAGATTCTGGCTAAAGGGCTCAGGAAGCAAAGCAGATATTAGACCCTCCTGCTCACTGCTGACCAGAAACCTTGGATATTTGCTGAAATAAACACAACATGCATACGTCCTGAGGCCCATGGTGCGCTTGCCCTTGCCAGGTCTGTGGGGACAATGCAGTCCAGCTGAAGTATGGCACACACAGACAGCTGGACAGTGGTATTGGTCAAGCTGCAATCTGGCTTTTTTTTCAGTATAAAGATTTTTCCAGGTGCCTCATAGATCAAAAGGCTGAAGAATGTTCAGCCCTTTTTGGCAGTGCTACAACGCATTCTCTTGTTTCAGTGGTAGTCCAATCTCTTATGCCTCTTATGCCAAAGATATTTCTCAAAGTCCTCAGTCTCTGATCAACTTTCACTTGTGTAAGACTGTGAGTCCAGTGTTAAAAACTCCTTTTAACATCTTGTATACTCACCTACCCTCCCTCACAAGAAAAGCCAAGGCACAGAAGCAATTTCTAGTTATTTATCCAGCCAGTAAAGCTGTTCTTGTTCTGAGCTTCTACACGAGCCTGACTTGGGCCCCAGGTTAGGGCTACCTGTGCTCGGGTTGGAAATGGAGACAGCAGGCCATCGTGACGACTGCCCAGAAGATGGGGCCCTGGGGGCTGGGTCAACACTAAGCAAATATGGCCAGAGTCAATCAAGTCCCTTCAAAGGTAGTTCACCAGCTCTGGAGTGGGGAGTGTACACAAGGACGAGCTCCAAGACCAGCCTTGCTAATAGTCAAAACCAATACTGACTGACACTTGGGGAGCAGGAAAAAAACTAAGTTTAACTTTAATCCAGCTGTGCATTTTTCACTAGTCGTTTTTGAAGTTGGTTTTCTTCAACTCTCTAGATAGTGGACTCATTCATTACATAGTCAGGTACATGCTACTAACCAGCACATGAAGTAGGAAATATGGTAAATCTCAATGAAAACACTGCTGGGAGGCCAGAAGAATCATTTCTAAAAAAACCCAAAGCTTACAAACTTAGCATCAAATCCCATTTTCCCCTAAATATAAACTTTCATGAAACTATTTCTAAAATGATTCTTATGTTTCTCTGACTTTTAAACAGATCATAATAAGGAAAAATTGAACTCTTCCTGGATAATTCAGGATCATTTCTACAAAGTTTTTCTGGTAAAAGTCCTATTCCTCCTTCAGAACTGCTGTGATTTTCCTGCAGACCTGCCGTCCTGCCCCTCCAGCTGGGGTCGCCTTCCTAGTTATGTAATGTCTCTGCTGTAGAACTTACACAAGTTCTACTAGCTCATTTGTCTTCCCTACAGACTGTAAGCACGTCAAGGGGCAGGTATCCATGTCGTAAGTTGGCGTCCCCAGATCCCAGCGCTCCGCTTATTCATCATGATTAAGCCCAGTATGTTCCAGACACTGTTCAGGCACCAGGAGTAAACCCCCGCCCAGGAGAAGGACACATCCCAGCAGAGCCCGGGGTCGGGCAGGGGCCAGCACTGGGCTGCTTGCTCCCTCCTAAAGGACCCGACTCACCTGGCTTCGTTTCTATACCTCCCTGTCTTCTGTCTGATACTCAGGTACTAAGCTGCCCCTCTTGCTTCAGCAGGGATGCCAGCATTGACTGATGTGCTGCTCAGCCCTCATTTTTAGAGATCAGAAAATCTGACCCACAGTAGGAAAAACATGCTCACTTTATACAAAACAGTTAAGCTTTAATTATAAATACCAGCATGGCATTCAGAAAGATTAAGTGTTAGGAGACCCTGTGTTCTTTGATTTTTCTTTTTTAAAGGCCATCAAATACAGACTGTTTGGTTTTTTTCTCCTCCTGGAAGGGGAAGCTGTGGTGCTGCAGTGGCAGGGTAAGTATAGGACAGAAGAGGCGGGACAACCACTCATGTCACTGTGGCCACCGCCAAACTGGCCCTCAGCTAGGGAGCAAGGCTGCCCAGTCTTGTGTCACCCTGAGGTTTGAAAACTAAAGCTCTGAATTGCCTGCCCCCGAGTAGGTGAGCAGTAGGAAGCCCGGGCTTGGATGAGGCACTTGGGGACACTGAAAGCCAACTTCTTCTTAAAGGCAAATGGTCAGGTGACAACACCTCAGCAAGTGAAGCAAGCACTTCTGCCTGCCTACAAAGTAGCCCCCAGCCCTTTCTCTAATTCTAGCAAGTACTGATATTCTGGTACTTGTAATAAACTACACGTTTATTAACTGTCATTTTGGCAAATCCGAGAGATGGATGGCACCCTCACAGAGCACAGAGAGATTTCACTGACTTGAGCACCGTGCCAAGGGGACACTGGGTGACAAGCCCCTGGAGCTCTTCAAGGGCATGCTCAAGGGGCCTCCCACCCCATCCTCCCCATCACTCCCTGGCTGTCTCATCCGAGTGCCTGGCCCCAAGACAAGAATAAATGCTCATGATTTGGAAACACTAAGTCCCACTGCATTCTTTCCTCCAGCCCAGGACGGCTCCAGCCACCATATCGTGCTTCAGAGGACAGCAGTGGCCCTAGTGAGGCAAACCACACTAAGGGACAGAATTAACACTGACTCCATCTTTTTCCTGAGTGATTTTCTTAAACATTTGCCTTGTTGCCCTTTAATAAGATGATTACAAGGTATTACCAACTTACTTGAGAAATGATTACAAAGCATCATTGATCATTTTTAATAAAAACCAGAAAGTAAATAAGATCAGAAACTCCTGTGAGATAAGAATTGTTCTTGACCCTGTTTTCTCCCGTCCTGCCCACGCAAAGCTGGCCACGCCCTGTTTTATTGGCTCACAGCTCTCTTCCCCCACCCCAGCCTCTGAGAGGGGCCTGCAGGACTGGGCTACCCCAGAAGACTCCAGAATGACCCAGTTGTTGAGGGAGCTTATTGGGAGGCCTTTAACGGGCTGTTTCCTTTCCCAGCACTGAGCAAGGAGGAGATACTAACCTGTCCCGCAGTGTCACAGAGCTGGAGTCTCACTGGCCGCCCATCCACCGACACCACAGCTTAAAAACAAGACCAAAACGACTGTCAGGAGGTGTCTTTTAACCCCTTTCAAAGAATAATGGTTTTAGCCAGCACTACCATTCTCACTCCAAACCCTTCAGCTCCTATTCTGGGTCCTCTAACAAATGAAAGACTCGTGGAAAACAAGGAGGCTGGGTGGCTCTTTTGTGTACCCTCTCCAGGGCAGGCAATTCTCCATTGCCACGGATAAGGCAGCAAACCCCTGACCCCTTTGATGGTACCCCAGAAGGGCAGGTGATTTCCTCCTAGCTGGGAGAATTTATTTTCCCGTCACACCAGTTTCAAAAACCCTAAAAAACAACACTGGGGGATAAGTGGGAACCAACCTTGCAGCTTTACATGAGTGGAAAACCTCACAAATAATTCTTTTCCCTTGGGAAATGTTTGAGACTTCAGGGTTTATCATAAAATTGTACCCTGTTTCGAGAACATGTGCAAACACTGGCTGCCTGCATTGTCCTGTTTATAAAAGAGGGCACTGCTTATCTCTCCATGTCAGCTCAAAGAGAGGATTAAAAAAAGAGAAGGAAAGAAAGGCATGGGGATGGGGCATCTGGGGAGGGACCCTCGTCAGGGCAGTTCTACTTAAATTAAGCACTCAGTTTTGTTTCAATGTAACTTTCTAAATTGTTTATGAAAGTTTATACTAGTCAGTTTAGACAAAAAAAAAAAAAAAAATTAAAGAAACGCTGCTGTTCAGGTGGGAAATCATTCTCATAGCACGGTTTTATCTAGGGCACCTCTGAATTCCAAGGAAGCAAGCACTTGCCATCACTACTTTCTAGGAGGTCAAGAAGCAATTAAAAAAAATTTTTTTTTTAATGAGAGTGAGTTTCAGACTAGCTCTGTGGCTTTTAACTTTTTCCTAAACTTCAAAAGGCTTGAAAAATCAAGATAAAGGATTCCTTAGTATCTACCAAACCAAATAACATAGCAACCATATAACTATAAGAGCTTCTAGTGACTTAGAGATAGTGAAAAGATACTAAAAATCAGAAACAGTCAAGGTGGGAGGTTGAAGTCGGGGCAGAGGGGCAGGGGAGGGGGAATCAGAAGAAAGAAATCGTGTTTGCTCTCCAGGCTTAATCCAAATCAAAGGCTTCACCCGCTCCACTAGTGCTATTTTCACTAAATCAAGTTTTTCCGCCGTCTCCACAGTTATTTAAAGTGGAGATGCCCCTTGCGAGGAGAACCGCCGAAAGGAGAGGACCACACTCAAGGCCACAGGTAATGGCACCTGCGCGTCACCTTCCAAGGAAACTCGGCAGCAGCGCCAGCAATGTCGACCTGACGCAACTTCTCCATGCAGCAAACTGACCGGGCAACCTGAACTGAACCAGTTGGATCCCCGCTCGCCTGATCCGAAACTGCGAGCTCGTCTCTCTTTTGCTTGGGCTCTAGCCACTGTAGCCACCCTCCAAAAGCCCGGGACTGTCCTGCACTCCGCACTTGGTCCACTGCCCGGCTGGGCCGGGCCTGGGGTCCCGGAGCCACGTCAAGGCCCTCGAGACCCCCACGCTGCCCTCTGTCCCCTCTGCACCCTGTCCACCAGGGCCCACTCACCCGAGAAGTTGTCGAAGGCAGTGGGGATGTACTCGGTGGGGTAGCCGTTGGTGGTGTAGCTCACCACCAGGCTGGTCTTGCCCACGGCGCCGTCACCAACCAGCACGCACTTGACGCCGCGCCCCCGGCCCCCGGGTGCCCCAGGCCCGCGTCCCCCATTTCCCCCGCGCTCCCGGCGCGGCGGCACTGGCGGCGCCTCGCAGCGGTCGGGGAATGCAGGGTCCCCCTGCTGTGGGGGCATCGGTCCGCGCACTCGGACGTGCTGGCGCGGGCGAGCAGGGCCCAGCGCGGCTGCCCCTCGGTCCCAGAGCCTCCAGGAGAGAGAAGCTGTCACCGAGCGCTGCGGACGCGTCTCCCGCCCTCGAGAGCCGAGGTTCCAGGCCGCACCGCTCGCAGACAAAGGCGGCCGCGGAGGGTCGTGCGCTGTGTCCCGGCGGCGCCACCGGCTCTGCTCCGAGCGATCTGAGGACTGCCCGCCGAGCACCGTGGAGCCTGATTGCTCAGTCTCCTCCTGGCTTTCCGGCTACACGACGCGTGGGGGGCAGGAGGGGAGGGGAAAGAGGCGGGTCCAGCCGAGCGGCTTGGACCCGGCGCCAAGGCCACAGCGCCCCCACCTGCACGGCAGGCCTCTGCACTGGCTCCTGAGGCGGTGCCACACGGGCCTGCGGGGATCGCAGACACTGGCTCAGGGGACCCCGAACGTCTGCTCTGGGGAATCCCTAGTCCCCTCCCCACCACACACACCGCTGACGGGGCGGCGCCTGAATGAGCCGTGCTGCCCACCGGCAGCTTCCTCCCCAGCGCCTGAGAGTGACACCACAGCCTGGCTGGCCCGGGTGGTTCCGCCCTGTGCGCCCACGCGGCGGGGAAGCCTGAGCTTCCTGCCTTTCCTTTCGCCCCCTCGACCCCCACCTCCCCTTCTCAGTCAGAGGCTGTGCTGCGGAGCCTCTCGCGGGCCACAGCGCTCCACTCGGAGAAAAATGAAGTGTCTTCTGGGGACATGTGGTCTAAAGGTCACTGAATTAACAGGCAGCTTTTCTTTTTATGTCCAGCTACAGCCCATCGTGTGACTTTTCTTCTAAAATAATTTATTATCTTTTCACTTGGGTGCAAAAGAATTCCAGGTCCATTGCTAACTCTCATTTGACTTTCTCTTTGGCATGCCATAAACCAGCAAATTTCTTTATAGCCCCAATTCTTTCATTTACTTAAATGTAATTTGATGACAATATTATCTGGAAAAAAATTAAATTTTCTCTGACAACTACCTCCTGTCTTCTCCTACATTTAGTCAACAGTCCATTCAGAAGACAGGGAGGCCTCTCTGAGCCTAGTCAGGACACAAAGGCTCCTTGGAGTTTTACCGTGAGGTGTGAGAAGAAGCACATATATTAATATAAATGCTGATACTATAACTAATAATGAAAATTAAAGTAGCTAATAAATATTAAGCTTTTATTATGTGCCAGACACTGTTGTAAGCACTCTGCATGAACTAATTCCTCCATCTAAACATTACTTACACCCATCCGATGGGTGTAAGATGAGAAAATCTGAGCATAGCTCAGGTTCCACAAACTAGTAAGTGGCAGTGCCAGGATCCAAACCCAAACAGTCCAGCTCCAGAGCCTAAGTTCTTACTCAATGTGCAGAAAGCAAAGATAAGACCTTGTGATGAACTCAGACTTGAGATTATGGCCTAGGTCGGGATGTAGAGGTGGGTTTACCAAGAGTCTAGATGCTTGAATCTGAGGACCCTCACTTGCAAAGAACTCCATCCAAAGCCCTGGGGGCCCTCACAATGGGAACACATAGTTATGTTTTTGTAAATTTTGAAAAATGGTATATTTTAATCACCACCACTTAAATCCACTGTTTGTTTCTACTCTGACTTCCCCTCATATTGAGTGGCTTTGAAGTGGTCAAGGACATTTCAGGGATCAAGCCAAGGAAAGTGAAGTTGACGAGGCATTTCATTTGGGTTTAATGGGTACAGAGCCAGGACTAGGGTGAGGAAAGGAAGGTGCCAATGCAGCAAAATTAAGGGGGCCAACTTGGCACTTGCCTGACCCTGACAATGAGTGCCCCTTTAAGTTCTGAGCCTCAGGCACCTGGCTTGCTTCTCCCTATCCCTGACCTTGGTGGGATATATTTATGTGGTTTCCGGGCCCAGGTATAGTTATGTTATTGCCAGCCATCCAGGTGTAGGAATGGCTACCAGTGACATGCCTGCTACCCCCTGTGCAGTCACATTGGTGTCTACCCAAGCTGTCCTATGTTCCCCAGCACAGGAATGGTTCCAGAAGCAAAGTAATAATAGTGCTTTAAATGGACAGAGCCATAAGCTAGTCTGTGGCAATTCTTTCCATCATAAAACTCTTAGTATTGTTAGAGTGTGTTGGTCTGTTTGAACTACTCCTGGTGAAAATGGAAGTTCTCCTCTGTAAAGAATATACTGTATGCAGCATATACATAATAAACATGCCATACATTTTTGGTGGAAATTGATGTGAATTCCTATGTTTGTGAAGACACAAACCTGTAGTAGTATCACACACAGCAAGTTTACCTGTATGTGAAATATATTTTTACTTTTCTCATGGAAAGCATAATACAAAATTGAAGAAGTAGTCAAAAGATACACAGCTAGGGGGGATTTGAGGAAATGTTCAAGGGACACAAAGTTTCAGTTAGGCAAGATTAATAAGTTTTGGTGATCTAATGTACAACAGTGTGACCATAAACAGTTCTGTATTTTATACTTGAAATTAGATAACAGGGTAAATCTTACATATTCTCATCACACACACATAAAGGTAATTATATGAGGTGATAGATATGTTAATTACCTTGATTTGGGTGAATATTTCACCATGTATACATATATCAATCATCAAGTTATACACCTTAAATATATACAATTTTAATTGTCAACTAGTCCTCAGTAAAGTTGGAGGGGAAGAGAGTGTAGCTAAAAAAAATGTAGGAAAAATAGGAGGATCAATATGTGCCAGGCAGTTTATTAAAATGTTTTCTTGTGGATTTTTTGAAGTTTATGGTGTTTATATAAATTTTATAGCTTGCTGTGATGTACTTCTCATTTTTAATCCATATTTATTTTTGTACCTAATTTTCTATTCTTGAATTTTTGTTCTTTCTCTTAAAGAAGGCTCCAAAATTTGATAAGCTTCAGGCCCTACAAAATCTGGCTCTACCTCTCCATCTGGCCATGTGTCAGTTTTGTATCCTATAGCCCCTGACTCTTGCTTTACCTTCTTTTTTAAATGCTGTGCCTTTTATGTCTAATATTGTCCCATCCCCACTCATTTTAGACCATATTTCTAGATTCAATTTAATCAACTCCCTGCAGCTTTATCCAAAACATCCAGAACTAATCTTCTTCTATTTATAATCATCTTTTGCATGCAGGAAAGTGGACTCCACACTGCACTGTAGGGTAAGTCATTAACATATGGAAGTACAGAGATGGCCTAGAATGGCAGAATGCCAACAGCAAAAAGCTCCTCAGGGACTTATTTTGTTCATCCCTGTACCCCACACTGGAAATCATGTGGGGGCAAATAGTAGGTTTCTGTTTCTATTTTTTATGCATTTATAAAATATTAGAACATATGAGTCAAATTTGACTGCTTTTTTTGCAGCAATTAATATGCAAGACCATTTCTTTGCTCTCTTTTAAGAATGCATTACCTGATAACTTCTGGTCAAGATGGTGATAGGCAAACACTATGCTGGCCTCCTCCCATGATCACATCCAAATTACAACTAAACCAGAGAACAACCATCATTGAGAACTGTCTGTAGTCTAGTTGAACAGAAGTCCTATAACTAAGGACATATAGAAGCCACGTCAAAACTGGTAGGAGGGGCAAACGTGTGGAACAGGCTGGTCCCACACCCACATTTGACTATTAAAAATCAGAAGGGATATCGTGGCAGCAGAGATCCCAGCCCCCCACCAGGCTCCCCAGCCAAGGGTTCCAGTGCCAGAGAGGGAAGTCCCCATACCTCTGGCTGTGAAAGCCAGCAGAGACTGTGGTTGAGTGAGACTGAGGGTGGCCGCAGTTTCAGGCACAGTTTTAAAGGGCCTGCACACAAACTCATTGCTGACAACACTCACCCTAATCTCCAGCGAAGGGACAGCAGCTCAAAAGGTACCACGGACATATGGAGAAAAACTGAATTGTGTGGCTTCAGGAGAGGGCGGGAGGAGGAGCTGCCATTGTTCCTGTGTTGAGCCCTCCCTTCACACAGCCTGCAGATGCAGGCAGGCACCAAATCTGAATTTGCATTAACCTGGTGAACACCACTTACCCCACCCTGGTGATTCCCTGAGAACCTGTCTCACCCAACACTCCACTGCCCAAGTTTCTTTCAGCAGCTGACTTTGGCTCATGCAGAATTTCCTAAAAACTGTAAAAGGTCCACAGGCCCTAGGCAAGTGGCAGCTGGCCTCAGCATACTCTGTGCCTCTTTCTGAGTGGCCCCAGGCCTGGCACTAGTGGCAGCCAGCCTGGGTCCATAGCAGTCTCTCCCAGGTACTACCAAGCCCAGCATAGGTAGCTGCCAGCCATGGGTCTTTTTGTAACTCTGACCAGGTGGCTCGGGTCCAGCATAGTCAGCGACTGACTTTGGCCTACACCAGAACCCCTCCCAAGAGGATCCAGAATGAACACACCCAGTGGCCAGCTTCAGATCACACCAGAGCATCACCAAATTAGCTCCACAAGTGGCACACCCAAAGAGTGGACTCAGCAGGCACCAGAGGTCTGCTGGGGTAAATCCTGCTCCATGTGGTCATGGAGCAAGAGAAAAGCAATTAGTTAACTATAAGGTAGCTCTCATAAGACTGTCAGCTGATTTCTCAACAGAAACTTTGCAGGCCAGAAGAGATTGGCACAAAATATTCAAACTGATGAAAAGAAAAGACCTACAACCAAGATTACCTAGCAAGGCTATCATTTAGAATTGAAGGACAGACAAAGAGCTTCACAGACAAGAAAAAGCTGAAGAAGTTCTTCACCAACAAACCAGTATTACAGGAAATGTTAAAAGGACTTCCTTAAGAAAAAGAAGGGAAGAAATTATAGATATGAATAATAAAATGGCAATAACTACATACCTTAATAATAAAATGGCAATAACTACATAAGTAAATCACTTTAAAGGAAAGTGAATAAACACTCCAATCAAAAGACATAAGGTAGAGAAGTCCAAGATGGTGGATTAGGTAAATGCTATGCCTACTGAATCCCAGGATCACACCAAAATTACAAATAAATTATAGGTCAACCTCAAGAATCACCCAAAGACTAGCTGAACACAATCCCTATAACTAAGTATATAAAGAAGATGCCACATTGATACCGGTAGGAGGTGGAGAGACATGAAATGGACTGACCCCAAGCCTACGGATGGTGGTTGAACTCTGAGATGGACACCTCAGTGGCAGAGGTCCCCCTTGAAAAGGGAGGGGTACCTTAGCCCCACAGCAGGCTCCTCAGCCCAGGGGTCCTATGCCTGAAAAGGGAGTTCCCACAACATCTGGCAGTGAAAAATCAGTGAGGACTCTGTCATTCTTTGTGGGGCAGAGAGCAGCTGGAAACCCAGACACTTTGTTAAAGAGCTGGCACATAGACTCGCTCACTTGCAGGCACTCATCTGGCTCTGGTGGATTGATGGCAGCTCAGGAGGCCCAGGAACATGCAGGGAAGGACTGAGTTGTATGGCCTCAGGGCAGAAGCTAGAAGGACAGGAACCATTGTTGTCCCCGTGTGGAGCCTGACTCATGTGTGGCCTGCTGGAGGGTGCATCTTTTCAGTGTTAAGTCCTCTCCCACAGGGCCAAGTCTGAGACCACATTGGTCTGGTGGAATCCATGCATGTGCACCACCTTGGTGATGCCCTGCATCTCCACCACCCACAAATTTGGTGCTATATTGTCCAGGACTGTCTTGACTGCTGGGCTGCTGGCCCTGTTCCACAGGCTGCAGAAGTCTTTTTACAGCAGGAGGACAGCCCATGCTGGCCCGGAAACATTTGCTTGTGGGTGGTAACCCACGATGTGCACTGCAATATCTCTTGGGCAGCTCTGGGGAACCTGTGGGTCTAAGACAGGTGATGGCTGGCTATGGTGTTCTCAAGGTGTTTTTGCGGAGTGGTCACAGGCGAAGCACTGGTATGGGAGCAGAGACCGCACTGACTTTGTAGAAACAACTGACCATACCCCTTAGCCCCCTGGAAACCTGCCCCACCCTCCTAGAGAGCTACATTGCCAGGGGTACTCTGGGTGCCTTGGTGGCCAGCCCCACCCCAAAGCTGCAGAGGCCTTTTATAGCAGCCTATGGCCTGCAATGGTTTAGGGAGATTTTGGTGGTGGACAGTGACCCAAAACCTTTGCCATAGCCACTCTTGGGCAGCTCTCAGGAATCTGCGAGCCTAAGGCAGTGGCTGGCTGCAGTGTTCTCAGGGCACTGTGCAAAGTGGTCACAGGTCAGACACTGGTGTAAGAACTGAATCTGCAATAACTTTATAAAAACCACCAGCCACAGCTCATGACTCCTGGGGACTCTGCCCCGCCCAGCTAGCAATACACTACCAAGGGCTCTGAGCACTGGGTCAACCAGCCTGGTCCATGCACTTAAGGAGGCTCTTTCAATGGCTGGGCCCTATGGGCAGTCAGCAGGTGGCAATAGGCCTAGTGAGCCCAGGCCCACTATTGGTGGTGGTGAGCCTCAATTCACAGCAAGGACAGCCCCAAATGCCTCCAGGTCCAGGAGAGGCAGCAGTCAACCACATATAGCTTTGTGGCTCCTACCAGGTAGCCATGGGCCGATAATAGGCAAGGCTGAAATTGGCCTGCATGGGAGCCCCTCCTAAGAGACACCAGAAAAAACACACCCAGAGGCCAGCTTCAGACCACATCAGAGCACTACCTGGTTAGCCCCACAAGTGGCACATCCAAAAGGGGGGGGTCTCAACAGGCACAAGAGCCCACAGGAACAAAGCCTCCTCTGAAGGATCAGCCCTCACAGTAGCTCAGACACTGTGGGTGCAACCAATCCTCACTATTAGTCAGACTGGGAGTCAATCCCACCCGCTGATGCACCAAAAGGTTCAACTACACCAGGAGAACACACATAACACACTCAAGGGACATTCCTAGAACACACACACAGGAGATCATGGAGACTGTGCCATTGGACCACAGAAGACACATACTACATAAGGTCACCCAGCAAAAACTAACAGACATAGGAAATCTACTTAATACATAGAAGCAAACACAGAGCTTCAGCCAGAATGAGGAAATAAAGAAACATGTCCCAAGTAAAAGAACAGGAGAAACCTCCAGAAATAGAACTAAATGAAATGGAGGCAACCAACCTACCAAAGACAGAGTTTAAAACACTGATTATAACAATGCTTAAGGAACTTAGAATTTCAACAAAGAGATAGCAAACATAAAGAAGGACATAGAAACAAATATAAAAACCAGTTCAGAAATAAAGAATACAGTAACTGAAATGAGGAATACACTAGAAGGAATCAATAGCAGATTAGATGAAGCAGAGGATCAAATCAGCAATTTAAAAGACAAGGTAGCAGAAAACACCCCATCGGAACAACAAAAAGAAAAAAGAATAAAAAACAATGAAGATAGTTTACTGAACTTGTGGGACAACATCAAGCATAACAACATTCACATAATATGAGTACTAGAATGCGAAGAGAGGAACAAGGGATCGAGAACCTATTTGAAGAAATAGTGACTGAAAACTTCCCTAACCTGGCAAAGGAAACAGACATACAAGCCCAGGAAGCACAGAGTCTCAAACAAGATGAATCCAAACAGGTCCACACCAAGATACATTGTAATTAAAATGTTAAAGGTTAAAGACAAAAACAGAATCTTAAAAGCAGCAGGAGAAAGACAACTAGTTACTTAAAAGGGAGCTCCCATAAGACTATCAGCTGATTTCTCAACAGAAACTTTGCAGGCCAGAAGGGAGTGGCATGAAATATTCAAAGTAATGAAAACAAGGGCCTACAACCAAGACTGCTCTACTCAGTAAGGCTATCATTTAAAATTGAAGAAGAGATAAACAGCTTCTCAGATAATAAAAAGCTAGAGGAGTTCATCATCACCAAACCAATATTACAAGGAATGTTAGAGGGACTATTTTAATAAGAAGAAAGGAGGAAACCAACAAACGAAGATCAAAAATATGAATAATAAAATGGCAATAATTATGTACCTATCAATAATCACTTTAAATGTAAATGGACGCAATGCTCTAATCAAAATACATAGGATAGGTGAGTGGATAAGAAAACAGACCCATGCATATACTGTCTACAAGAGAACCACCTCAGATCAAAAGACTCACATAGACTGAAAATGAAGGGATAGAAAAAGATGGGGTAGCAATACTTATATTGGACAAAACAGCCTTTAAAATGAAGACTATTATAAGCGACAAAGAAGGGCAATACATAATAATAAAGGGATCGATCCAACAAGAGGATATAACCCTAGTAAACATCTATGCACCCAACATACCAGCACCTAAATATATAAAATAAATATTGACTGATATGAAGGCAGAGATCGACAGTAACACAATCATAGTAAGGGATTTTAACACCCCACTGACACCAATGGACAGATCTTCCAGACAGAAAATCAACACAGAAACAGTGGCCTTAAATGGCACACTAGATCAGATTAATTTAATTGATATTATTAGAGCATTTTACCCAAAGCAACAGAATATACATTCTTTTCAAGTGCACATGGAACATTTTCCAAGATAGACCACATGTTAGGCCACAAAACAAGTCTCAACAAATTTAAAAAGATTGAAATAATATCAAGTGTCTTCTTGACCACAATGGTATGAAACTAGAAATCAATTATTTACAAGAGAAGAAAAAAACAACAACACACAAACACATGGAGATGAAATAACATGTTACTAAGTAATGAATGGATCAACAATGGGATCAAGGCAGAAATCAAAAGGTACCTTGAGACAAATGAAAATGAAAAAACAATGACCCAGAATCTGTGGGACACAGTGAAAGGAGTCCTAAAAGAGAAGTTCATTACAATGCAGGCCTATCTAAAGAAACAAGAAAAATCTCAAATGAACAGCCTATCTTCACAACAGTCTATCAACACCTAAGGGAACTGGAAGAAGAACAACAAACAAAGCCCAAAGTGAGCACAAGGAAGGAAATAATGAAAAATCAATGAAACCAAGACCTGGTTTTCTGAAAAGATAAACAAAATTGACAAACCTTTAACTAGACTCATCAAGAAAAAAAGAGGACCCAAATAAATAAAATCAAAAGTGAGAGAGGAGAAGTGATAACCAACACCACAGAAACACAAAAACTTTTAAGAAAACACTATGAGCAACTATATGTAAATAAACTGGACAACCTGGAAGAAATGGATAAATTCTTAGAAGCATACAATCTTCCAAGACTGAATCAAGACGAAACAGAAAATCTTAACAGACCAATTACTACCAGTGAAATTGAATTAGTAATCAATAAGCTCCCAACACACAAAAGTCCTGGACCAGATAGCTTCACAGGTGAATTTTACTAAACATTCAAAAAAGAATTAACAAATATTCTCCTGAAACTATTCCAAAAAATTCAAGAGGAGGGACGGCTCCAAACTCATTTTACAAGACCATCTTCACCCTGATTCCAAAACCAAAGATATCACACACAAAACAAAAACAAAACTATAAGCCAATATCCTTAATGAACATAGATGCAAAACTCCTCAACAAAATATTAGCAAACAGAATTCAGCAACACATTAAAATGGTCATACACCACAATCAAGTGGGATTCATTCCTGGTATGCAAGGTGGCTTCAATATCTGCAAATCACTTAAGGTGGATCATCACAAAACAAAAATGAAGGATAAAAATCATATGGTCATATGATGTAGAAAAAGTATTTGACAAAATCCATCATCCATTTATGATAAAAATTCTCAGCAAAGTGGAAACAGAGGGAACATATCTCAACATAATAAAGGCCATACATGACAAAACCACAGCTAATATACTCAATAGGGGGAAAGCTAAAACGATTTCCCTTAAGATTAGGAACAGGACAAGGTGCCCACTTTCACCACTTTTATTCAACATAGTACTGGAGGTTCTAGCCACAGTAATCAAACAAGAAAAATAAATAAAAACATCCAAATGGGAAAGAAAGAAGTAAAATTGTCATTATTTGCATATGACATGATACTATATAGAGAGAACCCCAAAGATTCCACCAAAGAACTATTAGAATGGATAAATAATTTTAGTAAATTGGCAAGATACAAAATTAACATTCAGAAATCAGTTGCATTTTTATACACCAATAATGACCTTATTGAAAGAGAAATTAACAAAAATAATTCCAATTACAATTGCATAAAAAAAAATACTTAGGAGTAAATTTAACCAAGGAAATAAAAGACTTGTACTCAGAAAATGATAAGACATTGAAGAGAGAAATTTTAAAAATATACAAATGAATGGAACCATATATCATGCTCATGGATAGAAAGAATTAATATAGTTAAAATGTCCATACTTCCCAAATCAATCTATAGATTCAATGCAAACCCTATCAAAATACCGGTGGCAAACTGAGGGTTGTTAGATGGGAGGGGGGTGGGGATAAGGGGGAAGGTGAGGGGATTAGAAAACAGTCAGTAACCACAAGATGGCCACGGGGTTTTGAAAATTAATTTGGGGAATTTAATCAATAACGTTGTAAAGATTTTGTAGGGTATCCAATGGACACTTGTCCCATTTGGGAGACCACTTCAGGGATGATGTAGATGCCTGATCACTGCACTGTACACCTGAAGCTGAACAATAATGAATGCCAACTATAATTTTATATATATATATATATATATATATATATATATATATATATATATATAACACACACACACATATATACATATATATACATATATATATATATGTATATACTTACAAGAAGCGGAGTACAGCATTAAGAATAGACAGGGAAATGTAATGGCTCTGTGCGATGTCAGAGGGATAATGGATGGGGGGAAGGGGGTTCACACAGTGTGAGGGATATAAATAATAAACGTCCAAGTATTACTTTGTCTTGTGCACCTGAAACTAATAAAAAAAATACCAATGGCATTTTTCACAGAACTAGAGAAAATAATCCTAAAATTTATATAGAACCATAAATTAGCCACAGCAATCCTGAGAAATAAGAACAAAACTGGAGGTATCATGCTACCTGATATAAAATTATACTACAAGGCTATAGTGATCAAAACAACATGATGTTGGCATAAAAACAGACACATAGATCAATCAATGGAACAGAATAGAGAGCCCAGAAATAAATCCATGCATATACGGTCATTTAATCTATGACAAAGGAAGCAAGAATTTACAAAGGAAGCAAGAGTGAAGACAATATATTTAATAAGTGGTGCTGGGGAAACTGGACAGATAAATGCAAATAATTAAAACTGGACCCACTTCTTATGCAATATGTAAGAATAAACTCAAAATAGATTAAAGGCTTAAATGTAAGACCCAAAACCACAAAATTCTTAGGAGAAAAATATAGGAAGTAAACTTTCAGACATTACCCTTAGTAATATTTTTGCTGATATATCTCCTTGGGCAAGGGAAACAAAAGAAGAAATAAAAAAATGGTACTACATCAAACTAAAAAGTGTTTTCACAGCAAAGGAAACCATCAACGAAACAAAAAGATATTCTACCGAATGGGAGAAGATATTTGCCAATGATACATCTGATAAGGGGTTAATATTCAAAATTTATTTAAAAAAACTCATACAACACCAAAAAAACAAACAATCCAATTTAAAAATGGGCAGAGAACCTGAATATACTTTTTCTTCAAAGAGGACATACGATGGCCAATAGACATATGAAAAGATGCTCAACATTACTAATCATCAGAGAAATGCAAATAAAACCACAATAATACCTCGTTCCTGTCAGAATGGCAGGAACAAACAAGTGTTGGCAAGAATGCAGAATAAAGGGAATGCTCATCACTGTTGGTGGGATTGCAAATTGGTGCAGCCACTATGAAAAACAGTAGGGAGATTCCTCAAAAAATCAAAATAGAACTACATTATGACCCAGGAATTCTACTGCTGGGTATTTCTCAAAAGAAATCCAAAACACTAAATTGAAAGATATATTCACCCCTATGTTCATTTCAACACTATGTACAATAGCCAAGATATAAAAACAACTGAAATATCCATCAATAGATGAATGGATAAAGAGGATGCGGTATGTATATACAATGGAAAATTACTCAGCCATAAAAAGTAATGAAATCTTACTTTTTGCAACAATTTGGATGGACCTAGAGGTTATTATTCTTACTGAAATAAGTCAAACAGAGAAAGACAAATACCGTATGATCTCACTTACATGTGGAATCTAAAAACAAAATAAATGAACAAACAAAACAAGAATGCATTACCCCTTGTGTCCTCCCATTTCTATTCTACCAGGACAGTGCAATTGCTGCAATGTCTTCATTGTGTTTTAGGTCTAGTAAATTTGGGAAACACTGGCACTTGCCTGGGCACAGAATTTTCACTCAAGATCTTGTTTTCACTTATGTAGCCCTCCAGCTCCACTGTGAACATTTGCCCACCCCACCGTGAGCTCCCCTCTAGGTATTCCAGCACCCCACCCCACCCCATCTCACTGCCCACCGCAGTGCCACAGACCCATGGTGCTCTCTCTTCTCCAGTGTTTTACAAAAGTTAACTAAGAGTCTGCATCTGCTCTCCCCCTTTTCCTCTGGCCTGTTTCTGTTTATCGCACAACTCTCAGCTTAGATGTCACCTCTTCCTGGGAGTGTTCCCTGATCTCCTTACATGGATGTGCTTGTGCTTGTCCCTAGCATAACACTTCAAGGGTCTGTTGAAATAACTTATTGACACTTGCTCTTAATCTCCTAAAAGGCAGGACCCTTGTTTCAACAAACTTTATCCCCAGCATGTGTTCTAGTATTTTTTATAAAGTTCTTTAACCTTTCCACTAGCAAAGAGTATCTAATTTTCAAACTTACTGATTATAATAAATGTATATTTTTTTTACTACTGTGTTTCCCCGAAAATAAGACCTAGCAGGACCAGCAGCTCTAATGCGTCTTTCGGAGCAAAAATTAATACAAGACCCAGTATTATATTGTAATGTATTATATTATATTATATTAAAATAAGACTGAGTCACAATTAATTTTTGCTCCAAAAGATGCATTAGAGCTGATGGTCCGTCTAGGTCTTAATTTTGGAGAAACATGGTAATAAAAACCATAGTAATAGACTTTCCACTCTATACCTTTCATTTTTCTATTTTTTCACATATTCAAGAAATTAGCGACAATAATGAATACATTCCTTGCAGGATTGAAATTTGCATCACCAAATTCTATAGATAGCTCTTTTCCTCTATTTATAACATTTCACTATTTACCCACCTTCCATAAATAAATAACAGCAGAGAACCAAATCAGGATCTTTCATTTAGTGGGTCACATAGCTTTGTGTATTCATTCTTTCTTCAAGCTATAACCCCTTGTCTTGGACACACTAATCTTGTTTCTTTTCTTCAGCATTACACTAGTGTTTAAATGTCCTATAAGAGACTCTGCATAAGCTGAAGATTCTGAGCTGGGCTGTCTATTGCTAGCAGGGCACGGCTGCTTCCATCAGAGGCTGGGACCATGTTTCCTGAACACCCTTCTCCATGTGGTTCCAGACTAATATTGTCCAATGAGAGAAGCTCCCTGAGGATTGGGAAGGTGAAAGGGAGGTAGAAGAGGGTCATATAGCAGACATGATAGCAGACAGACACAGAGGGGCCCAGCATACCCGCTCTGTCTTCTCACTCTACGTGCTTCTTGCCATCCTCACAGCAGTCCCAAGCCCACCCCCAGTCACTGGACCCACAGAGGGTGTAGCTCCCACAGCCGCAACTTGGGCTCCCCTTTCATGGCCCATCTGGTGGCCACATCTGCAAGGCTACTGGGTTTTCTCGCAAGCTCCAGCTGCTACTCTGCTCCAGGTGGACAGGCTTAGTGACTGTTACCCTCTTCTGCAGCAACTCCCAAACTCATGAAAGCACCCCTTTCTTACCCATGTGCCTTAGAGTGGCTGTGTTGCTGACCATGCCCTACTTAGTCTCTTTTTCCAACTGGGGATGCCATTCCAGGAAAAAAATTGACATGGAAATAATGTTGGCATTTTTCCTTAGAGAAGATGGGAGAAATCATGTAAGTGTCACCAAACCACCAGCTGGTCCACCAGTGGGTCCCTGTCTGTAATCACAAACCCTAAACTCTTTCATTAGGCAGTATTTTGGTAAGGGGTCATGGACATGGTCCAACATGCTGATACTGGTGTCCCTGTGTCCAGATATCCTTTTGTTATTTGCCATCACCCTGTTGGTAACTAGAATGAATAAATTAAGAGTGCCCATTGGCCTGATGAAATTTTCAGATGTGAAAATTAGTTTTGAGTGTAAAAAAATTTTTCTGAAAAGAAAATGTTTCTACATTGTTTCTACTGGTCAGCTTGGCTAGCTCTGCCTAGGTGTGCAGTGATAAACAAAGCGATAAACTTAATGTCTAGAAACTTGAGAGTTAATTTTGGGGTCATGCAAAATCCACTGCAGATCTAATGGCTCTCCAAAGCAGCTCTATTCCAAGTGGGGATGCAGGGATCCAGTCTGCTTGCACCATGTAATTACACTATTTGGGACACATAGCTTCCAGGAAAGAGTATGGACAGTCATGTGCCAACTATTAGACGCTTCATCTTGGAAATGACCTTGACTCACAGCTCTGTGCATGTACCACGCATGCAATTTTTTAAGAACTCCAAACTGAAAACAATCTAAATATTCAAAACAGTAAAATGGAGGAGATAATTTTGGAAATTACGTTACACAATGCAATCATGTGTCACAGACCCAGTCACATGTTGCAGATGCAATCACGAAGATGAATGAACTACAGACAAGTACAGTAACAGTAATGAATCCCACTAACACAAGGAGGAGTGCAAGAAGGCAGACACAAAACAGTTTAAACAATTTCATTTGATGTATATAAAATATGCAAATAGGCAAAATTAAACAGTGTTAGATGTCAAGCGTAATTGAGGATAATTGTTACATTTGGGAAAAAAAGGGGCCATAGGGGGCTTCTGATGTTCCAGTATGTTCTATTTCTTGAGCTGAGTGGTTACACAGGTGTTCATTTTATGCTAATTAATTTTACCACATATTTGTTTTATTCACTTTTATGAATGACATTATATTTCAAAATTACAGTGGTTAAGAATATTCAAAACTATAAATTGTATTAAATAGGATTCATGGCTATTTGCATTTTAACACATTGCGTATGGATCACGAGAATCTTCACAAGAGATTTAAACCCCGCCGTACGCAACGTGTTAAAGAACTATTTGCTTTAGCCTAGCACAGTGCTAATTACATATTATACACATTTTGAATTAAATAAAAAACTCTTATAGTAAACTTTAAATGTGATTTGATTAACCAAAATCCTGTTCATACAAAACTTTTCCAGGAACAAATATGAAGTATTACAGTACATTGTTTACATCTCTAATATTTATTTTTAATGAGTATCATCTTCCACAAGTGTTATTTATAGGTGTTTTAATATTTTTGACAAATTGATTGACCCTGCAGAATTATTGCAAAAGAGATGACTAGTAATTTATATACATAAGTTCCTGGAGAAAAATGAAAGCATCAGGGAGGACCCTTTGAGGGTTGACAGGTAAATTTGCACTGAGAGCTGCCAGACAGGGAAGGCTGGGATCAATGCCAATGGTGAAAACAAATACACTGCAGGCACCTTTCCCCTCAGCCTTTGTTTATTTTCCTCTTTAAAATCCAGTTCTGGGTCTTCCCAGATGTTGCAACTCTGTTGCCCCTCCTTGGTGAGAAAGGCAATTCCATTCCCTGAGAGCTGCATTCTCTGTCTGCCCTCCCAGCTGTTCTGACCCTTCTGATAGAAAAGCCTCCTTACCAGACCTTTGCAGCCACTGATATGCTTCCAAATTCCCTCCCCAAACACACATCACAGGTCCAACATTTTCCAGCTGCCCAAATCCTCACAGATGATAAGAACTCTTTAGAAACCCCTCTTAGCTATTGCTAAACCTTGGCCTCCTCTAATTTTTCAGCCACCCTGAAGATAAGAACTGACCATGTAACATTTCCCAACAACTGTAATTACCATGGTCAGAAATTCTGAAATGATAGGATTGTCCTACTCCCTTCCAGAAACTGCAACCATCTCTCTTTTCTAGATTTTCCCAGTTGAGGGCAAATGAGCACCCACAATCCTGCAACATGAAGAGAAAGGAATTTCCATATCCCTTTAGTTGTCAAAATCCATTGCTGGGTTTGCAATGGCAATGTAACACTTTGAATGAATGCACATACATCCAAATGCCTTACAGACTTGCCTAAGTCCATCTTTGAGGAGAAGTAGTGTAGCAGGGGGCCCATTTTCTCTGTCTTATGCATCCTAGAATAATGTATTAGAAGATGACTGCTACTTCTGTGAATTGTAATTGTGACATTAGTTTGCTTTTGGAAGGGAAGGGGTACAGTTGTTAGCTATGCTATTGAATGGAGGGATCCAACTCAAGAACTAAGTATGACTAAGCAAGAATGATGGAGATCTGTACAGACATGCTTGGAGCAGACTTCAAGGAGTTTATAATTCCAGGAAGAGAGAAAAAATTGTAAAATAACTAATGCGAGACAGGGTATGATAGCAGTAATATACAAAGTGCAATTGAAAATCAGAAGATGGCTGAGGACAGACTTCTGGATGGGGAAATTGAACATCCTACCTTGAGATAGGTGAGCAGACTGTTCAGACCAAACTTGTGCTTCACAAAGACCCTCCTCCTTTCCTCTGCCGCAATCTTCCAGGTGATCTTACAACTGCAACAAATTATAGATACACTGATTAGGCTCACAATGTGCTAAGCATTTTACAGGTATTTTCATGTTTAAAACTCCTGAAATCTAAACACGTACTATTTTTTCCCTGACTTTATAAATTAGAAAATGTCAGCTCAGCAAGATGGAGTTTCATAAGGTTGCTCAGCTAGTGACTACCAAGAGTGAGAAATTTTTTAACATACCCTGTAACCTCACCATTAAACCATCACACACACACAAGACAACAGAGCAATGAAATTATTTTAATAGCAATATGTAGCAGCACATTGAACAACAGAGCAATGTTGTATCTTTCTTGACAACTGACTCAGGAAGAGGCACACTAATTAGGTAAGAATGCCCTGATCAGAAAAGAAAACAAAGGAAATAGGTCACCACTGTCTTGCAGTATATACTAGCAGAGAGGAGAAAAATACAAATGTGTATAAAATAACAAAATCTAGTAATTAGGGAGAAAAAAGGAAAACCCACAAAAATTTGGAAATATTTAAAAGAGGTCATATTTGTCTACCTATTAGCGATTTGCATGTTAATTAAAATATTAAGAGGATTGTAGAAGGAATGCTTAAGTAGTTGTGTAGTGTATATATCATGTCCTCTTGAAATATCACTTTCATACATGTGTCTTGCTAATTTAAAATCATTTTCATTCACTAAATTAATTCCAGAAATATTGATGTGTCCCTTTGTTGACTTAAGGACTTGTCAATGACCAAATGCTTTATGTTTTGAATTTTTTCTAAAATTCTAATATTTTGTTAATTCGGATGGCTTTCTAATCAGTCAAAAGTGGAAAGTTTTAAGTGACATTAAAAAATATTTTATAGACAAAATCTCATCAAGATAACGAATAGGTAAACACTGTACTTACCCCCTCTCGTGATTACATCAAAATTACAACTGAAATACAGAACAACCATCATTGAGAATCACTCAAAGTCTAGCTCAACAGAACTCCCACAACTAAGGACATACAAACAAAGCCACAGTGAGACTGGTAGGTGGGAAAGATGTGAAATGGGCTGGTCCCACCTGCATGTGACCATTAAAAATCAGGAGGGATATCTCAGCTGCAGAGGTCCCCCCATGGAGGAGTGAGGGGTCCCGGCCCCACATTAAGTTCCCCAGCCCAGGGTTCCAGTGCCGGTGAAAGAAGTCCCCATAACTTCTGCCTATGAAACCAATGGAGATTGTGGCCCATGAGTTGAAGGGCAGCTACAGTCCCAGGTGGTCCTCTTAAAGAGCCCACTCACAGACTTACTCACTGACAGACTCACTCTCTCTGAGCTCCAGTGTTGGGGCAGCAGCTCAAAAGGTGCCAGGGACATGTGAGGAGGAACTGAGTTGTCTGGTGTCATGCAGACACTCTGGTTCCACTCCCCACACAAGAACACAGGATATGGTGAGCCCAAAAAGGACACCAATGGAGCCATAGATAGGGGAGTCATACCACTATATTCTCACTGGTGGCTGAGTTGGAGACACAGGAAGGAGGAGCCACACAATCCACAATCTGCTGTCCACTTCTCTGTCTGTCAATCAATCAACTAACCAACCAACCAAGCCCCTTGCCAGCATAGCCACGGCAGTTATATTAGTGGCTAATGGCTAACCGGTAACAGCTGATGGCCACCCAGCCACAGCAGATGGCTATCTGATTACAGCTGATCACCATCTAATAACCGAGCTAGCACCTTTCCACATGAGGCCGAGAGCCTGGAAACTGCTCTCTGGGACTCTGTCCCCTCACTGGCTTTAGGGGTGGAGGGACAGCTCTGTCTGAGCAGGCGTCATTTGTTTCTTTGTTGAGCCCTCCCCGTTGCTGGCATGCAGAGGCAGGCAGCAGCTCTATCTGAGTTTCCATCAATGTGGCTAACACCATTTATTAGCTCTGCCCTGGTGATTCCCTGAGACCCCACCCCTCCCAATTTGTAAGCCCACCCAAGCCACTTCCAGTGGATTTTCCATACAAACAGCCTATCTTGCCTCAGCTACAGACTTTCCTAAAAACTCTCAAAAGTTCACAAAACCCAAATAAGCATCATCTGGCTTCAGCATGCACCATACCACTTGCTAAGAAGCTCCAAGCCCAGCATTGGCAGCATCTGGTCTCAGTTCACAGCTTAGCCTCCCCCAGGCACCTCCAAGCCCAGCACAAGTAGCAACCATCTGCAGATCACTTTGTAGCTCATACCAACTGGTCCCAGGCAGGGCACAGGCAGCAGCTGAATTTGGCCTGCACCAGAGCCCCTCTCAAGAGGCTCCAGAAGCAACACATTCATGGCCAGTTTCAGGCCACACCAGAGCACCACACAGTCACTTGCACAAATGACACACCCAATGAGCAGACTAGACAGGCACCAGAGCCCTGTTAAAGAGAATCCTGCCCCATAGGGTCAGCCCTGGCACAACAGCTCCTCCACTGTAGTAATGGCCAGTCCCAACCAATCAGCCTGAAGGTTAATCACTGCCACTGATGTGCAAATAGCAACCAAGGCTCAATTACATCAGGAGGGCACACAACCCACACAAAAGACACACTTGGAGCACCCCACTCGGGGGACAGGAGACTGTGCCACTGGGCAAAACAGCACACCTAGTATATAAGGCCACTCTACTAAGACCAGAAGGCATAGCAGCCCTACCTAACACATAGAAACAAACACAGGGAGGCAGCCAAAATGGGGAGACAAAGAAACATGTCCTAAATAAAAGAACAGAACAAACTCCAGAAAAAGAACTAAACAAAATGGAGACAAGCAATCTGCCAGATGCAGAGTTCCAAACATTGGTTCAAAACATTGGTTCTTTTTTTGAATTCTCAAAAGAGAATTCAATAAACTCAGGGAGAACTTCAACAAAGAACTAGGAAACATAAAAATGGAGGTAGAAAACATTAAAAAGAACCAGTCAGAAATAAAAAAATACAATAACAGAAATAAATAATGCACTAGAGGGAATCAACAGTAGATTAAATGAAGCAGAGAATCAAAATAGCAATTTGGAAGGCAAAGTAGTAGGAAATACCCAATAAGAACGGCAAAAAGAAAAAAGAATCCAAAAAAAAATGAGGGGAGTTTAAGGCACCTTTGGAACAACATCAAGCGTAATAACATTTGCATCATAGGGGCACCGGAAGCGGGGGGGGGGGGGGCGAGAGAGAGAGAGAGAGAGAGAGAGAGAGAGAGAGAGAGAGAGAGATTGAAAACTTATTTAAGAAATAATAACAGAAAACTTCCCTAACCTGGTGTGGGGACAGAGCCCCAAAGAGCAGTTTCCAGGCTCTCGACCTCACATAGAAAGGTGCTGGCTCAGGTAGTAAAGGGCCATCAACTGTGATTGGATGGCCATCAGCTGTGGCCAGTTGGCCGTCAACTGTAACCAGTGAGCCATTGGCCACTAATATAACTGCTGTGGCTACGCTAGCATAAAAAATGGGGGCTAGCAAGAAGATGGTGGCTGAGCTAGCAAGAGCGGATTGCAGAGAGGCAGATGCTGCCAGTGAGAATATAGTGATATGACTCCCCTGCTTATGGCTCCATGGATGTTCCTTTTGGGCCTCGCCATATCCTGTATTCTTATGTGGGGAGAGGGAGTAGAGACCCCGCATGACACCCTGTATGACACCTGGCAAAGGAAATAAATATACAAGCCCAGGAAGTTCAGAGAGTCCCAAACAAGATGAACCCAATGAGGCACACATGAAGACACATCATAATTATAATAAAATGTCAAAGGTTAAAGACAAAGAAATAATCTTAAGAGCAGCAAGAGAAAAGCAGTTAGTTACCTACAAAGGAGCTCCCACAAGACTGTCAGCTGATTTCTCAACAGAAACTTTGCAGGCCATAAAGGATTGACAGGAAATATTCAAAGTGATGAAAAACTAGGACCAACAACCAAGATTACTCTAGCCAGCAAAGCTATCCTTTAGAATCAAGCTGCCCAGACAAGAAAAAGCTAAAGGAGTTCATTACCACCAAACCAGTATTACAAGGAATCTTAGAGGGACTTCAATAAGACAGGGAAAGAATTAAAAATATGAATAATAATATGTCAATAACTACATTCCTATCAACAATTTCAATGTAAATAGATTAAATGTTCCAATCATAAGATAAGGTGGCTGAATGGATAAGAAAACAAGACCCTTACATACGCTGCCTACAAGAGACTCACTTTGATCGAAAAACACGCACAGACTGAAAATAAAGGGATAGAAAAGAGAATTCATGAAAATGGAAATGAAAAAAAGAAAGCTGGGGTACAATACTAAATAGACAAAATAGACTTTAAAACAAAGGCTATATCAAGAGACAAAGAAGGACCCAGTAATGCCACTTCTGAGTATTTATCTGAAGAAACCCAAATGCTACTTTGAGGGGATGTGTGCATTCATATGTTCATTGCAGCATTGTTTACAATAGTCAAGATGTGGAGGCAGCCTGCGTGTCCATCGATGGATGAATGGATAAAGAGGAGGTGATACACACACACACACACACACACACACACACACACACATGTAGGGCCCCTTCTCTCAGCTCCCAGACTCTGTGCATGGAAGGTGAAGAAACATGGCAGTTTTATGACAGAGGTTTCAGAAGTTCCAGGGAGAGATTTGGTAGCAATAGTCCCTGGAATTACTACACCTGGGCAGCCCTGGAACTGTGGGTTTGGGACCTAGTGGGGTCCTTCAGAGGAACATAGACTGAGCCTGCTTGCTATTGGTATCTAATTTCCAGAAAATTTGAAACTGCCCTTTGGGACTTGATGCAGAGTGAATTCTGGCCACATATTCCAAGAGAGTGCCTTCAATTCATTAATCTGAAATAACACAGAAGATGAATATGAGCAACAGAAAAGTTTTTTGTTGCATTAAAAATATTGCTATTCTTTTCCTTTAATCCCTGTAACAATAGTCCTGAGATTAAAAAGAAAAAGAAAAAAGGGAGGGAGGGAGGGAGGGAGGGAGGGAGGGAGGGAGGGAGGGAGGAAGGAAGGAAGGAAAAAGAAAGAAGGTCATACAGGAAAGGACTCAAGGACAGCCAACCAAAATGGGTTGGATGCTTTGTATCAAGGGATGTACCGAATGTTGAAAGAGTCCCAAGTCATACATAGTTGATATGAGTGGCAATGTCACCCACCATAAGAGAGCACTTCAGAAACAACACCCACTAGACTGAGATTAATTCAAAGGGAACTTTCCCAAGCCACAGTTTGTTTACCTTTTCTTCTCAGACAGTGGGACTTTCCTGTGTAAACCCCAGGATGTTGTGCAGGAGGAATTCAATTAATTCACTCACCCTGCAAATATTTATTAGCACCTACTGCATGTTGTGAGGCCTGTAGTAGTTGGGGACACGTCACTGAGCACAACAGAAGCAAAGCTGGCATTTCAGGGGAGACAGACTGTAACAAAGTGAATTATGCATCTGTGGGGACAGAACCCCAAAAAGCAGTTTCCAGGCTCTCGGCCTCACATAGAAAGCTGCTGGCTCAGGTAGTAAATGACCATCAACTGTGATTGCATGGCCATCAGCTGTGGCTAGTTGGCCGTCAGCTGTAACCAGTGAGCCATTGGCCACTAATATAACTGCTGTGGCTACACTAGCAGAAAAAATGGGGGCTAGCAAGAGGGTGGTGGCTGAGCTAGTAAGAGCGGATTGCAGAGAGGCTCATGCCTCCAGTGAGACCATAGTGTTATGACTTCCCTACCTATGGCTCCGTGGGTGTTCCTTTTTGGCCTCACCATGTCCTGCGTTCTTATGTGGGGAGCGGGAGCAGAGACCCCGCCTGACATCCTGCATGACAAATGGCGCAGCGAGCAGGGTATGGTGCCGGCCAAAGCTCTCCGAAGGGCAGTGGAGCAGTTTGTGCATGTGGACACTCAGTCTCAGGAAGACCAGGAGGAGCAGCTGCAGGAGAGCTGGACCCCCGTGGAGGGGTTGGAAGACGTGGAAGTTTCCCCAACCAGCATTGGAAAAGCCCTGCAGCTGCTGGAGAGCTGGACCCCCGTGGAGGGGTGGGAAGACGTGGATGGTTCTCTAACCAGCATAGGCCGGAGAAAGCAAAGATCGTTGCGGCCCTTTGAGCTGGGAAGTTCTTGCTGAGGCAGCCCGGATGCGGGACTTGTAGTCCCAGGAGGAGGAAACGCTTGCTGAGTCCTCCATGGGAGCTGAGGCTGAGGTCAAGGTCGTCCCTCCCCCCCAGGACAGCCCTGGGGAATGACTATGGACTATGGGGAATTGCCTTCTATCCCTAATTTAATGGACCGCTTGACTGTTTGGGAACATACCACCATGTAGTGGAACTGGCGAATGTTTGCTTTTGTTTCTTGACCAGCCGCCGTGGAGAATACGTGAGAAAGACTGGCTGTGCCCAGAGAGAGTGGCAGTGCCCTGAGAGCCCTGGCTGAGTCCAGGAAGTCTGGCTGTGCCCAGAGAGAGTGGCAGTGCCCTGAGAGCCCTGGCTGAGTCCAGGAAGTCTGGCTGTGCCCAGAGAGAGTGGCAGTGCCCTAAGAGGCCCTGGCTGTGCCCGGGGAGACTGGTGGTACCCTAAGAAGCCCAGGAAGTCTGGCCATGCCCAGAAGTACTGGTGGTGCCCTGAGAAACTCTGGCTGTGTCCGGGAAAACTAGTGGTACCCTAAGAAGTCCAGGAAGTCTGGCTGTGCCCAGAAGCACTGGTGGTGCCCTGAGAAACTCTGGCTGTGTCCGGGAAGACTAGTGGTACCCTAAGAAGCCCAGGAAGTCTGGCTGTGCCCAGAAGTACTGGTGGTGCCCTGAGAAATCCTGGCTGTGCCCAGAGAGCCTGGCTGTGTCTAGGATATTGCATTCACCTCCGGGCTCCTCACACAGGGCCCCTCGCAGAAGACGCTTGTCGCGTAGATTGTGAGGTGAGAGCCTGTAGGGGTGGAGTGTGGGGACAGAACCCCAAAAAGCAGTTTCCAGGCTCTCGGCCTCACATAGAAAGCTGCTGGCTTAGGTAGTAAATGGCCATCAACTGTGATTACATGGCCATCAGCTGTGGCTAGTTGGCCGTCAGCTGTAACCAGTGAGCCATTGGCCACTAATATAACTGCTGTGGCTACACTAGCAGAAAAAATGGGGGCTAGCATGAGGGTGGTGGCTGAGGTAGCAAGAGCGGATTGCAGAGAGGCGGATGCCTCCAGTGAGACCATAGTGTTATGACTTCCCTACCTATGGCTCCGTGGGTGTTCCTTTTTGGCCTCACCATGTCCTGCGTTCTTATGTGGGGAGCGGGAGCAGAGACCCCGCCTGACATCCTGCATGACAGCATCATGCTAGAGGATGATACGTGCAGAGAGGAGAGAACACAGAGAAGGGAAAAGACAGGGAGAATGTTGTGGTCAGCTGGTCAGGGAAGCTCTCTGTTGTGCGGGAGACCCTGCTCGCTGCGCCATTTGTCGTGCGGGACGGCCTGCACTATACTCTCACTGGAGGCTGGATCCACACTGTCCGCAAACCACCATCCACGCTTGCCAGCCCAGCCGCCATCTTCTTGCTAGCCCCCATTTTCTCTCTCTTCTCCTTCTCCCTCTCTGCTAGCGTAGCCACAGCAGTTATATTAGTGGCCAATGGCTCACTGGTTACAGCTGACGGCCAACTAGCCACAGCTGATGGCCATGCAATCACAGTTGATGGCCATTTACTACCTGAGCCAGCACCTGTCTATGTGAGGCCGAGAGCCTGGAAACTACTTTCTGGGGCTCTGCCCCCACACTCCACCCCTACAGGCTCTCGCCTCACAATCTACGCGACAAGCATCTTCCGCGAGGGGCCCTGTGCGAGGAGCCTGGGGGTGAATGCAATATCCTGGACACAACTAGGCTCTCTGGGCACAGCCAGGGTTTCTCAGGGCACCACCAGTACTTCTGGGCACGGCCAGACTTCCTGGACTTCTTAGGGTACCACTAGTTTTCCCGGGCACAGCCAGGGTTTCTCAGGGCACCACCAGTGCTTCTGGGCACGGCCAGACTTCCTGGACTTCTTAGGGTACCACCTGTCTTCCCAGACACAGCCAGGGTTTCTCAGGGCACCACCAGTACTTCTGGGCACGGCCAGACTTCCTGGACTTCTTAGGGTACCACTAGTTTCCCCGGGCACAGCTAGGATTTCTCAGGGCACTGCCACTCTCTGTGGGCACAGCCACACTTCCTGGACACAGCCAGGGCTCTCAGGGCACTGCCACTCTCTGTGGGCACAGCCACACTTCCTGGACACAGCCAGGGCTCTCAGGGCACTGCCACTCTCTGTGGGCACAGCCACACTTCCTGGACACAGCCAGGGCTCTCAGGGCACTGCCACTCTCTCTGGGAACAGCCCGACTTCCTGGGCACAGCCAGGGTATCTTCAGGGCTCAGCCAGACTTCCTGGACTCAGCCAGGGCTCTCAGGGCACTGCCACTCTCTCTGGGAACAGCCCGACTTCCTGGGCACAGCCAGGGTATCTTCAGGGCTCAGCCAGACTTCCTGGACTCAGCCAGGGCTCTCAGGGCACTGCCACTCTCTGTGCCTCTCAGGGTACCCTGCTGGAACAACAGCGACTCACAATCAAGGTGCTTACATATTCTCAATGGCGGCCAGTCAAGAGACAAAAGCAAATATCCCCCAGTTCCACTAACAACAGTTCCCAAACAAACAGTCAAGCAGTCCATTAAATTAGGGATGGAAGGCAATTCCCCATAGTCCATAGTCATTCACCAGGGCTGTCCTGGGGGTGAGGGACGACCTTGACCTCACCCTCATCTCCCACGGAGGACTCAGCAAGCGTTACCTCCTGGGACTACAAGTCCTGCATCCAGGCTGCCTGAGCAGGAACTTCCCGGCCCACAGGGCCGCAACGACCTTCGCTTTCTCCGGCCTGTGCTGGTTGGGGAACCGTCCACATCTTTCCACCTCTCCACGGGGCTCCATCTCTCCAGCAGCTGCATGGCTTTTCCTGTGCTGATGGGAGAACCGTCCACGTCCTCCCACCCCTCCACGGGGGTCCAGCTCTCCGGCAGCTGCTCCTCCTGGTCTTCCTCAGACTGGGTGTTCATACACACAAACTGCTCCACCATCCTTCGGAGAGCTTTGGCCGGCACCGTACCCTGCTCGCTGCGCCATTTGTCGTGCGGGGAGGCCTGCAGGGTCTCTGGTCCCGCTCCCCACATAACGCAGGATATGGTGAGGCCAAAAAGGAACACCCACGGAGCCATAGGTAGGGGAGTCATACCACTACGGTCTCACTGGAGGCTGGGTTCACTGGACGTGCGACCTGCTGTCCGTTTTGTCTGCAACCCACCGACAACTCTCTTTCACTCTCCTCCACTCTCCTCCGTAGCCGCAGCAGTCATATTAGCGGCCAATTGGCTAACTGGCTACAGCTGACGGCCAACCAGCCACAGCTGATGGCCATCTACTACCCGAGCCAGCACTCCTCCACGTGAGGCCGAGAGCCTGTAAACTACTTTCTGGGGCTCTGCCCCCACAATGACTCCCCTACCTATGGCTCCGTGGGTGTTCCTTTTTGGCCTCACCATATCCTGCGTTATGTGGGGAGCGGGACCAGAGACCCTGCAGGCCTCCCCGCACGACAAGGGTCCATTAAATTAGGGATAGAAGGAAATTCCCCATAGTCCACAGTCATTCACCAGGGCTGTCCTAGGGGTGAGGGATGACCTTGACCTCACCCTCAGCTCCCATGGAGGACTCAGCAAGCGTTTCTTCCTGGGACTACAAGTCCTGCATCTGGGCTGCCTCAGAAAGCACTTCCCAGCCCATAGGGCCGCGATGTCCTTTGCTTTCTCTGGCCTCTGCTGGTTGGGGAACCGTCCACATCTTCCCACCCCTACACGGGGTCCAGCTCTCAGGCAGCTGCTCCTCCTGGTCTTCCTCAGACTGGGTGTTGATATGCACAAACTGCTCCACCGCCCTTCGGAGACCCTTGGCCGGCACCATACCCTGCTCGCTATGCCATTTGTCATGCGGGGCCCCCTCTGGGGTCTCTGCCCCCGCTCCCCACCTAAGAATGCAGGATATGGTGAGGCCAAAAAGAAACACCCACGGAGCCAAAGATACGGGACTCATACCACTATATTCTCGCTGGCGGCTGGGTTGGAGACACAGGAAGCAGAAGTCACACAATTCTCAACCCTCACTGTGCTGCTTGCAGGCTCAGCCACCATCCTCTTGCTAGCCCACCACCTTCTGCTAGCGTAGCCACAGCAGTTATATTAGTGGCCAATGGCTCACTGGTTACAGCTGACGGCCAACTAGCCACAGCTGATGGCCATCCAATCACAGTTGATGGCCATTTACTACCTGAGCCAGCACCTATCCATATGAGGCTGAGAGCCTGGAAGCTGCTTTCTGGGCTCTCTCCCAACACTCCCCTATCTATGGTTCCGTGGGTGTTCCTTTTTGGCCTAGCCATATCCTGTGTCCTTATGTGGGGAGCGGGACAGGAGGCCCCGTAGGCCACCCTGCATGACAAATGGTGCGGTGAGCAGGGTATGGCGCTGGCCAAAACTCTCCGAGGGATGGTAGAGCAGTTTGTGCGTGTGAAAACTCAGTCTCAGGAAGCCCATGAGGAGCAGCACCAGAGACGGGGAGCACAGTCTGCCTAGGAGAGACTTGACCCCTCGGTGAATTGGTGGTCCTCTCAAGCCTCCAGATGGCATGCTGCCCTATTGGCCATAGTAGGCACTACTGGCTTTTTGGTAGGCTGCTGCTGTAGGCTCCGAGGGTTGCAGATATCTTACACGGAGACCTCCACCCACTTAGACACCTAGCATGGCGAGCAAGATTCCGGCCAGGTAAGAATGGCATCTGACTCTGTGCAGGAGAACAGATGGCCCCGACAAAGTGTGTGGTACCTGGTGGCCACTGATCTCAGGAGCTGGACCCCCAAGGAGGGGTGGGAGGACATGGACGGCTCTCCCACCGCGTGAAGAGGGCCCTGCAGGTTTTAGCTGAGCGGTTGCCGGAGGAGGCGAAGGTTATAGCCGGCCACGTGGGCTGGATGTTCCTCACGGCCTTGAGCCTCAACTCGGAAAATGCGGTTAATGAAGTGGCCCGGGTGCCGGACCAGGTGTCCCGGTTGGAAGCGCTGGAAGCCCGGGTCCGCCTGTTAGAACAGGGGCCCCAAGGTGGAGGCTCTGAGGCAGAGGCGGAGGAAGCGAGTGGAGACAATGTAGCTCCCAACCCCCAAGCCTGGCCAATCTTGAAGCAAAGGGTAAAACGTGAGCAACCTTTGGGCCCCGGGGGCGTTGCTGCTGGCAACCCAGCTGTGACTGAGTTCACTACCTACACCCCATACACTCCCACTGAGTTCCAGGAGCTGGGGAGGCGGTACAGACAGCGCCCTGGAGAACCAGTCTCGGCTTGGCTATTACGTTTATGGGATGAGGGAGCAGACAGCATTCTCTGCTCCCCAGGCGAGATGGAAAAGCTAGCCTTCGTGACAGCGCATCCGTCCCTGCGACAAAGGTTACAAAACTGCCATAGGTTGGCCAACAACCAGGGCAACCATTCTCTAATGCAGTGGCTCACTGCTGTGGTACGCACAGTATGGGGACAGGCTGGCGAGCTGCCAGACACTGCGAGTCAATGGCAGTCATATACAGAACTTACTCAAATCATCCGTGAAATGGGTATGAGACATGCTATTTTTAACCTTAACATGCAGGGCCCAGATGACGAGCTTTTTACTGCCAGCATGAGAGATCTGGTTTTGGATACTGCACCTGCGAGTGCTTTTGGGTAATTGGTTTCCATTCTTACGTTCTATGTGGGGTGGCGGATCCATGAAGTTTCAACTGCCATGGCCACCCTAGGGGATGTTGAAAGCCAGAGGCAAAGGAAGTTAAGACAGGAGGTCTGAGCAGTTGAGACCTGGAAGCCCAAATCAAAAGTAAAGGGGTGAGGTCGTGGGCCTCAGAGAGTAACACGCGCAGAGATGTGACGTGATCTTGTGGTAGCTGGGGTCGACCAGGAAAAAATAGACCGACAACCCAATGCACTCTTGTTGGAACTTTGGAAACAGTTGAGTCTGGAACAGCAATTCCGGAGAAGCCTAAAGGAGAAGTCTGGGAAAGCGTGACTCATGTCACTCCAGGACTTCATGCAGCTGCTTGAGGCCGACTCCTTTCAGCTTGATTAGGGGTGGGGCCAAGGTACCCGGTCAGAGAGGATGAGCAGGGACCGGAGGCCCCACGTGGAACTGTCCATACATTGGTCCCCTTCGAATGTACAAAGGGTTTTGGCTCTAGTTGACACTGGCGCAGACTGCAGTCTTGTTTATGGGAACCCAGAACTGTTCCCTGGACCAGCAATCTGCATTGATGGCTACGGGGGAAAAACTGTGACTGTGAAAGCCGTTTCCTTACCACTGGGTATAGGAAGGCTTCCTCCTCGTACCTACAAGGTTTATGTCTCCCCCGTTCCGGAGTATATTCTAGGCGTAGACGTGCTACATGGCCTCAGCTTACAGACGTCGGTAGGAGAGTTCCGTCTCTGGATCTGGGTGGTGAAAATGGTTACACGTGGGCATGCTCACCACCCTCCTCAAGTGTTGCCACAGCCCTGGCATGTGGTTACAGTATGACAGTACCGCCTGCCAGGAGGGCAGGAGGAGACTGGTGGTATCCTAAGAAGCCCAGGAAGTCTGGCTGTGCCAAGAAGGATTGGTGGTTCCCTGAGAAACCTTAGGTCTGTCCAGAGAGCCTAACTGTGTCCAGGATACTGCATTCACCTCCAGGCTCCTCGCACAGGGCCCCTTGCAGAAGATGCTTGTAGCGTAGATTGTGAGGCGAGACCATGTAGGGATGGAGTGTGGGGACAGAGACTCAGAGAGCAGTTTCCAGGCTCTCAGCCTCACATGGAAAGGTGCTGGCTCAGGTAGTAGATGGCCATCATCTGCGGCTAAGTGACCATCAGCTGTAACCAGTTAGCCAATTAGCCACTGATACAACTGCTATGGCTTCGTTGGTTGGTTGGTTGGGTGGCAGGCAGAGAAGCGGACAGCAGGTTACAGGTCGTGTGGATCCAGCCTCCAGTGAGACTATAGTGGTGTGACTCCCCTATCTATGGCTCCGTGGGTGTTCCTTTTTGGCCTCACCATATCCTGCGTTCTTATGTGGGGAGCGGGAGCAGAGACCCCATAGTCCGCCCCACATGACAAATGGTGCAGCGAGCAGGGTCCCCCGCATGACACCCTGCATGACACGCAGACCTGGATCATTGTGCCCCACACCTCTAAAAGATGACCTGCCAGCTGCACCAATTCTCGTACCTGTCTCGGACCTGGAGTTTTCAATGTGCCCTCCACTGCTGCAGGGTTGGCCGGCTGTAGACTGCCATTCAGAACTCTTTCCTGTTCCATAATGTCACCCCTGTCCTCCACCCAAAAGTTCCTTCCCTTCCCTTTTATTCTTTACATTTGTCATTTCCTTAATTTTAATTTTGCTGTTGTATTTATGTGACGTCTTACATTTGGGGTTTAATTTATTGTAATTAAATGCAACAGACGTCCTTGTAAATTGCACATTCCTGAGCAGTTATACATTCACAGACTTGGGCATCTGTCATCACTCTGTAGCTATAAAATATTTCATCTCCCAAAATGAAATCCACCACCCACTAGCCTCACTCCCCATTCCTTCCTTTCCAGCCCCTAGCCAACCCAATCTCTTTTCTGGCCTCTGTTCCTGGATCTTTTCTCTAAACAAAAGCATAGAATAGGTTCCCTTTTGTGTCTGCCCACATGTCTTTTGACAGGATTCATTAATTTTTGTCTCTTTTGATTGGAAGTAGTTTGCTTTTAACTGAAGCCCCAAAGAGATGAAATATTAGATGTATAAAATGAAGCCCTTTTAGTAAATATGCACCTCATCTCAGGGCAGACACCACTATTCACGTGTGATACCAGCCTCAGAAGACAGACCGAAAGTGGCTGGCTCTGTCTGTGGCCATAACAGAGCACACAAAAATGCAAGAAGCTAGAAAAACGAACTTCAAACACCAAAGCATTTTTCACAACCCAGAACCAGAGAAAGGTCCAGTATCACTTTGGGGCAAAAACCTCTGAAATATCAATGTTTTAAAAACAAGCAAGAGCAAACACATGCAATTCCAACAAGAGGTAACAGCTGCGGCCAGTACATGTCAGACATGCACTTCCTCCTTGATGCAGTCATGCAAATGTAAACTGCGGATAGAGCTTTGTCTCCATCAGACTGGCAGGGTCCTTGACTGGTGGCGACCACCCTCCCATCTGACAACCATTGGTTTGGTCCTTGTATCTGTGAACCTGTTTCTATTTTGTTTCTTCATTTGATTGCTTCTTTGTCTTGGCAATAAGCTTCACGTGGGCATTAAAAATGAGGATGAGGGGGCGGCTGGTTGGATCACTGGTTAGAGCACAGTGCTCATCACACCGAGGTCGCCGGTTCAACCCCACATGGGCTAGTGAGCTGTGCCCTCCACAACTAGATTGAAGATGACTTGACTTGGAGCTGAGCTGTGCCCTCCACAACTATTGAAAACAATGACTTGACATGGAGCTGATGGTTCCTGGAAAAACACACTGCTCCCCATTATTCCTCAAATGAGGATGAGTTCCATTCCCTAATCACATCATGGGCTGAAAAGCATTTGCCTAAATCCCTGTTGGTGCTAGTTAATACAAGGCTGTTGTCATGCAGGAGACCCTGCTCGCTGCGCCATTTTTCAGGCAGGGTGGCCTGAGGGGTCTCTGCTCCCGCTCCCCACACAAGAATGCAGGATATGGTGAGGCCAGAAAGGAACACCTACGGAGCCATAGGTAGGGGAGTCATACCATATGGTCTCACTGGAGGCTGGGCCCACTGGATGCGCGACCTGCCGTCCGCCTTTCCGCCAACCGACCGACGACTCTCCTCCACTCTCCTCGACTCTGTTCCTCTCCTCTCTTCCGTTCTCCTCGACTCTCCTCGGCTCCTCGGCAGTCCTCGGCAATCCTTGGCAGTCCTCAGCAATCCTCGGCTCTCCTCGGTAGCCGCAGCAGTTAGCCAATCGGCTAACCGGCCATAGCCGACGGCCAATCAGCCACAGCTGACGGCCATCCACCACCCGAGCCAGCACCCTTCCACGTGAGGCCGAGAGCCTATAAACTACTTTCTGGGGCTCTGTCCCCACACTCCACCCCTACAGGGTCTCGCCTCACAATCTACGCGACAAGCGTCTTCCGCGAGGGTCCCTGTGCCATATTAGCCTACTGACACCTACGGACGAAAAGAAACGGTAGTCTTAGGAACCAACAATGGCAAATCCCTTCCATCTAGGAGGATACATGCTAGCTTTTTGTCCTGGGAAAGGAGGGTCGCTGCCACCGGCACCTTTCCCGGTTTGTGGTACCAGACCTTTATGGCAGTGCTTGGGGTCCCTTGCATAGTTTCAACACGTAACAGAACAGGGGACCCCATAATAGGCCATAGTGAGAGCACATAGTTTCCTCACAAAATCATCCCAGTATCAGGACCTCTGTATACTACAGTCACTTGCGGTGGCCACTCAGCCACCACCCCTGGCGTCACTTGCAAATCATGAGTCAAACCGGCCCCACATGGGGCTATCAGGCCCAACCACCGAGAGTGGGGCCTTTTGACCTGCCAGGGCCAAGTCCACTACATAGTGATATGTCCCCAGGCAGACAGTCAGACGATCAATTAAATCATGAATTGAAGGCACTGCAGCGTGCAAGGGTGGCGTCACCTTATTTAACTCCCTATAGTCCACAGTCATTCGCCAGGTCCCATCTGGCTTCTTGACAGGCCATACTGGGGAGTTAAAGGGACTGTGCGTTGGCCTCACAATATGTGCCTTCTACAATTCCAATATTGTACGACCAATCTCCTCCTGTCCTCCTGGCAGGTGGTACTGCCCCACTGTAACCATGCGCCAGGGCTGTGGCAACACTTGAGGAGGGTGGTGAGCATGCCCGCATGTCACCGCTTTCACCACCTGGATCCGGAGACGGAACTCTCCTACCGACGTCTGTAAGCTGAGGCCATGTAGCACGTCCACCCCTAGAATATACTCCGGAACGGGGGAGACATAAACCTTGTAGGTATGAGGAGGAAGCTTTCCTATACCCAGTGGTAAGGAAACGGCTTTCACAGTCACAGTTTTTTCCCCATAGCCATCAATGCAGATTGCTGGTCTGGGGAACAGTTCTGGGTTCCCATAAACAAGACTGCAGTCTGTGCCAGTGTCAACTAGAGCCAAAACCCTCTGTACATTCGAAGGGGACCAATGTATGGACAGTTCCACGTGGGGCCTCCGGTCCCTGCTCGTCCCTCTGACCGGGTACCTTGGCCCCACCCCTAATCAAGCTGAAAGGAGTCGGCCTCAAGCAGCTGCATGAAGTCCTGGAGGGACACGGGTCGCACGTTCCCAGACTCCTCCTTTATGCTTCTCTGGAATTGTTGTTCCGGACGCAACTGTTTCCAAAGTTCAAGCAGGAGTGCATTGGGTTGTCGGTCTATTTTCTTCCTATCGACCCCTGCTGCCACGAGATCACGCCACATCTGTACGCGTGTTACTCTCTGAGGCCCGCGACCTCGTCCCTTTACCTTTGGTTTGGGCTTCCAGGTCTCAACTGTGCGGACCTCCTGTCTTAACTTCCTTCACCTCTGGCTTTCAACATCCCCTAGGGTGGCCATGGCAATTGTAACTTCATGGATCCGTCGCCCTACATACGGTGTAAGAATAGCAACCAAGGATCCAACAGCACTCACAGGTGCAGTATCCAACACCAGATCTCTCATGCTGGAAGTAAACAGCTCGTCATCTGGGCCCTGCATGTTGAGGTTAAAAATAGCATGTCTCATACCCATTTCACGGATGATTTGAATAAGTTCTGTATATGACTGCCAGTGACTCACTGTGTCTGGCAGCTCGCCAGCCTGTCCCCATACTGTGCGTACCACAGCAGTGAGCCACTGCATTAGAGAATGGTTGCCCTGGTTGTTGGCCAACCTATGGCAGTTCTGTAACCTTTGTCTCAGGGACGGATGCACTGTTACGAAGGCTAGCTTTTCCATCTCGCCTGGGGAGCAGAGAATGCTGTCTGCTCCCTCATCCCATAAACATAATAGCCAAGCCGAGACTGGTTCTCCAGGGCGCTGTCTGTACCGCCTCCCCAGCTCCCGCAGCTCAGTGGGAGTGTATGGGGTGTAGGTCGTGAACTCAGTCACAGCTGGGTTGCCGGCAGCAACGCCCCTGGGGCCCAAAGGTTGCTCACGTTTTACCCTTTGCTTCAAGATTGGCCAGGCTTGGGGGTTGGGAGCTACATTGTCTCCACTCGCTTCCTCCGCCTCTGCCTCAGAGCCTCCACCTTGGGGCCCCTGTTCTAACAGGCGGACCCGGGCTTCCAGCGCTTCCAACCGGGACACCTGGTCCGGCACCCGGGCCACTTCATTAACCGCATTTTCCGAGTTGAGGCTCAAGGCCGTGAGGAACATCCAGCCCATGCGGCCGGCTGTAGCCTTCTCCTCCTCTGGCAACCGCTCAGGCAGAGCCTGCAGGGCCCTCTCTACACTGGCTGGAGAGCCGTCCATGTCCTCCCACCCCTCCTTGGGGGTCCAACTCCTGAGAACAGTGGCCACCAAACACCATATACTATGTGGGGGCCCATGTCCTCCTGCCCAGAGTCAGACTCCATTCCTACTTGGTCAGAATCTTGCTCGCCGTGCCAGGTGTCTGAGTGGGTGGAGGCCTCCTTGTAAGATGTCCACCACTCTCGGAGCTTAAGGCCGCAGCAGATCACCAAAATGAAGGCAGTACCTTCCATGGCCAAGAGGCTGATGTGCCAGCTGGAGGCTTGAGTCTCCCGGGCAGACCGTGCCTCCCGTTCCTGGTGTCGCTCCTCATGGGTGTTCCGAAGCTGGGCTCTCACACGAACAAACCGCTCCACCATGCTACCATAGGTGTTGGCCAGCACCGTACTCTGCTTATGAAGCCGAGCTTATATACGTGTAAACTGCTCCAGTATATTCCGGAGGGTTTCAGCCGACACCATACCCTGCTCGCTGTGCCATTTTTCAGGCGGGGCGGCCTGCGGGGTCTCTGCTCCCGCTCCCCACATAAGAACGCAGGATATGGTGAGGCCAAAAAGGAACACCCACGGAGCCATAGGTAGGGGAGTCATACCACTATGGTCTCACTGGAGGCTGGGCCCACCGGACGCGCGATCTGCCGTCCGCCTTTCCTCCAACCGACCAACGACTCTCCTCCACTCTCTCGACCCTGTTCCTCTCCTCTCTTCCGCTCTCCTCGGCTCCTCGGCAGTCCTCGGCAATCCTAGGCAGTCCTCGGCAGTCCTCGGCTCTCCTCGGTAGCCGTAGCAGTTATACTAGCGGCCAATCGGCTAACCGGCCACAGCCGATGGCCAATCAGCCACAGCACCCGAGCCAGCACCCTTCCACGTGAGGCCGAGAGCCTGTAAAATACTTTCTGGGGCTCTGTCTCCACAGCTGTTCAAACATATTCCTACATGTTTTCCTCAGTTTGTAGCAGTGTGATCACTGAAAAAAACATTACAGTGAACAGAGTTTGCAAGTAGCTTGTTAAAATGGTATTAAAAATAGTTACGTCTGAAATCACATTGTTTACCAAAAGAAGAAAAATTCCACTCAATGAAAGAAAACTGCTGAATATAGTGTGCAGGTATGCTAGTAGCTTCTCTGAAATTTTATGAGAAATCTTGGAAGTTAAATGATTTCCTATATGCCTCACTGAACATGTGTTCGTTCTGGGTTCCAAACTCTGTAGAATGCAACTCACATGGATCTGTTTAGAAAATTGTCCATGTCCACATTTGACTGCTTTCATAGAAACATGTAAAATGGTAAGTTTCCATTGGGAAGGTTTGAGAGCATGTTTGTGAAGAGACCTCAGAAGCTGCATTAGAGCATTGTTTCAGTTTCTTTCTCTAAAGAAACAGTTTGCAGTTAATAGAGCACTGGAAACTTGTTGAAACCATGTTTTCACAAGTCCACATGACTACACACATTTTTCTATATGCATGAGTTCTATTCATTGAGTGTGCACTGGGAGTAAGTCTTATTCACTGAGAGAACATCATGCTCAGCAGGCCTGTAGCTTTCTGCAGGCCTGCTGGTTACAGGAGTCGGCCCTCACTTCACTATGTGCTTTGTGGAATGGGTAGTGTGGGGGCAGAGCCCCAGAAAGTAGTTTCCAGGCTCTCGGCCTCACATAGACAGGTGCTGGCTCAGGTAGTAAATGGCCATCAATGTGATTGGATGGCCATCAGCTGTGGCTAGTTGGCCGTCAGCTGTAACCAGTGAGCCATTGGCCACTAATATAACTGCTGTGGCTATGCTAGGAAAGAGAGAGAGAGGAGAGTGGAGGAGAGTGAAAGAGAGTCGTCGGTGGGTTGCAGACAAAACGGACAGCAGGTCGCACGTCCGGTGAACCCAGCCTCCAGTGAGACCGTAGTGGTACGACTCCCCTACCTATGGCTCCGTGGGTGTTCCTTTTTGGCCTCACCATATCCTGCGTTCTTGTATGGGGAGCAGGAGCAGAGACCCCGCAGGCCGCCCCGCACGACAAATGGCGCAGCGAGCAGGGTCTCCCGCACGACAGGTAGCATTCAGTTCACTGACAGCACTGGGAGGCACAGAGATTCTTCCGTGTAGTGCACTGCAAACATGCAGACCACAGCTCTAGTGAAATGTGTTGAAAACTGATATCGGAAGCATTGGGCCAGCTTTCCCTGAAGGAACAATATTGAAATCAGTGTGGTGGCAATGCTCCCATTTTTATTGTAGTGGGTCGCTGCGTTTCCTACAGGCGTTAGAGAATGTCTCTGTTGCTTCTCCTGAAAGAACCTTATCCTGAATTTAGTGGGCTGCAGTGCAGGTAGCATCTAAGAAATATTGATAAAAATATTTGTTATAATTGTTATAAAACAATTCCTGGAAATAATATACTATGTGAATTACAAAAGGTATAAGTTCTATTCACTGATAAAACACTCGGCTGAGATGTCTGCCAGTAGCTTTCGAGATAAAGGTTATTGATAACACCTGAAGCTGTAAGTTTGGCTCATGCATTACAAATTGAGGATGTGTTTCATTTGCTCATTATACACAGTGGTGGGAGCCATACGCCATCACCCTTTCATCGGGGGTTACATAAGCAGGTTCAAACACTTTGCTCTGTGTTTCCCTCAATCTCACATCCCTAGTCAGACCAGTCACCACATATATAACTAACAATGTAAGTTCCAGTCACTGAAGTATAACACCTGTCTGAAGCCTTTGCAAGCAGCGCTTCATATAATGCAGATTGATAATGTTACTGGGAATGACGTTGTACCGTGGCTCTTTGTCTTCTTGGAGAAAGAATTCAGTCCAGAGACAGTTTGTACAGCATAGAGCAGCACGAAGGGCATGAGTAAAAGCGAGTACCCTTAGAGCATGGAGCGGGCCGACCCAAGAGAGGGAAGCACCTCTCCTTACATTGTGGGAGGGCTTTTATCTCTATGGGTAGAAATGTCTCCCCCTCTCCCTCCCTGTCATCTTTCTCTTTTCCTGCTGAGGTGTTGTTGTGCGGGAGACCCTGCTCGCTGTGCCATTTGTCGTGTGGGGCGTCCGGCAGGGTCTCTGGTCCCACTCCCCACATAAGAATGCAGGATATGGTGAGGCCAAAAAGGAACACCCACGGAACCATAGTAGAGGAGTCATACCACTATGGTCTCACTGGAGGCTGGGTTCACCGGACGTGCGACCTGCTGTCCGTTTTTCTGCCAACCAACCGACGACTCTCCTCCACTCTCCTCGACTCTGCTCCTCTGCTCTCCTCAGCTCTCCTCGGCTCTCCTCGTCTCTCCTCGGCAATCTTCGACTCTGCTCCTCAGCTCTCCTCGGCTCTCCTCCATAGCCACGGCAGTTATATCAGCGGCCAATTGGCTAACTGGCCACAGCCGACAGCCAATCAGCCACAGCTGATGGCCATCTTCCACCTGAGCCACCACCCTTCCATGCGAGGCCGAGAGCCTGTAAACTACTTTCTGGGGCTCTGTCCCCACAGGTGTCCTGTCCTACCCCCTGGTTCTCAATGTTGCCTCTCAGAGAATTAGTGTGAACCTGTAAATTTCCCATGATCTATTTCAGAAGCTCATTAAAAATGGCCCTGAGAAGCAGGATGTATATTCTGATAAGTAGCGTGGTTTCTCTCTCTCTAAGCTTCTAACAATACATCCCTTTGATTTAGGGGTATGTGTGAGCCTGGAGTCCTGCTGGGCTAGTAAGACATTGGTGTCCTGACTGAGGATAGCTTCAAGGGGTCTGGACCCAAGTAGGAGCTGCAGCAGGGGGCTTTCTAAGCAGGTAGGTCTCTCCTCCTGCTCATTTCTGTCTGTCTACCTACCCTAGCAATAACAGCTGGCCAGAAGCTTCACACATACATGTCACAATGAGGACGCAGTTCCATTTGATAATTGTGCACTGTGTCGAATGTAGCTTCAGAAAATCCCTTTCTGTGCCTGACAACACCAGCCTGTTCAAACACTTTATTGCATGTTTCCCTCTCTTTGTCATCACTTGCTAAAGATGTAACTATGCGCATTACTAATGGTGTAAGTTCCAGTCACTGAAATCACAGGTGGCCCTCTGGGGCCGGCCCAAAGCCTTCTCTGAGTTCTCTCTGCCGACTCCCATAGTGCCTGAGTGCTCAGGCACCACCTGGCCTCAGGGTGCTGTAGGATCAAGCCAGCTGAGAAGAATGAGGAGAATGCGTCAGTGGCTGACAACCAGGAGGGGGAGGGGAGAAGGACCTGCAGACCCAGACCCGGACCAGCCTGGACAGCAACGAGTAAGGCTTTCTCCCCCCTCCAGAGCAGAAGGCTGAGCAGAAGAAGTGTGGGTGGCAGTAACCAGCAGGAGCCGCTGCCTTGGAGACATCAATGAGGCTTTCAAGGAGATATGGCACATGTGCCAGCTGCCCCTCAGTAGTCAGAAGCCCTCAACCACAGTGCTGGTTGTGCACCAGGTCGTGCGGGTCATCCGGAACCTGGAGCAGCAGGTGTGAGAGCCTAGCTAACCTGAACCCCAAAGTGGCCTCCTCGAAACAATGAGAAGCTGTCAGGTGTGGTCGGAAACCCCCAGACAGTACTTTCTGCTGCCCACCTGGGCCTGGACGCCCACAACCCCTTTGGTCACTTGTGAAAACTCTCAGCCACTCCCAAGCCCTGTGACACCCTGAAACTGCACGTTGATCCTGCCGCCCAAGACCCTGCTGGAAGGAGCATTTACTTTTGTTGTTGTTGTTGTTGTTAAAAACCAGAAAGCAAGCAAGAAACATACACTTCGTAAAAAAAAAAATCCTTAAGTATAAATATGGAACACTAAGCATATCACCCGCTGGAGAGAAACACTGCAAAACTGGCTTGTTGTTCAGAAGCCACAGGCAAATTGTGCCTACGACTAATTTTTTTAAAGGAAAATAGAAAAAAAAGCAAATTATTAGCATTTTTTTAATGTAGAAGAAAATTAGGAAAAAGGACGCCTTTGAGCAGGCCTCCAGGGTCTCAGGAGTGCGTGGGCTCCGAGCCCCGCCCAGGGTCCCGCCCGCGGGAGGAAAGTCGCGGTGGCTGGCACCCTCCTTGCGTGGGGTGTGGGTTGTGTGCCTGCGTGCTTTTCCCCTTGCGGTCGTCTATCCAGGAGTCGGAGGGCGCGCCACGCGCAGGTGTGTGGCTCGGTTTTTCCCTCTGCTGGTTTGCTCCGGGTCTTTTCTGGTACGTGCAGAGCGACTGTGGCCGGACGGAGGGCACCTGGACCTTGGGGGAGACGAGGCCTCGGGTGGGTGGGGCGGGTGGGCTTCCTGTTTGCCAGGGATCGGAGTATGTGTCTCGGGGCCCAGGTGCAAGAAGACGGGCATGTCCTTGGCTGGAGAAAACAGCCGGAGGCTGGTGGAGCGAAGGTGGAGGCGTTCGAGGGCAGGCAGCCCTGGGCTGGGCGTTGGGGGCGGTGGCGGCGCAGCGAATGGCTGTGGGCTGCCGGCTCGCCAGCAGGAAGAGAACGAGGACGGAGGAAGCCGGGGCCGGCTGGCCTGGCTTGCCGCAGGGGCTGGGAGGTTGTACAGCCAGGCGGCAGACCCGCCGCTGGCCAGGGAGACCTGCAGCGGGGGTGGGCTGCTGCAGAGGGTCAAGGGGCAGGAGGTTGCAGAGGGAGCCCCCTGCCGGTCGGCAAAAGCTCACAGCACCCGGTATTCCCAGGCGGAATCCCACGCAAGTACTAACCCTCCTTAACTTCCGAGATCAGACGAGATCCATCACATTCAGGGGAATGTGACCTTAGACATAAGGACCTGGCGCAGGGCACCCCAGGAGCCACCGCCAGGCCAGCCTCACCAGCGAGCACCACACCCGTGGGCCGACTGGACTGCGCACCAGAACTCCCATCTCGCCAGATCCGTCCTCACCCGGTCTCCAGCCTGCCCCTCACCTCCTCCGGACACCGCGGGCGCGGGCGGGGGCGAGTCCTGGCCAGCTCCCAACGCCCTGCGCTGCACCGGGCCAGAGGCACCTCGGGCTTCCGCCACTTGCCTGGGGGTGACCGAAGTCTCGGTTCTCTGGCCTTCCGGGAATCCCCAGGTCCTGACCGGCTTACCTCCGCAGACCCGCCTGGCTGCTCTGCGGTCCCCTGGTCAGGGAAACTGAGGCTCGCGGTCCTCTCAGCCCCCTTTGGTCCTAGGCACGCGCAGCACGACCCTAGCCCTGGCCGACCTTCCTGGCTCTGGCCCTGGACCTGGCCGACCCTCCTGGCAGGCGGGACTGGCCCAGAGCCACGGGGAGCCACCAGGGTGCATCAGCTCCATGCTGCTGCCATCCATCCTTCCTTAGACAACCTTCCTCCTCGCCCCTCACCGAGACCAGCACCCTGCCCAATCTCACGTCTCTCCACTACACATGCCTCTCCTGACCTGGGGAGCTGGAAGAGAGAATGAGAGAAAGCCAGAGAGAGTGAGAGGGTGGGGTGGGAGGAAGAGAGAGAGAGAGAGAGAGAGAGAGAGAGAGAGAGAGGCGCATGGTGTTGTGAGCCCCTGAAAGGGCAGTGGCCACATTTTCAGTCTCTTCCTGAAAGTCAAGGGGACATTAACCCCTCGGCAGGGCCCTACGTGTCCCTGCGTGCTATTCGTGACTGCGAGTGGGGAACAAAGTCCCTGGCACACAGGGTCAGATAGAGTGAGTAACACAGTTTTATTTGGGAGCCAATGTCCCTCCAGAGGCCAATGCTCTGGTAAGCACTGAAGGTTATACAGAATAGAATAGAATTTAATAACGAACCAAGTAAGTCCCAGAGTCAATAGAGATGGAGAAGGTCCCTGGTCCAGGAGAGATGACTGGGTCCACGAAGGGTCTGAGGCGAACTGGTCTTACAAGGAAGAACTTCGGAGGGGCCCGGAGTATCCCAGTTTGCACCTCGCAGAGGACTCTGTCTGATCACCCAGACTAATGTCCTCCCTCACAGAGGGTCTTAGTCAGAGCAGTGCCCACTCGGACCACTCATGGCATTGCTCTGGAGTTCTGCTTTTATCCTCTTTTCCTTTGACTTGTTTACTTCTTAGATGATAACCAGAAGTTATTTGCCAGGAGTTATTTACCTCTTAGGTAATAACCAGAAGTTATTTGCCAGGAGTTGTTTACCTCTTAGGTGATAACCAGAAGTTGTTTTGGTGAACATGTTTATTACTCAATTTTGTTATGCTCAGTTTCACACAAAAACATGTTTTATACTTCACTCTTATCAGTCTCACACATGTGTGGCCATAGTCTTATCCCTACCAGTAAATAACTTGTTTTGCAAACCTCAATCCACATATATAATATATTTTATATGTTCTATAAATGTGGAGACAGGGAGAGACACAGAGGGGGAGAGACAGAGAGGGTGGGGAGAGACAGAGAGAGATGGAAACAGAGAGACGGAGAGAGACAGCGAGCAAACGACAGACACAATGAGAGGAGAAAAGGAGAGGGAGAGGGAGAAAAAGAGAGACAAAGAGAGGGAGAGAGAGACAGAGGTGGAGACAGAGAGAGGGAGAGACAGAGATAGACAGAGAGAGAGCAAGAGAGAGAGATTGACGGACAGAGTGGGCACTAGCGAGACCCCCGAGCAGGCAAGACACAGAGTGAGACACACCGGGAGATGGGCACACAGACTGGGACATACACACTGAGTCTGTGCTGAAGTGGCAGCTTCTACACCGAAGGGTGGTGGTGACAGGGGCTGGGCTCAGCTAAGAAGGCAGTGCTCTGGAGTTGGCTGTCACCGTGGAGCCCCAGGGCAGGCTGCCAGGGTCGCAGGAGTGCGGGTGGGCTCCTAGCCCTGCCCATGGCCCCACCCACTGGAGGAAAGTCACAGTGGTAGGCATGCTTGTTGTGTGGGTTGTGTGCCTGTGTGTGTGGTGTGTTTTTCTTTGTGTGTTTGTTGTGTGTCCTGTGTTTGTGTTTGTTTGTGTGTTTGTGTGTGTGTTTGTGTCCTCTTGTACTTGTTTTCGTATTTTACTGTTTGTTGTTGTCTGTCCTGAAGTTGGAGGGCACATGACATGTGCATGGTGACAATTTTCATTGTTTTTGTCACTCTTTGGTCTGTAGAAGTGGAACAAGTACCCCAAATAGCCTTATATGGTTTTTAGCAATTTATATTAACTTACCGGAAATAAAAACCTGTAGTTTTTTCCAGTGGTCTTATCATTTCTTGTTTGTTAATCTAATGTTTTATACTCTTAAACAGTTCAAAATGTCTATAGTTTTAATACTCAATAACTGCTTTCAAAATTGTTTATGTTTTCTTTACAAATGATGTTACCAAACAACTGGTATTATAATAGTATAAAAAATGTGTGTTGGGTAAGACACAATCAGATAATACATTTTTTTTTAAGGTTTTATTGGGGAAGGGGAACAGGACTTTATTGGGGAATAGTGTGTACTTCGAGACTTTTTTCCAAGTCAAGTTGTTGTCCTTTCAATCTTAGTTGTGGAGGGCACAGCTCAGCTCCAGGTACAGTTGCCATTGCTAGTTGCAGGGGGCGCAACACACCATCCCTTGCAGGCCTCGAGGAATTGAACTGGCAATCTTGTGGTTGAGAGCCCACTGGCCCATGTGGGAATCGAACCGGCGGCCTTCAGAGTTAGGAGCATGGAGCTCTAACTGCCTGTGCCACCAGGCTGGCCCCAGATAACACATTTTTAAATTGTGTAAATCTGAAAGGAAGAAAGCTTTAATTTTATCTTTCCCAGTAAGATAATCAGCAGATTTCTCATCAGAAACCTTGGAGGTAAGAAAACAGTGTTGATATACTCAATGTGTCCAAGGGGAAAAAACAAACAAACTGTTAACCAAGTAACCTGTATTCAGCAAACTGTCCCTAAAAAATAAAGGAGAAATGAAGGCATTTCCAGATACACAAAGGCTGAGGGAGTTTCTTACCATTAGACCCTCCTTGGAAGAAATGCTGGAGGAATTCCTTTGGGTTGAAATGAAAAGACACTATACACTAGTAATTAGTAACTAGACACTAGTAACTGAAGACACACGAAGAGGTAAAGTTCTCTGGTAAATATTACGTAGCCTACCTAACTTGTACAGAAGGGTCAAGAACTTGGACAATGCCTAGCTAATTACTTAAACCTGTAGTATATTTTGATTGATGGAACTGTAACAGTGCTTGTCCGAGATGTTTTCCCAGGTGATCTTTTGTTCTCGGGAAGACATTGCTGTGGCAACCATCCCAAAAGCCCTCTTTTCTTGCTGGCTTGCAATAAAGTGCCTACTAACAAATCAAGTTTGAGTGTTCTTTTCAATGACATGTACCAAATGGCTGGACCATTGTTCAGTTTGACAACAGTAAATACATGGGAAATTATAAAAAACTTGTATAATTGTTACTTTGATTAGTAATTCCACTTTTTAAAAAAAAAATTATTGGGGAAGGGGAACAGGACTTTATTGGGGAACAGTATGTACTTCCAGGACTTTTTTCCAAGTCAAGTTGTTGTCCTTTCAATCTTTGTTGAGGAGGGTGCAGCTCAGCTCCAGGTCCAGTTGCCGTTGCTAGTTGCAGGGGGCACAGCCCACCATCCCTTGAGGGACTCAAGGAATTGAACTGGCAATCTTGTGATTGAGAGCCTACTGGCCCATGTGGGAATTGAACCAGCAGCCTTTGGAGTAGGAGCATGGAGCTCTAACCGCCTGAGCCACTGGGCCGGCCCAGTAATTCCATTTTTTGTTTTCTACATGATTTAAGAAATTCGTGCATAAAAATTTATTAGTCTATGCTTTTGGACACATGTAATTTTGGGACATTAATATGGAAAAGGGATGTCAGCAAGGCACCAGCAACCCTAGAGGCACAAGCAGTGACCATGAGGGCACCAGTGGCACCAATGGTGAGGACAGTGCAGTGTGGAAAGTGCTGGCTTTCAAATATAGCCAGAGGCAGCACAGGTAGGAGAAACCAAAATCTTGTGCTATAGCACTACCTACTGGGAAGCAAAAGAATCACCTGTAATTGCCAACTTGTTAAACTTAGAATCAAAGTAAACAAACCTTTACCTAATAAGAGAAGTGTTTGCTACTCCAAAGGCACCCGCAGAGGAACAACTCATTAAGCACCATGAAAAACCATGGTAACATGGTACCACAAAAAGAAAGTGACAATTCTCCTGAAACCAAACTTAAAGTCATGGAAGATTGTGATCTAACTGACAAAATTCAAAATAGCTGTCATGAAGAAACTCAAAGAGCTACAAGAAAACTCAGAAAGGCAGTTCAATGCTCTCAGAAATAAAGAACAGTAGGAGTACTTTACCAAATAGATTGGAAGTCTAAAAATGAACCAAACAGAAATTCTGCAGCTGAAGAACTCAATAAATGAAATGAAGAATGCACTAAAAAGCTTGTAAATAGAGCAGATCATATGAAAAAGCAATAGTGAGCTTAAAGATAGAAATCTAGAAATGATTCAGGTGGAAAAGAAGAGAAAACTAAGATTTTTTAAAAATGAAGAAACTCTATGAGAACACTCTGACTTCATTAGAAAAGGTGACATAAGGACAATGGGTATCCCAGAAGGAGAAAAGAGGGAGAAGGCAACAAAGAGCATATTTCAATAAATAATAGCTGACCTGGGGAAGAACTGGATATACAGGTCTACAAAGCTAATAGAACACTTAATTATCGCAATACAAAAAGACCTTCTCCAAGACATATTATATTAAAACTGTCAAAAGTCAATGATAAGGAAAGAATTTTAAAGGCAGTGGGGGAGGAAAGAGGGGAAAGACAGTAACCTGCAAAGGAACACCCATTAGGCTATCATCAGATTTGATGATAGAAACTCACAGGCCAGGAGACAGTGGATTGACCTATTCAAAATACTGAAAGATAAAACTGCCAGCCAAGAATACTCTTTCCAGCAAAGTTATTCTTTAGATGTGAAGGAGAGATAAAAGCTTTCCCAGACAAACAAAGCTGAGAGAGTTCACCACACACACACACACACACACACACAATGTTGAAAGGACCTCTTCTACCTGAAACAAAAAAGCAAAGGCACACAAAACCTTGAGTTGGGTGACAGACGGAAGAAGGAAATTGCAACTCTACTTCAGAACAGGGTGCTAAACACTTAATTGTAGCATAAAGATCAAAGAAAGCAAAGCATTAAAAATAACTATAGCTACTTTAATTTGGTAACAAACTCACAATGTAGAAAAAGAAAATTTGCTATGACTAAAACATAAAAGAGGAGGAAGGAAAGAATGGAATCTATATAGGCAAATGAAGATAGATTGCTATCAGCAGAAAAAGGACTATTTTGTCTACGAGACTTTTTACATAAACCTCATGGTAACCACAAAATAAAACTCCAGAGCAGAGACAAAAAACACAGAAAAAGAGGAAACAGAAAAAATCATAAAAAATCATCAACCTAAAATGGCAGAAATATGAGGGAAAAGAAACAATGGCAAAAGAAACAATGGAGTGATCAGAAAACAAAAGATAAAATGGCAGTAGTAAACACTTACATATCAATAATCACCCTAAATGCAAACGAATTTAACTCACCAATCAAAAGGCACAGAGTGGCTGGATGGATTAAAAAACAGACACAACCATATGCTGCCTTCAGAAGACTCGTCTCAGCTCTAAAGACAAACATGGGTTCAGAGTGAAGGGGTGGAAATTATACTCTAAGCAAATGGCATCCAGATGAAAGCAGGTGTAGCCACACTTCTACCAGACCAAAAAAGACCATAAGCCAAAAATGTAACAAGAGACAAAGATGTACATTACATAATGATGAAAGGGACAATACATCAAGATGATGTAACAATTATTAATATATGTGCACCCCATATAGGCGCACCAAAATATATAAAGTTAACAAACCTAAAGGGAGAACTTGATAACACATAATAATAATAGGTGACATTAACTCCCCGCTTATACCAATGGACTGATCATCCGGACAAAAAGTCAACAAGAAAACATCAGTCTTAAATGACACATTAGAACAGATGGACTTAATAGATATACATAGAACATTCCACCCCCAAAGCAGCAGAATATACATTTTTCTCAAGTGCACATGGAACATTCTCAAGGTAGACCATATGTCAGGGCACAAAGCAAGTCTCAATAAATTTAATAAGATTGAAATAATATCAAGCATCTTTTCCAAACCACAACAGTATAAAACTTGAAATCAACTACATGAAGAAAGCTGGAAAAAGCACAAATATTTAGAGATTAAACAACATGCTACTGAACAAATATTGGGTCAATGAAAAAATCAAAGGGGAAATTAAAAAACATGTGGAGACAAACGAAAATAAAAATACAGCATACCAAAATCTATTGGATACAACAAAAGCTGTGTGGAAAGGGAAGTTTATAGCAATACAGGCCTACCTCAAGAAACAAGAAAAAGCACAAATAATCTAACCTTATATCTAAAGAAACTAGAAAACGAAGAAGCTAGAAAACAAAGTCATCAAAAGGAAGGAAATAATATAAATCAGAGCAGAAATAAATAGAGACTAAAAAGACAGTAGAAAAGACATTGATCTTTGTGATGTTTTCGTGGATTCAACTTCAATGGCAAGGGGAACAAAAACAAAAACAAACTAATGGGACACATCAAACTAAAAAGCTTCTGCACAGCAAAGGAAACCAGCAACAAAATGAAAAGGTAACCACCACGTGGGAGAAGATATTTACAGATGATATTTCCAAAAAGAGGTTAATATCCAAAACATAAAAGGAACTCATACAATTCAACAACAACAAAAAGCAACTCAATTTAAAAATGGGCAGAAGATCTGAATGGACATTTTTTCCCCAAGAAAAACATACAGATGGCCAACAAGCACATAAGCAGACATTCAATATCACTAATTATTAGGGAAATGCAAATCAAAACCACAGTGAGATATCACCTCACACCTGTCAGAATGGCCATAATCAAGAAGACAAGAAATAAGAAGTGTTGGTGAGGATGTAGAGAAAAGGGAAACCTCGTACACTATTCATGGGATTGTAAATTGGTGCAGCCACCATGGACAAGAGCATGGAGATTTCTCAAAAAAATTAAGAACTACCTGTGACCCAGGTATTTCACTTCTGGGTATTTATCTGAAGAACAAAAACACTAATTTGAGAAGATACCGTGTTTCCCCGAAAATAAGACCCGGTCTTATATTAAAGTTTTGCTCCAAAAGATGCATTAGGGCTTATGTTCAGGGGATATCATCCTGAAAAATCATGCTAGGGCTTATTTTCTAGTTAGGTCTTATTTTCAGGGAAACATGGTATATACACGCCTATGTTCATTGCAGCATTATTTACAATAGCCAAGATCTGGAAATAACCTAAGTGTCTATCAACAGATGAATGGATAAAGAAGATTTTGTGTGTGCGTGTGTGTGTGTGTGGGGGGGTATGTATACGGGGGTGCCAAAAAAATCTATACAAGTGGGCACTTTGGTCAAAATTGTTCAAGCAGTAGTTCACCATAATCAGAAGTGTCTGGATTCTGATGGTAACCACTTTGAACCCCTCTTGCAATTGCAGAAGTCAAACATGACTTGTACTCATCTTTTGTTATCGGTATATATTATTACAATTTTAATAGTTTTTTCCTTTCTTAAAATGTTTATACATTTTCTTGGAGAATATATATATATATATATATTCAAATATATATATACATTTGAAATCTTCCCATTTGGGGCAACATGGATGGACCTTGAGGATATTATGCTAAGTAAAATAAGTCAGTCAGAGAAAGACAAATAACATGTGATTTCACTCATTTGGAATAAAAAAAATTAACAAACCAAAATTTCACTCATATGTGGAATTTAAAAAATTAACAAAACAACAAAAAACAAAAAGTCTTCAGACAACATAATGGTGGTTAGTAGAGGGGAAGGGGGTGGAAGAAGGGATAAAGGGTAAAGGGGGTCAATTGTTTGGTGACAAATGAAAACTAGTCTTTTGGTAGTGAGCACACTGTAGTGTATACAGATGTCACATCACAATATTGTACACCTGAACCTTATATAACATTTAGATCAATGTAACCTCAACAAAAAATGACAGATTGGCAGAATGGGATAAATTAGGATCCAAATCCATGCTTTCTACAAGAAACTCACTTTTGATACAAAGACACAAATAAGTTGAAGGTAAAAGAATGGAAAAAGACATTCTGTGTAAATAGTAAAAAGAATGCAGAGTGCCTATATTAATATCAAGTAAAATAGATGTTAAATGAAAAAGTTACACTAAACAAAGAAAAACATTATATATATATTTTTAAACTTTTGTTTATTTGTGTTTTTCCAGGACCCATCAGCTCCAACTCAAGGAGTTGTTTCAATCTAGTTATAGAGGGCACAGCTCACAGTGGCCCATGTGGAGATCGAACAGGCAATCTTGTTGTTAAAAGCACTGCACTCTAACCAACTGAGTTAACTGGCCATGCCATGACATTATATTTTAATAGAAGATTCAATACAAGAAGATACAACAATTATAAACATTATACACCTAATAACAGAACATCAAAATAGGTGAAACAAAAATTGAGAGAACTGAGAGGACAAACAGCCAATTCTATAGTAACAGTGAAGATTTCAATACTGCACTCTCAATAATGGACATATCAACCAGACAGAAGATAAGTGAGGAGCTAGGACAGAGGGCTTGAACAACACAATATACCAACTGGAACTAATGTACATATACAGAACACTCCACCCAACAACAACAGCATACATATGCTCAAGTGGACATAGGACATTCTCCTCGATAGACCATAAGTTAGGTCACAAATTAAGTCCCCTCAATAGACTTACAAAGGCAGATATCATACAAAGTATCTTCTCTGACCACAATGGGATGAAGTTAGAAATCAATCGCATAAATAAAACTGGAAAATTCACAAAATTCTGGGAATTAAATAACTACATTCTTAAACAACCAGTGGGTCAAAGAAAGAACATCACAGGGGAAATCAGAAAATACTTAGAGGTGAATGAAAATGAAAACACAACAAACCAAACTTATGGGATGCAGTGAAAACAGTGCTAAGAGGAAAAATTGTAGTCTTAAATGCTTACATTACAAAAGATCTCAAAAGATCTCAAATAAGCAGCCTAACTTTACATCTTACAAAGAAGAAAATGAAGAAGAGAAAAGGATGAATTAAACCCAAAGCTAGCCTAAAAAAGAAAACAATGAAGATCAGAGGTGAGATAAATAAAATAGAGGATAGGTAAACAATAGAGAAAATCAACAAAACCCAAAGTTGGTTCTTCAAAAGATTAACAAAATTGACGAACCTTTAGCTAGATTGATTAAGAAAAAGAAGACACTCAAATTACTAAAATCGGAAGTGGAAGAGGGGACATTACTATGTATTGATCATACAGAAGTGAAAAGAATTGTAAGAGAATCCTATGAACAACTGAACAATTGTATGCCAACAAATTGGATAACCTAGATGAAATAGACAAGTTCCCAGAAATAGAAATGCTACCAATTCTGAATGACAAAGAAAATCTCAACTGACTATAACTAGTAAGGAGATTGGACCAGTAATCAAAAACTTCCTGACAGAAGCTCTGAGTCTCATGACTTCACTGGGGAATTCTACCAAACTTTTAGAAAACTGACACCAATCCTTCTCAAACTCTTCCCAAAAACTGAAGAGGGAACACTTCTTAACTCATTCTATGAGTCCCTCATTGTCCTGATACCAAAGCCAAACAAAAACACTACACGAAAAGAAAGTACAGAATAATTTCCCTTGTGAACATTGATGCAAAAGTCCCCAACAGGTTCCTTGACCTGGAGGGTGAAATTTACCATAGAAAGGAAAGCCAACTGGAAGCCTGAAAGCATACCTCTGACCAAAGGATGCACGAGAGGCGACGCTGTGGGGGACGCGTCCCCTTCATATCTCTGTATGACTCACCGGTCTGGTCCCCTCAGCACAGGGATGGATCCTGGTGTTTAATTCTAGACGAGGGTCCACAAACTATGGATTGAAGGCGCAAACTGGGAAACACCTGTTTCTGTATTTGGTTTTTTTTTTTACTTTTATAAGTGACTGAGAAAAATCAAAAGAACAGTATCTTGTAACGTGAAAATTACGTGAAATTCAAATTCCAACGTTTATGAAAAAAGCTTCATCAGAACATAGTGGCGCTCACTCCTTATGTATCATCTGGCCTTTGGCACCACAAATCACATTGACCTGTTACAATGTTGCTTATCACTGCCAGGACAGCTGTGCCAAAAGAATACAAGAAAGAATACAATGCATGTGCACATCACCCGAGTCTTCTCAACTCACAGGAAAGCAACGACAAGGAAAACTAGAACATGTAAACAGGAATAGTTCAACATAGCCGAATTTCTTCATAAAAATGAAACTTGGAAATGAGGCTGCAACCAAAGTAAGTTGCCAAGTGGCTCATTTGCACGTCAAGTGAGGAAGGCCCTTTACTTTCAGAAGCAAGTCAATTGAAGAAAAACACGCACAATTGTCCAGTAGAGGGCAGCAGGACCCCACGGAGCCCAAACCTTCACAGGCAGGCCGGGGCGGGAAGGGTCTGAAACGTGGGTGTGTTCATTTGCAAGATTCAGTATCCAATGTAATAGCTTGTTTCATCTTCTTGAAAACACTACACTGTGAGTACTATTTTTATCCTTATTTTACAAATAAGAAAACTGAAGGTCAGAGTGGTTAAGTGACATTTTTAAGGTCACATAGCTAGTAAGTGCATGCCATTTGTGTCACTGTAGGACTTGCATTTTCATTTAAGTAAATGATTATAAAGTGCTTTCTGTGTGCCAGTCATGGTATAAGCACTGTGCCTGTTGTAACTCCTTTACTCTGACAACAATCCCGGGATTTAGGTGCCACTATTATCACCCCCATTTTACAGATGAGGACACTAAGGTACAGAAATGTGAGCTACGTACTTCCCTAAGATGGGTCCACCTGTAAGTGCACTCACACTGTCTGGCAGGAGTCCCACAAGCCATCACAGCCCTGACCTCTGCCCTCTGCTGATGGGGCTCATTAGGATAGGTCAGGGCTTCTTAAAATGGGGGCAGTGCCACCTGGGAACTTTCTAGATTCATGCTTTTTGGGTCCCACTCCAAAGCTCCTGAATAAGAAGCTCTGTGGGTAGAGCCCAGCAACCTGAATTAACACCCTTCATTGTTTCTACAGGGCCCCCCACTACAGTGAGGGGACAGGGATGGGGTGTCAGCGCAATGGGAAGTGGGGCCTGCTGGATTCAGAGCCTGCAAAATCAGGAAATGGGAGCTTGGCCTTTCCTCCCTCATCCATACTCCCCTTCCTTCCCCCCCTTTCATTTCCTCTGGTTCCTTCTTTTATTTTCTTCTTGCTACTTTATTGTCTCTTGTTTTTTCCTAAACCCACCACCTTTTTCCTCTCTTCTCATCTTATTCTTCTTCTTTTCTCATTCTTTTCCACAAAACAGAGACTATTTATACTGTACAAACCCATCAGGAGAGAGGAGCCACACACTAATTTGAACAGGGAAGGTTTAATATAAAGAATTATTAACAATTACAGCAGTTGGAGTAACAAGGGATTGACCAGTCAGAAGTAAAGAGAACTCTAGAGAACACAGAAGTAGCATATAGTATAAGGGGCAGTTGCCACACCAAGGAAGGCCTGCCTGCCCAGACCTTGTTAGGGAGGGCACAGCAGATGCCTCACTGTCTGCAGAGTGGGCACTCTGGTGCCCGCTGGAGGAACTTTCTGGAAATCCATCTTCTGTAACTTTTCCTGCCTTCCAGGGTGCTGGGAGAACTTCTTGGAGAGCTGCTTCTGGGTGATGCACCCGAGGGAGGTGCCAGGGGAGCGACTGGCCACTGTTGCCGCCGGGCACTGTGGGAGGCGGGCGCTGGGGAACCCGCAGGAATACGTGGAAGCAAAACCCTTCTGTCAAGGCGCCCTCTGCGGACACCCTAACATCATGCCAGGGGACAAAGCATAAAGGGCTCAGATTCATTTTCATAGAGCAGACAAAAATATGAATTCGGAGCTGAGAGGCAACAAACCAATAAAGGCACATCTACAAAAAAGTCATTCATTTGAATCTGTCAGAACAGGGTGTGTCCATCAAGTGAATTTTCCATATTTCCTCTCTGTTCACTGAAATATTTTTGTGTTATCTATCTTCAACGGTGATTTTTCTAAAGTATGTCCTATATGCCATTTCATCTTAGAAAACATACCCATAATCCATTCTTTTCTTAAAGATGCAGACTCTGTTTTGTAAATATTCAGAACTGCTCACTGCCAAAATGCACAGGTGCTCAGGAGCACAGGTGCGCATCATTTCCTTCAGGCCCATCCCCACGATCCCAGCATGCTGCCTGGTGTTTTTGTCTTGTTTTCTTTAATTCTTGGAGTTGCTTGGCTCCTTCTCTGATTTCCTATTATCTTACCAATCTTTTAGCTGCCATTTATCGCTACTTTGGTCTAGGAAATCAGATGAACAATCCTTTAAAAATATGGTCCAGGATTAGTTATGAAATGGTGACAGGGATGTAAAGTAAAGCACAGGGATATAGTCAGTAATATGGTAATAATTATGTATAGTGCCAGGTGGGGACTAAACTGATCAAGGGATCACTTCATAGACCATGTAAACGTCTAACCACTATGCTGTACACCTGAAACTAATATAAAACAATATTGAATGTCAACTGTAACAAAAAAAAATAATTCAAAAAATTTGTCTGAGCTAATAATAAATTAGTGTGAATTGGTGAATTCCAAGTGGGATTTTCAATGAGCAAATATTCAACTACACAGAGGCATCATAGGGTGTGTGTGTTAAAATGTAGGTTTTATTATTCAGGTATAGTGAGGCCATGAGATCAGGCGACGACTGACATTGAAAAGAGAGTTTGTTACTCAAGTCCCAAGAGGAAGGGGCATTCCACATCATGGGAGCCACACAAGGAAGCACCAGGGTCTGTCATGAGGCTGGGTCAGATTGACCTCTCCAGCTAAGTCAAAAGCTGTCAATAAAAATATGAGAATAAGATGTACACCCTGAAGGAAGAGGATGCACATACGCGAGCTTTGTGATGCAACCACAGGAAGAAAAGTAACTAATCCACCTGGAAACATGATTTTCATAAATCACCTGTGCTATCACCTCAGGAGGTCAGAGTTTTTAGCAGGTGGTATAAGCCAAACTTTCATTCCCATGCTACCCAAGCCTTTTTTAGTGGTCTGGCTTTAACTTGGGTGCTGCAGTTTCCCAGTGACCAGTACTGTGTGCCAGGGCTTGTAAAGGACACCCAGTGAACCGACTGGCTTTGCCCACAGTGCCTACTGCCAGTGGGTAGTGGCAGCACAGTTTCCACCCCGGACTCATGACCAGTCACTACCACTTATTCTCCACCTTTTGTTTAGTGGCACAAAACCCCCAAATGGCCAGTGCAGTTTCAACTTCCAATTTAATTTTTACATGATTAAAAAAATTCTTGTTGAAATACACATGACAAAAATGCAAAAATTTCAAGTGTACAGCATAACAAGTTGGCACAAATCCGCACCCTGTACTGACCACTTGAAAGAAATAGCACATTATTAATTCTCCGGAAGCCCCCTCCTGGTCACCCAGGACACCACTAATCTGAGTTTAGAAACCTCCGATTAGTTTAGTCTGTTCTGTAACTTTGTTTAAAGGGAACCACACAGCATGCACTCTTTTCTGACTGCTTTCTTTAGCCCAAATTAGGAATTTCTAGTCTTTTCCATCATCTTATTTGTCTACCCTTGTACTGGTTCCAGTCATATTTGCTGTGTCTTTATAATAAATTTCTACCTAGATAGTATAAATACTCCAGCTGTCTCCTTCTCCTCTTTCCATGTTTTCAATTATCTTTGTATTTCATATTTCCATAAGTTTTACAATTAACTTTTAAATCTACAGACACTCACACACACACACACACACACACACACACACACACACACACACACACATCTGACAAACTCATCCTAGAAAAAGTGCTACATACGTCATTGCTGAATATCATGACAGTCACCTTTGAAGTACTCCCCTTGGGAAGCTATGCACCAACGCCAGTGCCTAGTCCACCCTTCAAAGCAATTTTGGAACTCTTTTTCTGGAATGGCCATCAGAGCTGTCATCATATTACCCTTGCTGTCCTGAATGTCATCAAAATGTCTTCCTTTCAATATTTCTTTTATCTTCAGGTAAAGAGCAGTCACTGGGGGCCAGATCAGGTGAGTAGGGAGGGTGTTCGAATACAGTTATTTGCTTACTGGCTAAAGACTCCCTCACAGACAGTGCCGTGTGAGCTGGTGCATTGTTGTGATGCAAGAGCCATGAATTGCTGGTGAAAAGTTCAGGTCGTCTAACTTTTTCACACAGCCTTTTCAGCACTTCCAGATAGTAAACTTGGTGAACTGTTTGTTCAGTTGTTACAAATTCATAATGAATAATGCCTCTGATATCAAAAAAGGTTAGCAACAGTTCGCGACAAGTTCAAATTACAACAAGTTTGCGAACTTAATTGTCATATCTCGTATAAAAACACACATACAAACTATTGGGATTTTAATTGAAATTGCATTGACTCTAGATAAATTTGGTCTTTACCATATTGACTCTCTTTTTTTTAAATTTAAGTTTATTGGGGTGACAATTATTAGTAAAGTTACATAGATTTCAGGTGTAAAATTCTATATTACATCATCTATAAATCCCATTGTGTGTTCACCACCCAGAGTCAGTTCTCCTTCCATCACCATATATTTGATCCCCTTTACCCTCATCTACCACCCCACTCCCCCCCTTACCCTCTGGTAACCATATTGACTCTTTCAAACCTTGGGCTTAACACATTATCCCTCTTCCTCACCTATTATGTTTTCTTTAATTCCTCTAAATATATTTTTAATACTTTTTTTTGTGTAGAAGACTTGTACATTTTTATTAGATTTATTTTTAGGTATTTGAACATTAAATTTTTTAAAAGTTAACTTATTTTCCAATTACAGTTGACATACAGTATTAGTGATTTGACATTTATATACCTCACAAAGTGATCACCTTTACAGGTCCAGTACCCGCCTGACACCACACATAATTCTATAATGTTATTGGCTATATTGTACTACATTCTCTATGCTATACTTTACATGCCTATGACTATTTTATAACTACCAATTTGTACTTCTTAATCTTGTCCCCCTTTTAACTCAGCCCACCAACCCCTTCCTGTCTGGTGACCATCAATTTGTTCTCTGTATCTATGAGTTTGTTTCTGTTTCGTTTCTTCTTTGATTTTGTTTTTTTAGATTTAACATATAAGTGAGATCATATGGTATTTGTCTTTTTCTGTCTGACTTTTTCACTTAGCATAATACCTTCTAGGTCCATCCATGTTGTCAAAATGGTAAGATTTCATTCTTTTTATGGAAGAATTATATTTCACTGTATATATGTACCACTTCTTTATCCATTCATCCATCAATGGCCACTCAAGTTGCTTCCATATCTTGGCTATTTTAAGTAATGCGACAGCAAACATAGGGGTGAATATGTCTTTTTGAATTAGTGTTTTGGATTTCTTCAGATAAATTACCAGAAGTGGAATTGCTGGGTCATAAGGTAGTTCTATGTTTAATTTTTTGAGGAACCTCCATTCTGCTTTCCATAGTGGCTGCACCAATTTGCAATCCCACCAACAGTGCACAAGGATTCCCTTTTCTCCACAACCTTGCCAACACTGTTCTCCGTTGATTTATTGATGATAGCCATTCTGATAGGTGATATCTCATTGTGGTTTTAATTTGCATTTCTCTGATGATTAGTGATGTTGAGCATCTTTTCATATATTTGTTAGCCACCTGTATGTCCTCTTTGCAGAAATGTCTATTCAGGTCCTTTGTCCATTTTTTTATTGGATTCTTGTCTTCTTGGTGTTGAGCTATATGAGTTATTTATAAACTTTGAAGATTAACCCCTTATCAGATGTATCATTAGTGAACATCTTCTCCCATTCAGTAGGCTCTCTTTGCATTTTGTTGATGGTTTCCTTCACTGTGTAAAAACCTTTTCATTTGATATAGTCCCATTTGTTTGTGTTTTTTCTTCCTTTTGTTTCTTTTGCCCATGGAGACATATCAAAAAATATATTGCTAATATTGATGTCAAAGAGTTTACTGCCTATATTTTCTTCTAGGAGTTTTATGGTTTCAAGTCTTACATTTAAGTCTTTAATTCATTTTGAGTTTATTCCTGTATGTGGTATAAGAAAGTGGTCTAGTTTCATTGTTTTGCATGTATCTGTCCGGTTTTCCCCAAACCATTTATTGAATAGACTTTGTCATAGATTAATTGACCATATATTAGGTTGATACAAAAGTAATTGTGGATTTCACATTGTTGAAATTTGCCATTTAATATTGGATTACATTCTTAAATACATGTGGTTATGTCATACATCACTTTAAAGCACATTTCTTGCTTTATGCTTTTTTGCTAATAACTTATTGCTGTTTATTTTATATTTATTTTAGACTGTGGAAATGATGTTAGACAGAAAGCAAATTTGAGCAATTTTCTTATTCAAGTTCAAAATGGGTCATAAAGCAGCGGAGACAACTCACAACATCAACAACGCATTTGGCCCAGGAACCGCTAACGAACGTACAGTGCACTAGTGGTTCAAGAAGTTTGGCAAAGGAGATGAGAGCCTTGAGGATGAGGAGCGTGGTGGCTGCCATGGGAAGTTGACAACGACCAATTGAGAGCAGTTATCGAAGCTGATCCTCTTACAACTGCACGAGAAGTTGCCAAAGAACTCAACATCGACCATTCTACGGTCATTTGGCATTTGAAGCAAATTGAAAAGGTGAAAAAGCTTGATAGGTGGGTGCCTCGTGACCTGACGGCAAATCAAAAACATTGTTTTGAAATGTCATCTTCTCTTATTCAACACAACAATGAACCATTTCTCAATCGGATTGTGACGTGCAATGAAAAGTGGATTTTATATGACAACCGGTGATGACCCGCTCAGTGGTTGGACTGAGAAGAAGCTCCAAAGCACTTCCCAAAGCCAAACTTGCACCCAAAAAAGGTCATGGTCTCTGTTTGGTGGTCTGCTGTCGGTCTGATCCACTACAGCTTTCTGAATCCCAGCGAAAACATTACATCTGAGAAGTATGCTCAGCAAATCGATGAGATGCACCGAAAACTGCAGCGCCTGCAGCTGGCGTTGGTCAACAGAAAGGGCCCCATTCTCCATGACAATGCCCAACTGCATGTCACACAACCAACACTTCAAAAGTTGAATGAATTGGGCTCCGAAGTTTTGCCTCATCCGCCATATTCACCTGACCTCTCACCAACTGACTACCACTTCTTCAAGCATCTCAACAACTTTTTGCAGGGAAAACACTTCCACAACCAGTAGGATGCAGAAAATGCTTTCCAAGAGTTTGTTGAAACCCAAAGCACGGATTTTTATGCTATAGAAATAAACAAACTTATTTCTCATTGACAAAAATGTGTTGATTGTAATGGTTTCTATTTTGATTAATAAAGGTGTTTGAACCTATTATAATGATTTAAAATTCATGGTCCAAAACCACAATTTCTATTGCATGACTTTAATTCTGGACTTTCTATTCTATTCCATTGATCTATGTGTCTGTTTTTATGCCAGTAATCCTGCTGTTTTGACTACGATAGCCTTGGAATATAGTTTGATATCAGGTAGCATGATACCTCCAACTTTGTTCTTCTTTCTCAAGATTGCTGTGGCTATTCAAGTTTTTTTTTGTGGTTCCATATAAATTTTAGGATTATTTATTCTAGTTCTGTGAAAAATACCATTGGTAGTTTGATATGGATTGCATAAAGTTCAGGTGTCAAAGTTATATCTGCTTTATAAAAAGAATTAGGAAAATGTCCCTTTTCAATGCTCTGGAACAATTTAGAGATTACCTTATTTTCAAAGGTTTGGTAAAATCTCCCTCTGAAACTATTTAGGCCTGGTACAATTTGGGGTATACTTCCTTGATAACTTTTTCCACATATTCAGGTATTGTTGTGTTTGAGCTTTCTAAGTCTAAAGAGGTCAATTTTGTTTAACTGGATTTCTCTAGGAAGTTATCCATTTAACCTAATTTTCAAATTAATTTGCATAGAGGTCTACAAAATAGTCTCTTAAGATTTGTTAAGTTATCCTGTTTCAATAGTCATTTCCCCCTTGTCATTTCTTATTTTGTATGCTTGTGTTTTCTCCTTCTTTTTCTCTTGATTAAGTTATCTAGTGGCTTGTCTATTTTCTTAATTATTTTTAAAAACCAGGAATTTGATTTACTAGTCAGAACCACTGTTTATTTATCCACCTCACTAGTTTTTGCTTTTCCCTTTAATTTTTCCTTCCTTGTGTTTTCCTTTAGTTTACTTTTTTGTCCTTTTTCTAGCTTTTTGAGCTTGAATTTATTAATTTACTTAAAATCTTTTATTTTTGTTGATGAAAGTGTTTAAAACTATGAATTGTCCTATGATCACTGCTTTACATATGTCTCAGGTATTCTGATATGGTGTGCTTTTATTATCATTATGTTTTAAAATTTTTGTAATTTTAGTTTATATTTCTCCTTTCATCCAGAGTCCCTAGTAAAATCCTATACATTTCCAGCTGGGACAGACTTTTTTGTTGTTAATAATTTCTAATTTTATTACATTGTGAACAGAAATTGTTATTTGTAATATTTCTTCTTTTTAGTTCATAATTAAAAATTTTTAAATACAATAATATTTACACTCAAATATTCCATATCAATCCTTCTTATACTATTAAAGTTAATTATGAAACTGCTTGGTCTTCAGCTTGATTTCTTTAAAAATGCTGTTTCTGAGGGCTCTTTCCTGTTACATTACAGTCTTCAAATGTCTGAGTATCTTCAATTTTTTTCAGTACACCTTGGACACTGTACAGAGTTTAGTTGATACGTTGGTTGTTCTATTCACTAGTGTAAGTTTGTTGCTCATTTACCAACTTCATGAGTTCCTTCTTTTTTTGTTGTTGTTCCTTATTTTTATTTTTATTTATTTTTCCCCCCAAGTCAAGTTGTTGTCCTTTCAATCTTAGTTGTGGAGGGTTCTGTTCAGCTTCAAGTTGTTGTTCTTTCAGTCTTAGTTGTGGAGGGCGCAGCTCAGCTCCAGGTCCAGTTGCCGTTGCTAGTCGCAGGGGGCACAGCCCACCATCTCTTGCAGGAGTCGAACCGGCAACCTTGTGGTTGAGAGGACATGCTCCAACCAACTGAGCCATCCGGGAGCTCAGCGGCAGCTCAGCTCAAGGTGCCTTGTTCAATTATTAGTTGCAGGGGGCGCTGCCCACCATCCCTTGCGGGAGTCAAGGAATTGAACTGGCAACCTTGTGGTTGAGAGCCCACTGGCCCATGTGGGAATCGAACCGGCAGCCTTCGGAATTAAGAGCACGGAGCTCTAACCGCCTGAGCCACCGGGCCGGCCCGAGTTCCTTCGTTTTTACAGTTACTGCTTAGACACTCAGTAAGCCACTCACGATCCCCAGGTTCCTCTTTAATTAAGTCTTCTGATTGGACACACTGGGTTATAATACTTTCTCCCCCACTATCTAGGCCTATTTCAGCTCTTCTTAAGTCTGGTCTTATATATAATAACATTCAAACTGCCCTTGTAGTCTACAACTGCTTCATTTCTTTAAAAATTGAATAAATTTGACAAGTAACATTGTGTAAATTTAAAGTGTACAGCATGTTACTTTGGTATATTTATATGTTGTAATATGATTGCTATTGTAGCAATATTTATCACATTACGTAATTATAGGACAGTGTATTTTCTATATTCCTTATACTTTGTATTAGATTTCTATGGTTTATTTATTACTCATTAAAAGTTTGTAACCTTAAGCACTATCAATCTTGCCCCTCTACCCCCTGGTAACCATTTTACTCTGTTTTGTTATAGGTTTGATGTTTTTAGATTCCACATATAAGTGATATCATACAGTATTGTCTTTCTCTGACATATCTCGCTTAGCACATACTATTTCTACTTTAAGGAACTTACTGACATTTTATTTGTGAATACATGATTCACTGTGTGAATGATACTTATACCTTGAGAAGGAGTTGGATTTTTCCATTATCAGGCTGAAAAGTTTAATATATAGCCATGAGTTATGCCTTATTACTTATGCTGTTTAGCTCTTTTATATCTTCATTTATTTTGCTTCATTAGATCTGTCTGGTTCTGAGCGGCGTGATCAAGTCTCCCATTATTAGTGCGTCTTTATCTATGCCTCTTTACATCTCATAATTATTGCTTTATAAGGGTGGGATTTTGTTGCATTATTTGATGTGTATATGTTCATAATAGAAATAGCTCTGTGGGGACAGAGCCCCAGAGAGCAGTTTCCAGGCTCTCGGCCTCATGTGGAAAGGTGCTGGCTCGAGTAGTAGATGGCTGTCAGCTGTGGCTAGTTGGCCATCAGCTGTAACCCTGGAGCCATTGGCCACTGATATAACTGCCGGGGCTGCATTGCAGAGTCATCGGTCAGTTGGCAGAAAAGCACACAGCAGGTCGCATGTCGTGTGAACCCAGCTTCCAGTGAGAATATAGTGGTATGACTCCCCTACCTATGGCTCCATGGGTGTTCCTTTTTGGCCTAGCAACATCCTGCGTTCTTATGTGGGGAGCGGGAGCAGAGACCCCGCAGGCTGCCCCACACGACACGTGGCACAGCGAGCAGGGTGTGGTGTCGGCCGAAACTCTCCGGAATGTACTGGAGCAGTTTATACGTATAAAAGCTCAGTTTCATAAGCAGGGTATGGTGCCGGCCAAAACCTACTGAAGCATGGTGGAGCAGTATGTGCGTGTTAGAGCTCAGCTTCGAGAGGCCCATGAGGAGTGACACAGGGAACGGGAGGCGCGGTCTGCCTGGGAGACTCAAGCCTCCAGCTGGCACACCACCCTCTTGGCCATGGACGGTGTTGCCTTCATTTTGGTGATCTGCTGTGGCCTTAGGCTCCGAGGGTTGTGGGCATCTTACAAGGAGGCCTCCACCCACTCAGACACTTGGCACGGCGAGCAAGATTCCGACCAGGTAGGAATGGAGTCTGACTCTGGGCAGGAGGACAGGTGATCCCCACGTAGGGTGTGGTGCCCGGTGGCCACTGTTCTCAGGAGTTGGACCCCCAAGGAGGGGTGGGAGGACACGGACGTCTCTCTGGCCAGCATGGAGAGGGCCCGGCAGGCTCTGGCTGAGTGGTTGCTGGAGGAGGAGAAGGCTACAGCCAGCCGCATGGGCTGGATGTCCTCACAGCCTTGAGTCTCAACACGGAAAATGCACTTCGTGAAATGGCCCAGGTGCCAGACCAGGTGTCCCGGTTGAAGGTGCTGGAAGCTCGGGTCCACCTATTAGAAGAGTGGCCCCAAAGTGGAGACTCTGAGGCAGAGGCGGAGGAAGCGAGTGGAGACAATGTAGCTCCCGATCAGAGGGGACGAGCAGGGACTGGAGGCCCCCACGTGGAACTGTCCATACATTGGTCCCCTTCTAATGTGCAGAGGGTTTTGGCTCTAGTTGACACTGGCGCAGACTGCAGTCTTGTTTATGGGAACCCAGAACTGTTCCCTGGACCAGCAATCTGCATTGATGGCTATGGGGGAAAGACTGTGACTGTGAAAGCCGTTTCCTTACCACTGGGTATAGGAAGGCTTTCCCCCTCGTACCTACAAGGTTTATGTCTCCCCCATTCCAGAGTATATTCTAACCCTAGAATATACTCTGGAATGGGGGAGACGTGCTACATGGCCTCAGCTTACAGACGTCGGTAGGAGAGTTCCATCTCCGGATCCGGGTGGTGAAAGCGGTGACACGCAGGCATGCTCACCACCCTCAAGTGTTGCCACAGCCCCGGCACATGGTTACAGTGCGACAGTACCGCCTGCCAGGAGGGCAGGAGGAGATTGGTCGTACAATATTGGAATTGGAGAAGGCATATATTGTGAGGCGAATGCACAGTCCCTTTAACTCCCCAGTATGGCCTGTCAAGAAGCCAGATGGGACCTGGCGAATGACTGTGGACTATAGGGAGTTAAATAAGGTGACACCACCCTTGCAAGCTGCAGTGCCTTCAATTCACGATTTGATGGCTCGTCTGATTGTCCGCCTGGGAACATAACACTATGTAGTGGACTTGGCCAATGCTTTTTTCTCCATTGACATTTCACCCGAGTGTCAGGAGCAGTTTGCTTTTACTTGGGATGGGCGGCAGTGGACTTTTCAAGTCTTTCCGCAAGGATAATTGCACAGCCCCATTATCTGCCACAGGCTCGTAGCCCAGGATTTGGCACAGTGGGATCACCCATCCTATGTGGCCTTGTTTCATTATGTCAATGATATTTTATTAACATCAGATTCTCTTTCTGATTTAGAGCAAGCAGCTCCCTTTCTACTCTGCCACCTGAAGTCACGCAGCTGGGAGGTGAATGAAGGAAAGGTCCAAGGCCCTGGCTTATCCATCAAGTTTTTGGGTGTTGTGTGGTCAGGTGTCGATAGGCTAATATGGCACAGGGAACTTCGCGGGAGACACTTGTCACGTAGATTGTGAGGCGAGACCCTGTAGGGGTGGAGTGTGGGGACAGAGCCCCAGAGAGCAGTTTCCAGGTTCTTGGCCTCACGTGGAAAGGTGCTGGCTTGGGTAGTAGATGGCTGTCAGCTGTGGCTAGTGTGCCATCAGCTGTAACCCTGGAGCCATTGGCCACTGATATAACTGCCAGGGCTGTGTTGGGGAGTGAAGTCGAGGAGAGTCGTCCGTTGGTTGGCAGAAAAGAGCATAGCAGGTTGCACGTCACGCGAACCCAGCCTCCAGTGAGACTACAGTGGTATGACTCCCCTACCTATGGCTCCGTGGGTGTTCCTTTTGGCCTAGCCACATCCTGCGTTCTTATGTGGGGAGCGGGAGCAGAGACCCCGTCAGCCATCCTACGTGACAAGCTCCATTGTAATTTGTGACTTTTTTATATACAAAAAGTATTTTTATACATAAAAAGGAAAATATTCCACAGTATGCTGAGCAGTCTCTATTTCCTTTAAATGTTATCTATTTCTGTTTTTAAAATTTCTCATCCCTTCTTTAGTGGTAGCTATTTGGGCTACCCACCCAGCGTCTATAGCTTTCCATCACATTAAGTTTAAGAGTGCTTAAATATGATATTCTCTCTACTTGAACGACCAGTTTGGTCCCCTAATTTAAGTAGAGCAAGATGGTTATCCTTTACTCCTATAAACACTACAGGATTGCTCTAAGATTCAAATGAAACATATTTGGAGGATGAGGGCTCCTTGTGAAGGAGAAAGAAGGTCTGGTCTGGCAACGGGTCTTCACATTTCGTAGCTCCACAGAGCAGCAGCAGGAAGCCTTTGTCTTTCATAGGACTCAGGTTTACCAGTAACAGCTAACCATCAACACTATCACCTGTTTCACTTGTGGAGATTCGCGAATCATAGAAATGGAATAACACCTTTTTTTCTTTTGTTTTTTCCCAAATCTTCAACAGAGATCTCATAACCTCCAACCGCAAAAGGAAATCATTGTATGTCCTCAGGGAAAGAGAACGTTCTGTTTTTGGTGAATGTCTGTTGGTGTTTTCTTTCCTAAAATAACAGACCTTCTTTTCTGTGATAAAGCCAGAGCATAGCTGCATAAAGTACATCTGGCAAACTTCTCCGGCCCTCTGTTGGGATTTTCTCAACCTGGAAGATTTTACCGGGGCTTTGCCTGATGACCTGTTCATCCTTGCTGTGGGAATTTTGGTGGTTGAATATTTCATTATGGGCTTCATTTTTCAGGCTTCTGTTTAGGATGTCAATTCCTTATTTTTTCACAAATGGTTTATTTTTGAGCAGATGATTTTGAGGGGATAGCACCCAAACAATTCTAAGTTTGTCTTGGATAAGTATTGTGATCTTGTTTTGATATTTCCCCTGCAATGCTGCAGCCTTGTGTTAAGAGAGCTTGCAGATTCTACTTGTTGTAATTTGTGACTTTTAGATTTAAAAGTGTAGACTTTTGTGGGGACAGAGCCCCAGAAAGCAGTTTCCAGGCTCTCGGCCTCACATAGAAAGGTGCTGGCTCAGGTAGTAAATGGCCATCAACTGTGATTGGATGGCCATCAGCTGTGGCTAGTTGGCCATCAGCTGTAACCAGTGAGCCATTGGCCACTAATATAACTGCTGTGGCTGCGCTAGCAGAAAAATGGGGGCTAGCAAGAAGATGGTGGCTTGGCTGGCAAGCGCGGACTGCAGTTAGGATGGCTGGTTGCAGACAGTGTGGATCCAGCCTCCAGTGAGAGTATAGTGCCGCCAGCGAGAATATACTACTATGACTCCCCTACTTATGGCTCCGTGGGTGTTCCTTTTTGGCCTCACCATGTCCTGTGTTCTTATGTGGGGAGTGGGACGAGAGACCCCACAGGCCTCCCCCCATGACACATGGCGTAGTCGGCAGGATATGGTGCCGGCCAAAGCTCTCCAAAGGACGGTGGAGCAGGTTGTGTGTATGAACATTCAGTCTCTGGAAGACCAGGAGGAGCAGCTGCCGGGGAGCTGGACCCCCGTGGAGGGGTGGGAGGACGTGGACGGTTCTCCCACCAGCACAGGAAAAGCCATGCAGCTGCTGGAGAGATGGAGCCCCGTGGAGAGGTGGAAAGATGTGGACGGTTCCCCAACCAGCAGAGGCCAGAGAAAGCAAAGTTTGTGGCGGCCCTGTGGGCCGGGAAGTTCCTGCTCAGGCAGCCCAGATGCGGGACTTGTCCCAGGAGGAAAAACTTGCTGAGTCCTCCATGGGAAATGAGGGTGAGGTCAAGGTCGTCCCTCACCCCCAGGACAGCCCTGGCGAATGACTGGACTATGGGGAATTGCCTTCCATCCCTAATTTAATGAACCGCTTGACTGTTTGCTTGGGAACACACCACCATGTAGTGGAACTGGGGGATATTTGCTTTTGTGTCTTGACTGGCCACCATTGAGAACATGTAAGCACCTTGACTGTGAGTTGCTGTTGTTCCAGCACGGTACCCTGAGAGGCCCAGAGAGAGTGGCAGTACCCTGAGAGCCCTGGCTGAGTCCAGGAAGTCTTGCTGTGCCCAGAGAGAGAGTGGCAGTGCCCTGAGAAACCCTGGCTGTGCCGGGGAAACTAGTTGTACCCTAAGAAGCCCAGGAAGTCTGGCCGTGCCCAGAAGCACTGGTGGTACCCTGAGAAACCCTGGCTGTGCCCAGGGAGACTGGCTGTGTCCAGGATATTGCATTCACCTCTGGGCTCCTCACACAGGGCCCCTCGCGGAAGACGCTTGTCGCGTAGATTGTGAGGCGAGAGCCTGTAGGGGTGGAGTGTGGGGACAGAGCCCCAGAAAGCAATTTCCAGGCTCTCGGCCTCACATAGAAAGGTGCTGGCTCAGGTAGTAAATGGACATCAACTGTGATTGGATGGCCGTCAGCTGTAACCAGTGAGCCACTGGCCACTAATATAACTGCTGTGGCTGCGCTAGCAGAAAAATGGGGGCTAGCAAGAAGATGGTGGCTTGGCTGGCAAGCGCGGACTGCAGTTAGGATGGCTGGTTGCAGACAGTGTGGATCCAGCCTCCAGTGAGAATATAGTGCCACCAGCGAGAATATACTAGTATGACTCCCCTATCTATGGCTCCGTGGGTGTTCCTTTTTAGCCTCACCATGTCCTGCATTCTTATGTGGGGAGCAGGACCAGAGACCCCACAGGTTTCCCCCCACAACAACTTTTTTTAAAAAAACCCACTTTCTTTCTGTAATGTTTTTGTGCACTCCATTTACTTCATGTGGATTTAAGTTGTTGCTCTATTATAATTTCTCATGATGAATACATAAATTTATCAAATCATTCTATACATGTTAAGTTCCTACTATGTGCCAGGCATGATTCCAGGTACTGGGGAAGCAGTTGTAAGTAAGAAAACCAGGAACTACCCTCAGGAAGCTCACAGTCAACATTTACTTTCCTCTCCTCACATGTAACACAATTTGTAGTTTAATGTTGTCTGTCCGTAAGCTTCCTGAGAAAAAAGGCCATGTTCATTTCGTTCATGGTTGAACTCCAGCACTTGAAGCCAGCACCTAGAGCTGGCATTCAATAAGCATGTATTAAACAAGCCTACATAGCTGTGTATATTTATTTCATATGCGTATTCCAGATGAGTAGAAAACAGTCATAATTACACACACACAATTTATATTTTCAGTTTAACCATCAATTTTCCTCACCCACTCACAGTCTGAAATCTTTCATGAGGAGCCGCCAAGAGAGATGGATTGGGGGGGTGGGTGCTTCACTGTCTCTCCAGGCCGATGTCCCAGCTCTCCTCATTTTCACCTTTTAATAAATGAGTCCATTTTTATTTTTTCATCCAGGGATTAGAGAGTCTGGAACCAATTGTCACTCCTACAGGCATCCTGGAATGGATGGCCTATGGTCCGTCAGGAGGGCCGTGCTGAGGTCACGCTCTTGGTGTGGATGACGGAGCTGGAGGGAACTGAAGTCAGGAGTTAGCCTTTTCTTGCCACGGAAACTAAAGCATTGTTTTTCCCAGGAGAGTTTTAGAAGAAAAAGAAAATTCAAATCTTTAAAACCATCTAAAAATACCTTGTTGATGTATCTATTTGAAAGGGTGCCTGGAATTGCTCCATGTGTTTCTCTGATAACACTGTGTATCAATCAGCTCGGTGCCAAGAAGTACAGAGCACTTTCCAGGGACAGAGCCAGGAAGTCTCAGAACACAGACTCTTCAGAAGCAGCAGGATCCCCAGAACTGAAATGTCCTCCCTCTGCTTCTAGGCCCCAGTGTCATGTTAGTGTCATGTTAGTGTCACGTTAGTGTCATGTTAGTGTACAGATTCTCAGATGTCTGGAGAATATCCAAGTCACCTGTGAACTGCTCACCCCCTAGAGTGTATTTAGTCCTACTGTGGTTGGGGCGGGAGGTAGCACGGGAGAAGGACGTGTCTTCCACTTACCACCCTGTCAGTATTGAGAAAAACTACTGTCAGGGTGAGCTCCTCTTACAGAAGCGCTGGAGGCATGCGCTCATGCGCCTTGCTGCAGGAAATGTTGAGAATCCACTTTCATGAAATGATCTTAACAGAGCCAATACTTGATTGGTGACCAGACATCTCAGTTGGTGAGAGCACTGTCTTAGTCCCTTCTCAGTATAACCCAGTTCTGTGTTCTTGGCCCAAATATGACACCCTTGAATCCAGCCAGTCGTTTAAAAAGTTTATCCAGGATCAGAAGAAGATTCAAGGAAAGGATCAGGGTAATTCCACACCCCTAAATAGTGCATTTGACTAATGGGGAATGTGAGATCTGAATATAATGTAGGACATACATGACGCTCATTTGGTACGAAAAAATAGGTTCTAGGAGACCATTTCCTTGGGGACACTTATGTTACGAATCATCATGAGGATCTGGGGAAGTGAGTGGAAGAGAGGACCCCTGAGTTCCCTCACTTATCCATCCACTGGATTCGACTGGATGGGCTCAGAGGAAAGAGAGCTTTGGAACAGGCAGAGTAAGAAATTTGCTTCTAGACATGAGGGGAAGATGTTAGGATGAAGCAAATATGTTTCAAGGACAGGTGGAATCCACTATTAAGGGTTGGGGCAGTTTGGGAGGATTAGTAGTTATATATTGCCTGCCACCCAACAAATTAAAACATTTATTATCTCCCTGTTTACGTGGACAGGAATCAGGAAGGAGCTGAGCTGCGTGGTTTTAGGTGGGGAGACTGGACTGAAGGCCGTGGCGGCGCCGCCGTCTTCTGAAGGAGTGGCTTCGAGATGGCAAAAGCACGTGCTCATCCGGGGGAGGTCTGAGTTCTCAGTGTGGGGCTCTCCAGGCTGTGCTCCAGTGCCCTCAGGATCACAGCTCCTAAAACGATTTCTCTTAATTTTTACATAACTCAGTAACTCTCTCCCTGATTCTCATTGGTTGTTGTTTCCTTTGATAAGACTCTTAACTGCTGTTAAGCATACCTGAAGTAACCCCAAAGAAAGTTACGTGACAATATCTTCATACCTTAGTAGACATCAGTACCCTCCTGTAAACATCTATATTGGTCTTACATTGTAATCATAAGAATTAGACTATGGGCACTTAAGCAGAACTTTTGTTTTTGTGTACACAAATGAACATTTAAAAACAGAACCTGGATTATTAGATACAATTCTCAATAGATGATATATTATCATGTATATATAACACATACTTAATATATAAGCGTAATGCAATACTGTCTACAAGTAGCATTATCCACATTATTCGGGCTAAACTGTGTCTCCCAAAATTCATGCACTACAGCCCTAACCCCTGGGACCTCAGAATGTGACAGTATTTGAAGATAGAGTCCTTAAAGAGGTAACTAAGTTAAAATAAACTCGTTAGAGTGGGTGCTAATCCCACATGACTGGGTCCTTACAAGAAGAGGAGATCAGGACACAGACAAGCACAAAGGACGACCATGTGAGTACACAGAGAGAAGACACCCATCAACATACCAAGGAGAGGCCTCAGGAGGGACCAGCCCTGGGACACCTGGATCTCAGATTCCCAGCCCCCAGAGCTGTGAGAAGACACATTTCTGTTGATAAGCCCCCACCTACAGTGTTTTCCTATAACAGTCCCAGCAAACCAATATACTCATTTTACAGATGAGGAGATTTGAGGTTGGAGGTGAAATGGCTTGCCCAAGTATGTAGCACTACCAGGTTCAAATGTGAGCTCACCTGACCAGTAAGCAATCACCCAGACCTCACTGCCAACAAGCTATTCCCCAGGGAAACACTAAATATTAAATCACATTTTCCTCTAACGAAGTCACTTCATACATTAGCTCTCCCCCTACCTCTTCATAGTCTTTTTCAGGTTTGCAGAGCAGGTCGCGGGTGCCTCCAAGTCTTCTCTGGCCTCCAGACTCCCACCATGGGCTGTGAAAACTTAATTGTCACCTTAGCTTTCAAAACAGTAACTATAAGAGCTTGACGCATAATTCAGAGGATCCAAGAAAGCATTTTTCTTCCTAAGACACAATTGTCATAAACAAGATATTTTAATACGTACTTTTAAAAAGGAAATTGATGATTGGAATTTCATTAGTCAAAGCAGAGCCCTTTAGTTCTAGTAAGCTTGGAACACTCATGGGGTTTATCAGGCAAAATGAACTCCAGGCAGGTCTGTTTACTGACACAGCCAGATCAATGTCCAGATCCAGTGTGTGTGCTGGACAAAGGAAACTGACTGGTTTGGGGCTGTGTGCTGAGGACACACCCCCATGACTGCCCAGACTTTTTTGTTTCTGCCTTGGCTATCCTCTCCACTACTGAAATCCAATCCGGCACCAGAAACCAATGAAGCAATCAGTTTGTAAGTAGGCTAGCTACAGTGCCATATCGGGTTTATTATTGGCCACCTTATGAACAAAGGAGACAGGATTGTTTCAAATTCAAAAGGGGCCAAATGGTTAACTGTGCAGTCAGGTGGCGGGCACTTGATAAGCCAGGTCTTACTCATACAGGTGGTGCACTTGGCACATACTTCTCCATTTCTGCCTTCCTGGCTTTTGATATTTGGCTTTACTTAATGGTTCTAGATTTTAAAATGTTTGTCCTTTTCATTTAATGTCGGAGCCCCAGAGTTCAGCCCCTGGGTTTCTCCTCTTCTCAGTCTACACTCCTTCCTTGGTAACCTAACACTGTCTCATTCTCCATCCACATGCTCATGAAAATCTACTCACATCTCTCACCAGAACATTTTTCTGAATGCCAGACTTATATATTGAACTGTTTATCCAATATTTCCTCGTGGACATCTCATAAGAAACTCAAACTTCATATGTACAAACTGAAATTCTAATATTTTTCCCTGAACCTGTGACCTGAACCTTGGATTTTTTAAAATCTCAATTAATGAAAATTTTGGCTTGTCATGCCAGGATCCTTGGCATTGTCTTGCCTCCTCGTGTACCCCCAAACCCAAGCCCCAGTGCACCAGGTAGATTGTGCTGACTCCACCTTTAAGGCATGTCCAAAACCCAACTTCTTCCCAATACCACCTCTGCCACTCCTGGCAAGGTCCCCACCCTCTCTGTCTGGGAAACTTCATCTTCCAGCTGGTCTCCCTGTACTCCTTTTTCATCCGCTGCCTGAGGGATGCTGGGAGCCTGGGTCAGATGGTGCTACTACCCAGTACAATGCCAGCAGCTCCCATGATCACACAGAAGTGATACCGTCTCTACTGTGGCCTACAGTCCTTTTCCTTTTCTCATTTTTTCTGTGACCTTGCCTTCTCCTTGCCAGCTTTTCCCTGGCACATGAGGCTCCCTGCTGGGAATTCTCCTCCCTAGACATTTGGTCCTTCTGTCCTACAGTCTCCACTCAGATGTAACTGTATGAGGGTGTGGGGACAGAGCCCCAGAAAGCAGTTTACAGGCTCTCGGCCTCACGTGGAGGAGTGCTGGCTCGGGTAGTAGACGGCCGTCAGCTGTGGCTGATTGGCCATCAGCTGTAGCCAGTTAGCCAATTAGCCGCTAATATAACTGCTGCGGCTACGGAGGAGAGCCGAGGAGAGTGGAGGAGAGTAAAAAAGAGTCGTCGGTGGGTTGCAGACAAAACGGACAGCAGGTCGCACGTCCAGTGAACCCAGCCTCCAGTGAGACCGTAGTGGTATGACTCCCCTACCTATGGCTCCGTGGGTGTTCCTTTTTGGCCTCACCATATCCTGTGTTATGTGGGGAGCGGGACCAGAGACCCCACAGGACACCCCGCATGACAAATGGCGCAGCGAGCAGGGTCTCCCGCACGACAAATGGCGCAGCGAGCAGGGTATGGCGCCGGCCAAGGCTCTCCGAAGGATGGTAGAGCAGTTTGTGCGTGTGAAAACGCAGTCTCAGGAAGCCCATGAGGAGCCGCGCCAGAGAGGGGGAACACAGTCTGCCTGGGAGAGACGTGACCCCTCGGTGAATTGGTGGTCCTCTCGAGCCTCCGGATGGCATGCCGCCCTGTTGGCCATAGCAGGCAATACCGGCTTTTTGGTGGGCTGCTGCTGTAGGCTCCAAGGGCTGTGGACATCTTACATCGAGGCCTCCACCCACTCAGACACCTGGCACGGTCAGCAAGATTCCGACCAGGTAGGAATGGCGTCTGACTCTGGGCAGGAGGATGTATGGCCCCCACACAGTGTGTGGTGTCCGGTGGCCACTGTTCTCAAGGGTTGGACCCCCAAGGAGGGGTGGGAGGACATGGACGGCTCTCCGGCCAGTGTAGAGAGGGCCCTGCAGGCTCTGGCTGAGCAGTTGCCAGAGGAGGAGAAGGCAACAGCCAGCCGTGTGGGCTGGATGTTCCTCAAGGCCTTGAGTCTCAACACGGAAAATGTGCTTAATGAAGTAGCCCGGGTGCCTGACCAGGTGTCCCGGTTGGAAGCGCTGGAAGCCCGGGTCCGCCTGTTAGAACAGGGGCCCCACAGTGGAGACTCTGAGGCAGAGGGGGAGGAAGCAAGTGGAGACAATGTAGCTCCCAACCCCCAAGCCCAGCCAATCTTGAAGCAAAGGGTAAAACGTGAGCAACCTTTGGGCCCCAGGGGCGTTGCTGCTGGCAACCCAGCTGTGACTGAGTTCACTACCTACACCCCATACACTGCCACTGAGTTGCAGGAGCTGGGGAGGCGGTACAGACAGCGCCCTGGAGAGCCAGTCTCGGCTTGGCTATTACGTTTATGGGAAGTGGGAGCAGACAACATTCTCTGCTCCCCAGGCGAGATGGAAAAGCTAGCCTTCATGACAGTGCATCTGTCCCTGCAACAAAGGTTACAAAACTGCCATAGGTTGGCCAACAACCAAGGCAACCATTCTCTAATGGCGTGGCTCACGGCTGCGGTACGCACCGCATGGGAACAGGCTGGCGAGCTGCCAGACACTGTGAGTCAATGGCAGTCATATACAGAACTTACGCAAATAATCCGTGAAATGGGTATGAGACATGCTATTTTTAACCTCAACATGCAGGGTCCAGATGACGAGCTTTTTACTGCCAGCATGAGAGATCTGGTTTTGGACACTGCACCTGCGAGTGCTTTTGGATCCTTGGTTGCTATTCTTACACCGTATGTAGGGCGACGGATCCATGAAGTTACAACTGCCATGGCCACCCTAGGGGATGTTGAAAGCCGGAGGCGAAGGAAGTTAAGACAGGAGGTCCGCGCAGTTGAGACCTGGAAGCCCAAACCAAAGGTAAAGGGACGAGGTCGCGGGCCTCAGAGAGTAACACGCGCACAGATGTGGCGTGATCTCATGGCCGCAGGGGTTGATAGGAAGAAAATAGACTGACAACCCAATGCACTCCTGCTTGAACTTTGGAAACAGTTGCGTCCCGAACAACAATTCTGGAGAAGCATAAAGGAGGAGTCTGGGAACGTGCGACCCGTGTCCCTCCAGGACTTCCTGCAGCCACTTGAGGCCGACTCCTTTCAGCTTGATTAGGGGTGGGGCCAAGGTACCCGGTCAGAGCAGACGAGCAGGGACCGGAGGCCCCACGTGGAACTGTCCATACATTGGTCCCCTTCTAATGTGCAGAGGGTTTTGGCTCTAGTTGACACTGGCGCAGGCTGCAGTCTCGTTTATGGGAACCCAGAACTGTTCCCTGGACCAGCAATCTGCATTGATGGCTACGGGGAAAAAACTGTGACTGTGAAAGCCGTTTCCTTACCACTGGGTATAGGCAGGCTTCCTCCTCGTACCTACAAGGTTTATGTCTCCCCTGTTCCGGAATATATTCTAGGGATGGACGTGCTACATGGCCTCAGCCTACAGGCGTCTGTAGGAGAGTTCCGTCGCCGGATCCGGGTGGTGACAGCGGTGACACGCGGGCATGCTTACCACCCTCCTCAAGTGTTGCCACAGCCCTGGCGCGTGGTTACAGTGCGACAGTACCGCCTGCCAGGAGGACAGGAGATTGGTCGTACAATAATGGATTGGAGAAGGCACATATTGTGAGTCCCTTTAACTCCCCAGTATGGCCTGTCAAGAAGCCAGATGGGATCTGGCGAATGACTGTGGACTATAGGGAGTTAAATAAGGTGACGCCACCCTTGCACACTGCAGTGTCTTCAATTCATGATTTAATGGATCGTCTGACTGTCCGCCTGGGGACATATCACTATGTAGAGGACTTGGCCAATGCTTTTTTCTCCATTGACATTGCACCCGAGTGTCAAGAGCAATTTGCTTTTACTTGGGACAGGTGGCAGTGGACTTTTCAAGTCCTTCCGCAAGGATACTTGCACAGCCCCACTATCTGCCACGGGCTCGTGGCCCAGGATTTGGCACGGTGGGATCACCCATCCTCTGTGGCCTTGTTTCATTATGTTGATGACATTCTGTTAACCTCAGATTCTCTTTCGGATTTAGAGCAAGCAGCTCCCTCTCTTCTCCGCCACCTGAAGTCACGCGGTTGGGCGGTGAATGAGGAAAAGGTCCAAGGCCCTGGCTTATCCGTCAAGTTTTTGGGTGTTGTGTGGTTGGGTAAGACTAAAGTCAATCACTGAGGCAATCATTGATAAGATACAAGCCTTTCCCCGGCCGACCAAGGTCTCTCAACTGCAGACGTATTTGGGTCTGCTAGGATATTGGCGGGCGTTTGTACCCCATTTAGCACAAATGGCAAGGGTCTTGTACAATATGATAAAAAAGGGGGCCTCATGGGATTGGACTGAGGCTATAGAGCAAGACTTCATTGCCACGAAACGGGCAGTGCAGCAGGCACAGGCTCTGTAAGTAGTAGACCCTGGCCGCCCATTTGAACTTAATGTTCACGTAACGCAAGAGGGGTATGGATGGGGCCTCTGGCAACGGCAGGAGCGTCTCCAGTTGCCAGTGGGATTTTGGTCCCAATTATGCAAAGGAGTGGAGGTCCGCTACTCTCTAATAGAGAAACAGCTGGCTGCTGTGTATGCAGCCCTAGTGGCCACAGAAGCCATCACAGGAACGGCACACGTGTTGGTTTGAACAACCTATCCTGTCCAGGGGTGGGTCCATACATGGACCCAGGGACACAAAACGGGGGTGGCACAGACCACCACCCTTTCCAAGTGAGGTGCCTACTTGGATCAACGTAGCACCTTTAGTTCAAGCCCTTTGAGCACAGAGCTACAACAGGTCCTGGGGCCTGTGGTTCTTGTAGCCCAGGCTGAGCCAAGTGCTCTGCCTAGAGGGGAGGACTTGGAGCCCTCGCCCTACAAAGAAGGACAGTCCCCAGTACCTGAGGATGCCTGGTTTACCGATGGTTCTAGCTGAGGGGCTGCAGCCGTTTGGACGGCTATTGGTGTGTTAGCCCAAAACAGACACCATTTGGTTTGATACTGGGACGGGCTAGAGTAGCCAGTGGGCTGAATTACGGGCTGTGTGGATGGTAATCAGCCACGAGCCTGGGCCCCTAGTTATTTGCACTGACAGCTGGGCGGTGTTCCGGGGCCTAACGTTGTGGCTCCCTACATGGAAACACCAAAACTGGTTGGTGAGACACCGTCCACTGTGGGGTCAAGCCATGTGGCAGGACCTCTGGGACCTAGGGCAGAGAAAGGAGGTGACCTTAATGCATGTCACAGGTCACTCCCCCTTAGTGTCCCCAGGCAATGATGAAGCAGACGCCCTAGCACGGGTACGATGGTTAGAGCGGGCTCCTGCCACTGATGTGGCCCACTGGCTGCATAGGAAATTGCAGCACGCTGGGAGCTGAACCATGTGGCAGGTGAGCAGATGCTGGTGCCTGCCTTTGAAATGGCAGGAGATAGCAGATGCCTGCTATGATTGTGCCGTCTGTGCCCAGGACAGCCCCCAAAGGCGGAGGCTCCCCTGGGAGACACAGCAGATTACGTGAGGGAGGGTGCCCCTCACTTGCTGGCAAGTGGATTACATTGGACCCCTGCCTAAGGCCCACAATGCGATATATGCATTTACAGCAGTGGACACTGCTACGGGGTTGATGTTTGCTTGGCCCTGTCCGGCTGCAGATCAGCGGCATTCAGTGGTCGCCCTTACACGGCTGTGTGCCCTCTATGGGCGCACCCAAGTCATTGAAAGTGACAGGGGTACCCATTTTACGGGACAAGAAGTGCAGCGCTGGGCTGCCAGGATGGACGTGCAATGGTTGTTTCACACCCCGTACAATCCACAAGCAGCTGGCATGATTGAACGCTATAATAGCCTTTTGAAGCAAGGTCTCTGGGTGTCAAAACACCCTCCCACGATGCGTTACTGGGCCTCTCGTCTATGGGATTTCTTGAGAGTCCTGAATGAGAGACCACGGAAGGGAGGGCCCGCACCAGTAGAAGCTCTGCTACATCGAACGGCCGCTCCCATTCAATTACAAGTTACCACCAGGGAGACTCTGTTAAAGCCAGGCTACGGCAGAAATGGAAACATTTTGCTGCCAGCACCCACATGCTTGAAAGCAGGGGAACAGCAGCAATGGACTTGGCCCTGGCAGGTCAAAAGCCCCCACTGTCGATGGTTGGGCCTGATAGCCCCATGGGGGGCCGGTTTGACTCATGATTTGCAAGTGACGCCAGGGTGGTGGCTGAGTGGCCACCGCAAGTGACTGTAGTATACGGAGGTCCCGATAGTGGGATGATTTTGTGAGGAAACTATGTGCTCTCACTATGGCCTATTATGGGGTCCCCTGTTCTGTTACATATTGAAAGTATGCAAGGGACATAAACACTGCCATAAAGGTCTGGTACCACAAACCGGGAAAGGTGCCAGTGGCAGCGACCCTCCTTTCCCAGGACAAAAAGCTAGCATGTATCCTCCCAGATGGGAGGGATTTGCCATTGTTGGTTCCTAAGACTACTGTTGCTTTTCGTCCGTAGGTGTCAGTAGGGTAATATGGCACAGGGACCCTCACAGAAGACGCTTATCGCGTAGATTGTGAGGCGAGACCCTGTAGGGGTGGAGTATGGGGACAGAGCCCTGGAGAGTAGTTTACAGGCTCTGGGCCTCGCGTGGAAGGGTGCTGGCTTGGGTAGTGAATGGCCGTCAGCTGAGGCTGGTTGGCCGTCGGTTGTGGCCAGTTAGCCAATTGGCCGCTAATATAACTGCTGCAGCTATGCAGGAGAGCCGAGGAGAGCTGAGGAGAGTAGAGGAGAGTAGTCGGTCGGTTGGCAGAAAAACGGACAGCAGGTCGCACGTCCGGTGAATCCAGCCTCCAGTGAGACCATAGTGGTATGACTCCCCTACCTATGGCTCCGTGGGTTTTCCTATTTGGCCTCACCATTTCCTGTGTTCTTATGTGGGGAGCGGGACCAGAGACCCCACAGGCCGCCCTGCACAACAAATGGCGCAGCGAGCAGGGTCTCCCGCACGACACTTGTATGGTTAAAACTGCCCCTTTTGAAAGTTTTATGTTGTTTAGCTCAGCGGGTCTAGGGCAGTTGTGGGCTGTGTTTACATTTCAGATCTACTGGCAGAGGGCCCTGGGGTGATGGTGAGACTTTCTCACTTCTATCAGACTGAAAAATCAGCTTCCATTTTTCTCGTTTCTGATAGGTTACTAAATCCTTTAAAGCTGGTTTCAACATACCAATTCTCATAATCTTATATATCCAAAGTTTTTTAATGTTTGCACTTCTCTTGATTTTCCCTTCTGCCTTTTTCAAACCTAATATTGATATTAGCTTCTGTAAGACCCAGGAAGCTGAATAACTAAACCAAAAGCTTAAGAATAGTTGAATTTCCTTGTATCCCTTTGCATTAAACATGTGGTCTTTCTCTAGGGTCCAATAAAACAGCTGTTTCTCTTGAACGTTCTTCAACACATTTTCAGAGTTGGAAGTTTTTCGAATTCTAAGGATCCATAGTCTGGCCACTGACGGTAGGATTTTAATAGCTACTCAAACCAAAAAGTCTTTTTACAGTTTAACCAAGGAAGCCAAAGGCTTTCTTTCTGTCTCTGTGGTATTTCCTTGTCAGGACAAATGATACAAGAGACATAGACACCAGAAAACTGACCACCTCTGGGAGGAAAGATTCAATAGAGAAAACCTGTGAGTCGCTACTCCCGAGAAGCTAGCTTCACAAACATTTTTTCCTGACAGTCCACATGTACAAGAGAGGAAAAGGACACCCGGCACTTTTAAATTCTCCACAACCCTGCAGAAATAGACCAGGAAGTCTGGCAGGGTGAACAAAAACACCGCTTACCTCTAAGTGCAGAGGTCCTTGATTTCTCAGCTACAGCAGTTTCCAGGAGCTAGCAGTGCTCCAGCCAGTAATTCTCCTCGCTGACTCCCCAATCCTGTGGGGGCTTAAAACATTCATTATTTTGCTCTCACCTTTTAAGTGTGTTGTCGGAGAGTGGGTAGGCATTCCAGGATGTAGAAACAAAGCCTCCTGAACAAAGCCATTCAGGCCAAGCATTTATTACAAGAAAATATAGTCCCAAAATGCAGTACATAAGTGCAGGAAGAAAGGGACTGCACCTAAGCAAAGAAAATTTAGGATTATATTTGAATTAGGGTGCCAAATATTCAAGGGTGGAGTCACAGGTCACATCTGGGTGTTTCCAGGGTGTTCCCAGGGTGTGTCTTTGTTGACAACTCCCTCCCTTGGAGGAGGGATTCCCTGGTAGGAACTGTCATCAGGACACAAGGGGTGGAGATTTTTCCCTGACTGCAATGCTAGTAGGATTATAACCCATTACAATTAGCTGTATCTGTAGCGTTTCTTAGGAATTTTTCCCTGCCTATAATGCTAATAGTTTTGTAATCCATTACAATTAACGATGGCTGCACCTTTTCTTAGGAATGATCTCTCTTTTCTTTGTTTCATCTCACATCTTCCTTCCTTTCCTCCCCCCTCTCCCAGTGGCCCTGTTCTCTTGCCTAAGGTAACAACTTCTTATGGCTGAACTAATCAAATTAGCATATTCAGATTAACAGATAAAATTGAAGTTTAACATATGCACATGGAGAATTCACTTACAGGTGAAAATTCCAAAGACAGTGAGGTAAGTAAGATTGGGTGCTTTGCGGGTAACTTAGGAAGAGTGGCACACTCATGGCGAATGGGGGGTGGGGGGTAAATTGTTAGACAACCCAGAACATAAAGGGACATGGGGGAAGGATGGTCAGCAAGCTCCACTGGGCGTCTTCCCGCCTCATGCTAAGGAGTTTATGCCAAGGCTCCCTTCCTAAAGTAGGTCTTTCTATATGAATCTCCTTGGGAGGAAAGGGGAGGGTCAAAGGCTGTTTCTGAGTCTTTTGTTTCCTAACTACCAGCTCAAAGTCAGTTTGCCCAAGGCAAAATTTTTGGTCTATTCACTCCCTCCTTTGAAACTAATAAAAGTTTCACATACAGCAGTTAAATTGGTAGATTGTTCCATATTTCATTGATCTAATCGTTCAGTCCTGAGAATCTGTACTCCCAAATCTCACCTTTTATTAAATATCCGATTAGTTGTTTATGTGGGGGAGGAAGAATCATTCCTCTACCCTCAAGGTTCTTCTGGCTGCTCTAATAATCAAACAGACATGAGACAGATTAGAAGAGAATATAAACAGATTTCATATATACATGTGGGAACCCCACACACAGGAGGGAGTCAGAGACCCAAGATGCAGGAGAGGCAGAGAGATAGAAAGGGAACGTGGGTAGATAAGACACCCTGAGCTAGAGATGAAGGAAGGTCCCTAGTCAGACAAAGACTGGTGTTGACAGAGACTGGAAGTCAGACAAGGACTGAAAAAGATGGAGAATGTGGGGTGTGAGGTGTGGGGTGCTGAGCTGCTGCCAGCTCAAGGTAGCCGACTGTGTGCGTGGCCTGTGGTTTGGGATCTCTTGGGGTGTCCTTGTGTCATGCGGGGGGCGGCCTGCAGGGTCTCAGCTCCCGCTCCCCACATAAGAACGCAGGACATGGTGAGGCCAAAAAGGAACACCCACGGAGCCATAGGTAGGGGAGTCATACTACTATATTCTCGATGGCGGCTGGCTTGGAGAAACAGGAAGCAGGAGCCACACTGTTCGCAACACTCCCTGCACCCCTTGCAGGCTCAGCCACCATCTTCTTGCTAGCCCCCATTTTCTGCTAGCAAAGCCACGGCAGTTATATTAGTGGCCAGTGGATCAGTGGTTACAGCTGACGGCCAACTAGCCACAGCTGATGGCCATCCAATCACAGTTGATGGCCATTTACTGCCTTAGTCAGCACCTTTCCATGTGAGGCCGAGAGCCTGGAAACTGCACTCCTGGCTCTGTCCCCACACTCCACCCCTACAGGGTCTGGCCTCACAATCTATGCGACAAGCGTGTTCTGCAAGGGGCCCTGTGGGAGGAGCCTGGAGGTGAATGCAATATCCTGGACACGGCCAGGGTTTATTAGGGCACCACCAGTCCCCAGGCACAGCCAGGGCTCTCAGGGCACTGCCACTCTTTCTGGGCACAGCCAGACTTTCTGGGCTCAGCCAGGGTCCTCAGGGCACTGCCACTCTCTCTGGGCACAGCCAGACTTCCTGGATTCAGCCAGGGCTCTCAGGGCACTGCCACTCTCTCTGGTCACAGCCAGACCTCTTGGACTCAGCCAGGGATCTCAGGGCACTGCCACTCTCTCTGGACCTCTCGGTACCATGGTGGAACAACAGCGGCTCACAGTCAAGGTGCTTACATATTCTCGATGGCGGCCGGTCAAGACACAAAAGCAAACATCCGCCAGTTCCACTACATGGTGGTGTGTCCCCAAACAGTCAAGTGGTCCATTAAATTAGGGATGGAAGGCAATTCCCCATAGCCATAGTCATTCGCCAGGGCTGTCCTGGGGGTGAGAGACAATCTTGACCTCACCCTCATCTCTCACGGAGGACTCAGCAAGCCTTTCCTTCTGTTACTACAAGTCCTGCAACCTGGCTGCCTCAGCAAGAACTTCCCAGGTCACAGGGCCGCAATGACCTTCGCTTTCTCCTGCCTAGGCCGTTCACATCTTCCCACCCCTCCAAGGGGGTCCAGCTCTCCAGCAGCTGCTCCTCCTAGTCTTCCTGTGACTGAGCGTTCATACGCACAAACTACTCCACTGCCCTTCAGAGAGCTTTGACTGGCACTGTACCCTGCTCTCTGCGCCATGTGTCAGGCGGTGCGGCCTATAGGGTCTCAGCTCCCGCTCCCCACATAAGAACGCAGGACATGGTGAGGCCAAAAAGGAACACCCATGGAGCCATAGGTAGGGGAGTCATACTACTTGTGGGGACAGAGCCCCATAGAGCAGTTTCCAGGCTCTCGGCCTCACGTGGAAAGGTGCTGGCGCAGGTAGTAGATGACTGTCAGCTGTGGCTGGTTGGCCATCAGCTGTAACCATTGAGCCATTGGCCACTAATATATCTGCTGCGGCTACGGAGGAGAGTAGAGGAGCAGAGTCGAGGAGAGTGGAGGAGAGTCGTCGGTCGGTTGGCAGAAAAGCGGACAGGAGGTCTCACGTCCTGTGAACCCAGCCTCCAGTGAGACCATAGTGATATGACTTCCCTACCTATGGCTCCGTGGGTGTTCCTTTTGGGCCTAGCCATATCCTGCATTCTTATGTGGGGAGCGGGACCAGAGACCCCACAGGCCGCCCCGCACGACACCTGTGTTCTTGTGCAGGGAGCGGGAGCTGAGACCCCGCAGGCTGCCCTGCACAACACCTGTGTTCTTGTGCAGGGAGCGGGAGCTGAGACCCCGCAGGCCGCCCTGCATGACACTACTATAGTCTCGCTGGCAGCTGGCTTGGAGAAACAGGAAGCAGGAGCCACACTGTTCGCAACCCTCACTGCATCCCTTGCAGGCTCAGCCACCATCTTCTTGCTAGCCCCCATTTGCTGCTAGTGTAGCCACGGCAGTAATATTAGTGGCCAATGGCTCACTGGTTACAGCTGACGGCCAACTAGCCACAGCTGATGGCCATCCAATCACAGTTGATGGCCATTTACTACCTGAGTCAGCACCTTTCTACGTGAGGCCGAGAGCCTGGAAACTGCACTCCTGGCTCTGTCCCCACACCTCGGCTGACTCCGCACTGTGTTCCCAGGTCTTCCATGTACGCCTTCAGGCCCCCCAGGACTGAAGTTCCCACACCAGGCCAGTCCTGTGTACCCGAGTAGCCCCATACTTGGACAAGACACCTTATGCCAGGGAAAAGCTGAGGGATGCCACCCCAAACCACCCAACAGGTCCAGCTACCACAGCTGTGCTGGGGGGAGGCTCTTCCAGCAAAGCTGCCGGAAGAGCCTGGTGTTCAGCTCCCCCTGCAAATGCTGCACCTGGAGTGGAGGCCCCAAAGCCCCTTCAGCCCCAGCACCCAGGCCAGAGCCTGGGATCCCACCACAGCCTGCGTCCCCAGCTCTCCCTGGGGGCTACAGTCTTGTCCCTGCAGGCCTCTCTGTGGCCTTTCCATACCCAGGCTTTCGGGTCTCAGACCTGGGTTCCTTCTGAGTGGTCCTCCTGGGCTGCCTCTCTTACATGAAAATAAATCTTTGGTTTGCACCCCACTGCCCCCACTTGTGGTGACTTACAGAGGCTCTCTAAGCACACTGGGAGTTAAAAAACGGCTCTGGGGAAGGTCAGGAGCCAGAGAGGAGGGTGGCATAAGGCAGCATAGGTAAGAGCCAGGTAAGGGAAGGTAGTTAATTCAGGTATGCAAAGCCCAGTGCCAGGTTTCACCTCTAGGACTCTACATTCCTGCAGGCAGCTGCCAGGGCACAGATTACTGCACCTGGGGCACAGCCCCAGGTCTGACACCTTGGCTCAGAAGACTGAAATGAGCCTTTCCTGACCTCCACTCTGGTGTTATTCCCTAGATGGACACAAGATGGCAGCAGACAATACCTTTTCCAGGTGACTGGCAAACAGGTACTATTATTAAAACTCACAGGAGATGGCAGCAGAAAAGACTGTTTCTTTGCTCATTGTGAGAATCCAGGCCCCTGGGACGAAGCTCACTGAGAAATAGTTCCAGGCCCTTCACAGGCCTCACCTCACCCACTGCTCCCATTTTCCAGATGCGGCAGAGACCATTACTAACTCCATTTCACAGATAGTTAAAATGAAGACTGTTTCTAACTAACACAGTTCTGAGCCCAGAACCGAGGCCCAAATGGGCCAACATGGGCCAGTAAGCTTGCACACATGGGGTTCTGGACAAACAGAGTAATCCAAACAGTCCTTGCAGCGTTGGGTAGAATCTTGGTCATTTTATTGAGGAAAATCTGCAGCACCCAGGCGCGAAATAAGTCCCACCCAGCACCCAGGGGAGAAAAAGTCCCACTGGCCGCACCGGCTGGAAATATGTCCCACCCACCACACTGGCACAAAATGTCACACCCACCATCGCCCATGTGCCAAGAAATGTGTCTTTGTTGTCCAATAACTACCGTCTCACCTTCCTTTTTGCTGAAAGGTCACTATGTGTTTACTTATTGCTTATCCGTAAATTTATGACACCTCGCCGTGACATATTCACTGGATGAATGTTGATTTCTTCATCGATTGCTTCGACACTTGAGAAATAGTTATCGAATGCCAATTATCAGCCAGCCACCATTATTAGGCACAGAGAATAATCGGTAACTGAGATTCCTTGTGATTAATTCACTGAGGCAGGGGAACACATAATAAATGACATAGATACTGATTTTTTTAAAGGTGACAAGTACTACGGAAAAAATAAAAATAACAAGATTAAGGGGATTGGCAATGCCAATGGAGTAGCTCCCAGTTTAAACAGAGCAGAGTCTTAGTTTCTTAAACTGGCTGTAACAACTACAGTGTGTTTACACTTTAAGTGTGGGCTTGAAAAACAAATTATTGTCTCACAGTTGTAGAAGCTACAGGCCCAAAATCAAGGTACTGGTACCATTGGTTCCTTCTGAGGGCTGTGAGCGAAGGATGTGTCACAGACCTGTCTCCTGACTCGTATGCCTGTCTTCCATCTGTGTCTTCACATCATCTTTATGTGTGTCTGTGTCCACAATCCCCCTGTAAAGAAAAAATAAGGACCGCAGCGATATGGATTGGTGATCTCTCTAATGACCTCACTTTAACTTGATGACCTCTGTAAAGACCCTTTCTCCAAAAAATTCCACATTCTGGTCCTGGGGGACATAACTTCAAAGATGAGTTTTGGGAGGGCACAGTTCAATACACAACAGGCAGTCACGGTAGAATTCCTTTATGTGTAAGGTGATACACCCTAAATCTAATCCTTTTCCATGGGGCTGTGTGATGAGGGAACTTTCTCACTAAAACTATCTAAAATGTAATTCCTAACAGATGGAGCCAAAAGCAGTTGGCTTTTCAAACCGATTGAAGCCCCAAATCTGTGGAATTTCTATTCCCTTGCCATCCATCTCGTAAATTCATCTCATTCTTGGAGAAACCTGCCAACCACAACCAATAGCTACTTATACACACCACTGCTTTGTTTTTACCTGATTCCTGTACAGCTGCTGAGACACTAGCAACATAGTCTACAACTTAGCTAAGAACAAAGTTAACTAAATCAGTGTGTGCTTAATGAATGGGTGAATGTTAAGAAGATCTTTGACTCCCCATGAGCCTCTAGCTTTGGAGACTGTGATGCTGGGAACTTTAACTCCTCAGGGCTTTCCCATTCCTCTTAGGAAACTGCCAAGATCCTCAGCCAGATGTGGAGGAAGCAAGCAATTGCAGAAAATAGTGCAGCCTCTGGATTCTGGAGCCAAAGTGATCTGGGTTTGAACCCTGGCTCCTCTACTTCTCATTGTGCAACCTGGGACAGGTCACTTTGAGCTCATGAAGTGGAAGGAAGTTAATACATATGAACAGATTTACTGTGAAATGTAAATGAGATGGTGCATGTAACAGGCAAGCCACATGACTTTCTTAACATAATGTGGGGACAGAGCCCCAGGAAGCAGTTTCCAGGCTCTCAGCCTCACATAGAAAGCTGCTGGCTCAGGTAGTAAATGGCCATCAACTGCGATTGGATAGCCATCAGCTGAGGCTAGTTGGCCATCAGCTGTAACCAGTGAGCCATTGGCCACTAATATAACTGCTGTAGCAGAAAAATGGGGGCTAGCAAGAAGATGGTGGCTGAGCTAGCAAGAGCAGATTGCAGAGAGGTGGATGCCACCAGAAAGAATATAGTGATATGACTCCCATACTTGTGGCTCCATGGGTGTTCCTTTTTGGCCTCACCATATCCTGCGTTCTTATGTGGGGAGCGGGAGCAGAGACCCCGCAGGCTGCCCTGCATGACACATAATTACTGTCTTCCATTGAAATTCTCATTTCAATTTAGTAGTTGTGTCATTTTGAGTTATTACATCAACACAATGACGGAGGGAAACAGAAGACAATATTCAAAGGAGGTCTGAGTGATTTTGTCTCTGGAGAGAATAACAATGGTCGGGCATATTTACTTTTTAGATTAGAAGAGCTAATTTTACAAGACGTCTGCCATGTGTCAGGCATTATCGTATAGAGATCAGCGACACACTTGCTAGTTATTTTATAATTGAAGCTCCACCATTACCAGCTGTGTGAAATTGGGCAAATTACTTAATTCCAAACTCTAGTTCCCTTAACTACAGGGGGCAGAATACTACGTTCCTCATAGGGTTATAGATAGAAATAATCTAGCGCATTACAGAGCTCAGCAGATTGGGTACCCCATAGTCAGCCGTCTGTAGTTGATATCAAATAGGAACTTGATCACAATTTTGCCGCTCCTGTGCAGGGTGGTGCCTCACTCCCGGGAGAGCTGCAGGGCCAGGGCCAGACAGGGCACGCCCTTTCACGGAGGGCGCCCGCAGGGCTCACAGCAGCTCCCCACCATCTAAGCTCATTGATTTCTGATACATGACAGACAACATGACGTTGAGTAAAGAAGGGTCTTTCCAACAAATGGTGCTAGACAACTGGCCATCCACATGAAGAGAAATACAATTGGACCCTAGCCTCTCACCACATACAAAAATTAATTTAAAATAGATGAAGGGCTTCAATATAGGAGGTAAAAGTATAAAGTATCGAACAAAACATGGAGATACATTTTTATGACCTTGGATTAGCAATGGTTTCTTAGAATTCACACGACATAAAATCAGCAACAAAAACATAGACCAATTGGCTGTCCTCAAAATTAAAAACATACGTGCATCGAAAGGCGCTACCCAGAAAGTGAAAAATTAGCCCATAAAATGGAAGAAAATAGGTACACATTATATATCTGCTAAAAGTCTGTTATCCACAGTAGATAAAGAACTTGTACAACTCATGAATAAAAAGACAAGCGACTAAAATTGTAAAATAGACTTGAATAGAACCTTCTCCAGATGAGACGTACAAGTGGTCAACAAGCACAGTAAGATGTTCCCCATCCTCAGTCCTGATGCAAATGAAAGGAAAACCACAGTGTGATCCCCCCTCACACACACTACTGTCGCTATAAATCCAGAAAACTAAAACTAACAAGGCGCAGCAACAATGTAGAGAGATTAGAACCCTAAAGCATTGCTTAAAAAAAATTAAAATGGTGTGGCCTCTGCATACAATACTTTGAAATTTCCACCGCGCCAAATAAAAAGCACCCAATGTGGTGCAATAAATCCACTTCTAGGAATATGCCCCCCAGACACAGATTGAAAACAGGGGTGAAAAGCTAATACCTGAATCCGCAGCAACGCTGTCCACAGCAGCAAAGACACGGAAACAACCCAAATGTCCATCTTAGTCTGTAGTGAAAACTAAGCAAGCAATTGTGCGGTTTCACCAGGATTCTTTACATTGATATAATTATGACCATATTTAATAATTTCTAGAAATATATTTCCCCATAGCACACAAAAAATTGAAATGTGGCAGAAGACATGTTTACTAATACACCCAAATATATTTAGTTCCTCTACAATAGCAAAAAGTTGATAAATTTATGTTCAGTAATTAGTGTTTCATTATTCTCCTTTTTGAAAATGGTCTAGAAATGCAATGAGTATCCATCACTGAATTTTGATAACAAAATTTAAAGCTTCAAATTACCAAAGATACCTAGAAAATCTTTTCAATGTATATATACAATATAAAAAGTTTACCTAAATATTTTTTAATTGTATCTATTTTACATATTAGTTAAAACTTACAAATTTCAAAGTCAATTATTACTGAAGCTATTTTCTTGACACAGTTTATAACATGGATAACAAACTTATTTTTATAAACCCAGTTAAAAAATGTATTTTAGGTTAATTTTCAAAGACATGACTGTGTAATCAAACCACGCTAAAACCAGCTTTAATATCAAATATTTCACCGGATCATCTGATCCTGAAAAGCGTTTGGGTTAGTTTGTATTTTATTTCTTAGTTTATATAAGCATTTAATTTGTTAAAGCCAATCAAATATCACTAACTAGTAACACCATCCGGAGCTAGAAAACATCTGACCACAATCAAACACCATTTCAGACAGAGATCACAAATTAACAGAATTAGTAATAACTAAAAACTATAGAGAACACAGTAAGATGTTTTACCAAGAAAACAGCTGGTTGTCACAAGAGCTCTACAACACGTTTTAGACGTTTTTCCCATTCCAAGGACCCATCATCTGTATGTGGACAGTGAGGTCTAAATAGTGAGACAACAACCAGCCTCTTTACAGCTCAGGCCAGGAAGCCAGAGGCCCCTGCACACAGGGATGCAGAGGAAGCAGCCCTCCCACAGCCAAAGGGTCACCACCAAAGACAGTCAGAGAAAGCACAGACCTTAGTCACACAAGCAGTAGGGATGGTGGGGTGGACAGGGTCTCTCAGGTCTCCCACAAAATGGGAGGCACCTCCAGCCCCAAACCCACTAATCTGTGGCCCCAGCAGGTGCTACTGGACCGGGATCTGACCAGCACTAATGGGTAAGGAAGGCAGGGGGGACAGATGCCCCTTGTAGGCAGAGGCCCCTCAGGACACACTCCCCTGGGAGCTGGCACAGCCAGGCAGAGGCGCACTGGGAACCCCAGCTTCTCCCACTGGCCACCAGGCCCAATGGAGTAAGTGCACCTGGCCAATGGTGGGGACCAGAGAGGATTAGCTTCCTCGGTCACAAAGCCAAGCTCCCGGGACACAGAATGAGAAGGAAAGAAAAACCTGAAAAGATTTTTAGAGAGGGACCCACAGCAAAGTTTTTCTCCGCAGACGCCAGTCTGGAGAGAAGAGCTTAACTCCCCAGCCCGTGGGGCTGGCTCCAAGGACAGGCTTATGGGAGCCTGTGCCTGTGTTCTGTCCCCGTGGGAGTTCCTTCTGAGGGCAAAGGACACACAAAATACACACACAGGAAAAAAGGAACATCTCTGGGAGGAAAGAATAAAGAAAACCCTAGAGTTTCTAGGTGCAAGAAGTTGCTGCACAGATATTTTTTTCTGCTGATCTAAATTCAGAAAGCAGACAAAGGCCTCGCACCCCTTCTAACTTCTGCCCAACTGCTGACAGAGACCAAGAATTGTAATACATGAGCACCTAGAATTCACACAAAAAATTAATTTCCAAAGACAGCAAGGAAAAATCAGGTAAATATGACATTTTAGACAAGGGTGGCAGTGGGCTCTTAGGCTTTAGATGTAAAAATGGGAGATTAAAGGTAATTCAGGAAAAGCTAAACACACGTGGCAGGTAAAGTTTTGTGAGGCTCCTGCATGGAGTCTTCCTGTCTATTGCTAAAGGGATTGTGCTCAGGGTTTTATTTATGCTTCACAGTCTTTAAAGAAACAGGAAAAGGGGAGCCAGGCTGGATGACGGAGGCTTGTTTTGTTAAAACTGCCCCTTTTGAAATGTTTTTTTTTAATTTATTGTGGTGACAATTGTTAGTAACATTACATAGATTTCAGGTGTACAATTCTGTATTACATCATCTATAAATCCTATTGTGTGTTCACCACCCAGAGTCAGTTCTCCTTCCATCACCATATATTTGATCCCCCTTACCCTCATGTCTCAACCCCCACCCCCCTTACCCTCTGGTAACCACGAAACTATTGTCTGTGTCTATGAGTTTTTATTCTATTTACTTCAGTGGGCCTGGGGCAGTTGTGGGCTGTGTTTACATTTCAGATCTACCTGGCAGAGGGCCCTGGGGCGATGGTGAGACTTTCTCACTTCTATCAGACAGAAAAATCAGCTTCCATTTTTCTCAAGTTTCTGATTGGCTATTAAATCCTTTAAAGCCGGTTTCAACATACCAGTTCTCAAAATCTTAAATCTCCATAAAGATTTTTAACATTTGCACATCTCTTGATTTTCTCTTCTGCCTTTTTTAAATCAAATGTTGATATTAGCATCTATTAAGACCCAAGAAGCTGAAGAACTAATTCAGAAGAATTAACAATTATTTCTTTTGCTCTAACCTAGTAAGTGCAGTTATCGGAGAGCAGGTCAGAGTCATCACAGGAAGGCATTCCAGGACGTAGGAACAACTCATTGTGAACAAAGGCAAGCAGGCCGAGGATTTATTTTTAAAAAGAGAATACATTCCCAAAATGCAGGAGTACACACCCTCAGGAGGAGAGCAACTGTGCTAAAACAAAGAAAATTTAGGATTATATTTGAATGAGGGTGCGAAACAATCAGGAGTGGAGTCACAGGTGAGCACCAGGGCGTTTCCGGGGCGTTCCCAGGGTGCATCTCTGCTGACCACTCCCTCCCATCAGGAAGAAGGATTTCCTTGTGGGAAATGTCCTGAGGACACAGGGGTGGAGATTTTTCCCAGCCTGCAATGCTAATAGTGTTATAACCCATTACAATTAGCTGTAGCTGTAGCATTTCTGAGGAGTGATCTCATCTCTCTTTTCTTTGTTTCACCTCGCATCTTCCTTCCTTTCCTCCCTTCTCTCCCTGAGGCACTATTCTCTCTGCCTATAAGAACAACTTCTTCTAGCTGAGCTAATCATGAAATTAAGAATCAGATTAGTAAGATAAAATCAAATTTTAACCCACACGCATGGGGAATTCACACATGCCAGTCATCTAAAAGTACAACAGCTGCAATTATATACTGTTCATAATACTTGATAGGAATAAATGATCAGGTTCATGTTTAATGTATTGATCTCAACTTTATCCTTATTTTTATGCTAGTTGGGCCTTTATGCACCTTACTTTAGTAAACGTGTACTTGTTTGAAAGGTCCTATAAATTGAGTGAACGCCCACTAAAGTGAGATAAAAGTCATCCCACTCAGCAAGGTAATTTTTTCAGGGGATGTTGTTACAGAAATCTTTTTCATCGCGCTGTAGTTACATGAATATCAGATGTAATGACACATACAACCTAAATAAGACAGGATAACTGAGAATATACATGTTGTAAAAATACACATATTTCCAAAGTTAGCCATGTGGACAGACAGGTGTCGTGGCGTGGAATTTACAAAAGGTGAAAGCATTCACAGACTCTACAAAGGAAGTTTTTATGACAGTTATGTTGAGGTTTTTCCGGCAGGCCCCCCCTAAGAGCTCAATCTCCCCCTTATTGGAGATATCCCTGGCAAGCTCCCCCTAAGAGCAAGCCTCCCTGTCGAAACAAAGTTGAGGGATCACAGCTGCTAGGGACGGATCTCCCTGGTATCCCGGCCAGATTTCCCCCCCTCAACCCGGAGGCCTAAGCATAGGCCTCAGCCTCAGCCTCAGCCTCAGCCTCAAACCCTCAGCCTCAAACCCTCACCCTCAAACCCTCACCCTCACCCTCACCCTCACCCTCACCCTCACCCTCACCCTCACCCTACCCTAACACTAAGCCTAAGCCTAAGCCTAAGCCTAACCCTAACCTAACACTAACCTAACCCTAACCCTAACCCTAACCCTAACAACCCTAACCCTAACCCTAACCCTAACAACCCTAACCCTAACCCTAACAACCCTAACAACCCTAACAACCCTAACCCTAACCCTAAACCCCTATCCCCAAACCCCAAACCCCAACCCCCAACCCTCAACCCCCAACCCAACCCCAACCCCAACCCCAACCCTAACCCTAACCCAACCCCAAACCCAACCCTAACCCTAACCCTTTCAATATTCGAGAGGACTGCCACCAGTGTCTGAATTGAGCTCTTGTATAATCAAAGTTTTAGTTGTTCCACCACGTTATTTAGGTATTTCATGAGTTCAGGATGAGTAGTTACAGGCAAGGGTGCGCCCACATTTCTGCATTGGAGTAAAGGTTTCAGGTGGATACATGACACGCGTGTTATATCCTAACATGTTGTAGATGTCAAATAAGAACTCAGCCACAGTTTTACGGCTCCCATGCAGGGTGGTGGCTTACTCCGGGGAGAGCTTCATGGCCAGGGCCAGGCCCAGACGGGACGTGCCCACTCACAGAGGGTGACCACTGGGCCATCTAAGTCCATTTTTTGATGAAGGGCGGACAACATGACATTGGGTAAAGAAGGGTCTTTCCAACAAACAGTGCTGGGCAACTGGCCAGGCACATGAAAAGAAATGAAACTAGACCCTAAGCTCACACCACATACAAAAATTAACTCAAAATACATGAAGAGCTTAAATATAGGCAGTAAAAGTATAAACTCTCAAACAAAACATGGAGATACATTTTCATGACCTTGGATTAGCGATGGTTTCTTAGATATGACACCACATACAACAAAAAGAGATAAACTGGACTCCTCAAAATTAAAAACATACATGCATCAAAATAAGCAACCCAGAAAGTGAAAAGACGCACCATAAAATGGAACCAAATAGGCACACATTATGTATCTGATAATAGTCTGTTATCCAGGAGACAAAGAACTTTTACAACTCAAGAACAAAAAAAGACAAACAACTAAAATTTTAAAATAGACTTGAATAGCACCTTCTCCATATGAGACATGCAAATAGTCAACAGGCACAGTAAGATGTTAAACATCATTAGTCGTGATGCAAATGCAAAATAAAAACCACAGTGTGATCCCCCCTCACATGTACCAGAAGGGCTATAATCCAGAAACTAAAACTAACAAACGGCAGCAGCGATGTAGAGAAATTAGAACACTTAAACATTGAACGTGAAAAATCAAAAGGGTGTGGCCTCTGCATACACTTTGAAATTTCCACCCCACAAAAAAATGCCCATGTGGCTCAACAGATCTACTTCTAGAAACATACCCCCAAAATTGAAAACAGGTGTGAAAGGCTGATACATGAATCCACAGAAGCGCCGTTCACAATAGCAGAGACATAAACAATTCAAACGTCCATCTTAATCAGCAGTGAAAACTAAGTGACCAATTGTGCAGCTACACCAGGATTCTTTAGCTTGATGCAATTATGAACATATTTCATAATTTCTAGAAATACGTTTCCTCTTAGCACAAAAATTTTAATGTCGCAGAAGATATGTTTGCTAATCCACCCAAATATATTTATTTCATCTACAATAAATAGCAAAAAGTTGATAAATTGATGTTCAGTAATTACTGTTTCATTCTCCTATTTGGAAATGGTCTAGACAGTCAATAACTAGCCATCATTGAATTTACATAACTTTACAATTTAAAATTACCAAAGACACCTAGAAAAGGTTTTCAATGTATATGTACAATGCAAGTAAAAGTTTACCTAAATATCTTTTATTTTCATTGTTCCTATTTTATATAGGTAGCAGTTAAAACTGAGATTTCAAGTCAATAATTACCAAAGCTATTTTCTTGACATATTTTTTAACACACATAATTAATTTTTATAAACCAAGTTAAAAAAATGTATTTTATGTTACTAATTTTCAAAGACATGACAGTGTAATCAAACCAAACTAAAACCAGCTTTAATATCAAATATTTCACCAGATCATAAAGTATTTGGGTTAGTTTGTATTCTATTTCTTACTTTATACAAGCATTTAAATTGTTCAAGCCAATCAGATATCACAAACTGGTAACACTATCCAGAGCTACAAAACATCTTACCATACACAGACAAATACAAACTGGTTTCACTTGGAGATCACAGATTAACAAAATTAGTAATAACTCTAGAGAACACACAAGCTGTTTTACAAAGAAAACAGCTGGTTGTCACAAGAGCTCTACCACACAATTTAAATTTAGAAGTCTTTCCCATTCCAGGATCCTCATCTGGACAAGCACAGTGAGGTCTAAATAGTGAGACACCAAGCAGCCTCATTACAGCTCAGGCCAGGAAGCCAGAGGCCCCTCCACACCAAGTGCAGAGGAAGCAGCCCTCACAGAGCCAAAGGGTCACGCCCAAAGACAGTCAGAGAAAGCACAGACCTTCGTCACACAGGCGGTTGGTCAGGATGGTGGGGTGGACAGGGTGTCTCAGGTCTCCCACAAAATGTGAGGCACCTCCAGCCCCAAACCCACTAATTTGTGGCACTGGGCAGGTGCTACTGGACTGGGATCTGTCCAGCACTGAAGGGTAAGGAAGGCTGGGGGGACAGATGCCCCTTATGGGCAGAGGCCCCTCAGGACACACTCCGCTGGGAGCTGGCACAGCCAGGCAGAGGCGCACTGGGAACCCCAGCTTCTCCCACTGGCCATCAGGTGCAATGGAGTAAGTGCACTTGGCCGATGGTTGGGGACCAGAGAGGATTAGTTTCCTCGGTCACAAAGCCAAGCTCCCAGGACACAGAACGAGAAGGAAAGAAAAACCTCATGAGGTTTCTACACAAGGACCCACAGCAAAGTTTGTCTCCGCAGACGCCAGTCTGGAGAGAACCGCTTAACTCCCCAACCTGTGGGGCTGGCTCCAATGACAGGCTTACGGGAGCCTGTGCCTGTGTTCTGTCCCCGTGGTAGTTCCTTCATAGGACAAATGACACGCAAGACGCAGACACAGGAAAAAACAAACATCTCTGGGAGGAAATAATAAAAACCCTAGAGTTTCTAGGTGCAAGAAGTTCACAGATATTTTTTCTGCCTATCTAAAATCAGAAGAGACAAAGGCCTCACACCCCTTCTAACTTCTACCCAACTGCAGACAGAGACCAGGAATTGTAATACATGTGCACGTAGAATTCACATAAGCATGACATTTCCAAAGACAGTGAGGAGAACTCAGGTAAACATAACATTTTAGACAAGGGTGAGAGTGGGCTCTTAGATTTTAGATGTAAAAATGGGAGATTTACAGGTAAATCAGGAAAAGCTGAACACACGTGGCAGGTAAATATTTCTGAGGCTCCTGCATGGAGTCTTCCTGTCTACTGCTAAAGGGATTGTGCTCAGGGTTTTATTTTTGCTTCAGTCTTTAAGGAGACAGGAAAAGGGGATCCAGGATGGACGAGGGACACTTGTATTGTTAAAATGGCCCCTTTTGAAATTTTTATATGTTGTTTAGCTCAGTGGGCTTGGGGCAGTTGTGGGCTGTGTTTACTTTTCAGATGTACTCCACTGAGGGCCTGGGGCAGATGAAGAGACTTTCTCATTTCTAACAGACTGAAAAATCAGCTTCCATTTTTGTCAAGTTTGTGATTGGTTATTAAATCCTTTAAAACCTGTTTCAACACACCAGTTCTCAAAATCTTAAATCTCCAGAAAGATTTTTAACATTTGCACATCTCTTGATTTTCCCTTCTGCCTTTTTTAAACCTACTATTGACATTAGTATCTGATAAGGACCCAAGAAGCTAAATAAACTCATTGAAAAGATTAAGAATAGTTAAATTTCCTTGTATCCCTTTGCATTAAAAATGTGGTCTTTCTCTAGGGTCCAATTAAACAGTGGTTTGTCATGAGAGTTCTGTAACCCATTTTCCAATTTAGAAATTTTTCCAATTCAAAGGATCCACACTCTGGCCATTGATGGTAGGATTTTCATAGTTACTCAAACCAATAATCCTTTTCACAGCTTAACCAAGGAAGCCAAAAGCTTTCTGTCTGTTTGGTATTTCCTTATTGACATAGACACAAAAAATTACCATCTGTGGGAGGAAAAAGTCAATGAAGAAAACCTGTGAGTAGCTACTTGTAGGAGCCTGACTCAGAAAAACTATGCCATCCGGCAGCACATGACCTAATTCCTGGAACAGTCAGTTTGCCCTTAAAAGGTCACGTCTCTGCTAAGTAAAGCTCCTTCCTCATTCCGCTCCCCGCCAGTTTACCCTAATCTATATAAGCTTGTAGCTGCAATAAAAAATTTGAGGCTTGATCAGAACTTTGTCTTGCCTCCATTTCTTCGCGCCTCCTATTTTCTCTTTTCAGGGTGTCTCTCTTCGGTCTCTGTTGAATGCCCCGCTGGTCGGGGCATTTCTGGCGCCCAACGTGGGGCTCGAAGATCCCAGACCCTTTGAAAAACTGTCTGCCTTAAGTCCGGCTGGACGCGTTGCTGAGTCTCCGCGCGATTTTACCGCGTGAGCCTGACTCATTTCCTGATCTCTGCGGATACAAGCCGATCCGTGAGCCTGATCTGACAGAGGTAAGCAGACATACGAAAATAGATGTTTTGGGATAAAATTAGATTTAATGTTACCCCTCGGTCGAATGAATGTGTGAATGAGTGATAGTTCCACGACTTCTTGTCACGGAGCTTGCTTGGGCCCTAATCTGCGGTTCCGTTTCTGTCATACGGCATAACGCCAAATGATTGGTTCACTTTAGCTCACGCCGCCCTGTCTGGCGGTGATTTTGTTTTATGGCGCACAGAGTATGCGGAAAACGCACGAAAAATGGCTGAACGAAATACTCAAAGCCAGTCCTCCCGCTCCTGGACTAGAGATCGCCTTCTCGGCCGACCGCCCTATAACACCAATGAGGCTCAGGCCGCCTTCCCCCCAGGCTTGTTAGCTCAGGTCCAAAACGCTGGCCTTAAGGCCTGGCGTAAACTCCCACCCAAAGGGCCCGCCAGCACCTCCTTGGCCAAAATCCATCAAGGGCCTGACGAATCCTATTGCGATTTCATCAGCCGCCTAACTGAGGCTGCCGAGCGCTTAATTGGAAAAGAAGAGTCAGATAGCACCTTTATTAAACATCTTGCATTTGAAAATGCCAATGCCACCTGCCAAGACGCCATCCGCCCCCATCGCAATGGCTCTCTCTCAGACTACATTAAACTTTGTTCTGGTGTCGGGACGTCTCATGCCATCGGTCTAGCCATTGGAGCCGCACTAAAAAGCTTCACACAGGACAATCAAAAATCCTGTTACAATTGTAAACAACCTGGTCATTTTGTCCGGGAATACCCTATAGACAAACAGCCCCGTCAGCCACCTTCCACTATCTGTCCTCGCTGTAAACGCGGCAAACATTGGGCTAGAGACTGTCACTCCAAGGTAGATGCTATGGGTAACCCAATTCCCCCCAGGTCGGGAAACCCCCAACGGGGCCAGCCCCTGGCCCCAAGTCCCCAGAACAAACCAGGGGCAATACGGTTTGTTCCTCAGTCCCAGTCTCCATTACCTCCCTCTGCAGAGCCACCCCAGGCAGTGCAGGATTGGACCTCTTGTCCCCCACCCCAACATTATTAACCCCTGATCAAGGCATACAACTCCTCCCTACCAATGCCCATGGGCCTCTACCACCCAATACCTTCGGGTTAGTCCTTGGGCGCGGTAGTTCAGCTCTAGCGGGGATTAATATTATCCCGGGAGTAATTGACCAAGATTACACGGGGATCATTACTCTCCTGGCCTCAGCGCCTAACGGGCCGGTTACTATTCAACAAGGCCAGAGAATAGCTCAACTTATTTTACTTCCCTTAGATTCCTCCACTAAGTCTAACCTCCCTCACCCCAGACTACACTCTGCCTTTGGGGCCTCGGATACCTACTGGATACAACAAATTACCCCTGACAGACCCCTACTCACCCTAAAATTAGACAATAAACCCTTTGAGGGACTCATTGACACTGGGGCTGACGCCACGGTCATCGCCTCTCATTTCTGGCCTGCCTCGTGGCCTACCACTGTTGCCTCCACCCATCTAAAGGGCATCGGTCAGTCTACTAACCCTAGAAAAAGTACAAAACTTCTCACTTGGACAGACAGTGAAGGTAATACCAGCCATGTCCAACCTTATATCATCCCAGGGCTGCCCGTTAACCTCTGGGGACGCGATATACTTTCCCAGTTAAAGCTTATCATGTGTAGCCCCAATGAAGTAGTCACACAACAAATGCTCAACCAAGGCTTTGTCCCAGGACAGGGGCTTGGAAAGTCAGGACAAGGCATCAAACATCCCATAACTGTTATAACCAACAATAATCGGACAGGTCTGGGACATCCCGACCAAAATTTCTCCTAGCGGCCATTGACTTCCCTGTACCCCATGCAGACAAAATAAGATGGAAATCGGATGAGCCTGTACGGGTAGACCAATGGCCACTTAATTCAGAAAAACTCACAGCCGCCACACAGTTAGTACAGGAACAACTGGCGGCCGGCCACCTTGAGCCTACCACCTCCCCGTGGAACACTCCTATATTTGCTTTTAAAAAAAAGAGTGGAGCCTGGAGACTTCTCCAAGACCTCCGTGAAATTAATAAAACTATGTTTGCCATGGGGGCCCTTCAACCTGGCCTCCCCTCCCCTGTTGCCATACCAGCCAATCACGCCAAAATTATTATTGATCTAAAAGACTGCTTTTTCACCATTCCCCTCCATCCCCAAGACAAAGAGAGATTTGCCTTTAGTCTCCCAGTCATTAATTTCAAAGGACCCATGCCTCGCTATCAATGGAAGGTCCTTCCACAAGGCATGGCCAATAGCCCTACACTTTGCCAAAAATTTGTGGCCCAAGCAGTTGACCCTCTTCGCACTCGGTGGCCCTCTATTTACATCATCCATTACATGGATGACATCCTTTTGGCCGGGCCATCCTCCGAAAAGGTTCTCCAATGCTGCCTGGAACTTACTAAAAATCTTGCCCAATTTGGTCTCCAAATCGCTCCTAATAAGATTCAAATACAAGATCCCTACTATTATCTTGGCTTCGAACTCAATTCCAATCTTATTACCACTCAAAAGATTGTGCTAAAAACATCCCATCTCCGTACGCTCAATGATTTTCAAAAATTCTTGGGGGACATTAACTGGCTCCGGCCAGATCTCAGGCTCACTACAGGACAGTTAAAACCATTATTTGATATCTTACAGGGAGATCCTAATCCTCTCTCTCCGCGTTCACTCCGAAGCTCACCAGTCCCTTCAAATAATACAATTAGCCATTGAACAACAACAGATTAAACACATATCTTACCACCAACCCTTTTCTCTTATCATATGTGCCACCCCTCACTCTCTAACGGCGGTACTATGGCAAGAGGCCCCCCTATTGTGGATTCATTTACCCTCCTCGCCCGCCAAGCTTCTTACTCCCTATCCCACATTAACAGCCAACATCATCCAAATAGGGAGAGAAAAAAGTCGACTATATTTTGGGAAGGACCCTAACCGGATCATCCTCCCTTATACTAAAAATCAAATTAATTGGCTCATGCAAAACGATGATAACTGGACAGTAGTACTTTCTTCCTTTCCGGGTACTATAGACAACCACTATCCTGCCAATAGGTTGCTCCAATTTACACGAGTACACCCATTCATTTTTCCAAAAATTACCAGTGCCAAGCCCCTATTAGCGGCTGCCTTAGTCTTCACTGACGGCTCCTCCAACAGTCAGGCTGCCTATGTTATCAATGGCCAAACCTTTACAGTCCCCTCACCCTATCAATCTGCACAGCTAGTTGAACTGTTTGCTATCCTACAGGTTTTTATCCAACTCCCAGATACTCCATTCAACCTATATACAGATAGTGCTTATATCGCCTTCTCCCTTCCCCTTCTAGAAACCGTGCCCTACATCAAACCCTCCAGTAATGCAGTCCCTCTTTTCTGCCGCCTTCAACGGCTCATTACCTCAAGACATCACCCCTTCTTTGTCGGCCATTTACGGGCCCATTCCGACCTTCCTGGCCCACTAACTCAGGGTAACGCCCTTGCGGATGCCGGCACCCGACTCGTCCTCTCCGTTCTCACCGACCCCCTAACCAAAGCTCAACAGTGTCACGCCCTCCATCATTTAAATGCCCGCACACTCCGCCTCATGTTCAAAATCACTAGGGATCAGGCCAGAGAAATAGTCAAGAGCTGCCCTGGATGTGTTACTCTTCTCCCAACACCCCACTTTGGGGTCAACCCTCGAGGAATTCTCGCCAATGAAATCTGGCAAATGGATGTTACCCATATCCCAGAGTTCGGGTCCCTCAAATATGCTCATGTCACCATCGATACTTACAGTGGGTTTATCTTCTCCAGCCTCCATACAGGAGAAGCTACAAAAAATGTTATTGCCCATGTCCTCCAGTGTCTAACTGTACTCGGAAAGCCCCAAAAGATAAAAACTGATAATGGCCCTGGGTACACTTCCCAGGCCTTTAAACAATTTTGCGGCCAATTTCAGATTCAACATGTCACTGGTATCCCGTACAATCCCCAGGGACAAGGAATTGTTGAACGAGCTCATCAAACCTTAAAAAACACCTTATATAAACTCAAAACATCCACTTCCTACCCCACTAAAGGTTCTCCTCGTAATATTCTAAATCACGCCCTGTTCGTCCTCAATTTTCTACAACTAGATGACCAGGGTAACTCCGCTGCAGACCACCTTTGGCGTCAAAAAACAAAACATCAATACGCCATGGTCATGTGGAGAGCTCCCCTCACGGCAAAATGGAACGGGCCCGACCCAGTTCTCATCTGGGCGCGAGGATCTGCCTGCGTATATGATACCCAAGAAAACAATCCCCGTTGGTTACCCGCTCGTCTGGTCAAACCCATTAACCCCCCTATCACTAATCCACCACCACCAGGGACTTAATCCCTGAGATATTTCCTTTTTTTCCACAGATGTTACACCCAACCATTCTCGTTGGATATCTACTCCTGGTAACTTCTTGCATTTTGGCTGGCTATTGTTAATTCCACTGCTCCTGCCTGCCCCGCTCCTAATCATGTTTTCATCTGCGGCAACGGCCTGGCCTTCACGGCCCTCCCCACCAATTGGACTGGCCTCTGTGCACTGGCTTTTCTCTTGCCAGATATATTCTACCCGGAGATCAGTCACTTCCTATACCAGCCCTTGATCTTTTCCCTGGGCGACAAAAACGGGCCCTCGCGTTCATTCCCCTTATGGCAGGACTAGGTATAACCGCCGCTATGGCCACAGGTGCTGCCGGGGTAGGAGTGTCCATAGACACTTATCAACGGCTTTCTCTCCAACTTATTGATGATGTTACCACACTATCAGATACTATTAATGACCTTCAAGACCAGGTCGATTCCTTAGCAAAAGTAGTACTCCAAAACAGACGAGGGCTTGATCTTCTAACAGCGGAACAAGGGGGGATCTGTTTAGCTTTACAGGAACGATGCTGCTTCTATGCCAACAAATCCGGCATAGTGCGAGACAAGGTCAAGAGACTCCAAGAAGATCTTCTTCAACGCAAAAAACAACTTCTTGACAACCCCTTTCTAACCAGTTTTAATGGTCTCTTGCCTGTCCTCCTCCCCATCCTTGGTCCCATTCTAGGATTACTCCTACTTGTCTCCCTCGGACCTTGGGCATTTAATAAACTGACAGGATTTATCAAACAACAAATAGACAACATTTTGGCCAAACCCATCCACATTCATTATCAACGGCTGGCGACAATGGATCACCCAGAGGGTGACTATACTCGCTCACAAACAGGCTCCAGTTATATAGACATATAACTGACATGGTGGCTGAGGACATGTCGGCCTATAACAAGAGGCCTGAGCACCAGACGGCTGCAGCGATTGGGTACTGCAAGGGAGGGTCCCGACTGACCCAATCTCAGTTCTCCCTGAACTCATGCCCAGACTGCATAGGGGTTGGTGCCTACAACAAAAATAACGGCCCCACCCCTGGTCCACAAAAGGCACCGGGGGCTACGCGCTATTGGGACCATCTGGGCCTCTGAGTTCCCGTCTCGGTTAAGGCTCACTCTCTTAAAAAGATAAAGAGAGAGGAGATGTAGGAGCCTGACTCAGAAAAACTATGCCATCCGGCAGCACATGACCTAATTCCTGGAACAGTCAGTTTGCCCTTAAAAGGTCACGTCTCTGCTAAGTAAAGCTCCTTCCTCATTCCGCTCCCCGCCCAGTTTACCCTAATCTATATAAGCTTGTAGCTGCAATAAAAAATTTGAGGCTTGATCAGAACTTTGTCTTGCCTCCATTTCTTCGCGCCTCCTATTTTCTCTTTTCAGGGTGTCTCTCTTCGGTCTCTGTTGAATGCCCCGCTGGTCAGGGCAGCTACTCCCGAGAAGCCAGCTTCACAAATATATTTTCCTGCCAGTCTACATGTAGAACAGAGGGAAAGGACACGCAGCCCTTCTAGATTCTCCCCACCCCTCAGAAATAGAGCGGGAAGGCTCACAGAGTGATCAAAAACACCGCTTACCTCTCCTGGAAGACATCCTTGAGCTCTCAGCTGCGTCAGTTTCCAGGAGCCAGCAGTGCCCCGGCCAGTAATTCTCCTCGCAGGCTCCCCCAATACTCTGGGGGCTTTAAAAATTATTTATTTTGCTCTAACCTAGTGTGTTATCGGAGAGCAGGTCGGAGTCATCACAGGAAGGCATTCCAGGATGTAGGAACAACGCCTCATGAAAAGGCAAGCAGGCCAAGGAAGTATTAAAAGAAAGAAAATATATCCACAAAACACAAGACTGGGCAAGCCCAGGAATAAGACCGACTGTGTTGGAACAAAGAAAATTTAGGATTACATTTGAAAGAGGGCGGGAAACACTCAGGGGTGGAGTCACAGGTGATCCCAGTGTGTTCCCAAGGTGTGTCGTTGAAGCCCACTCCTTCCCGTTGGAGGAGGGATTCCCTTGTAGGAACTGTCAAGGGGACACAAGGGGTGGAGATTTTCCCCTGCCTGAAATGCTAATAGGGTTATAACCCATTACAATTAGCTATAGTTGCACCTTTTCTTACAAATGATCTCCTCTTTTGTTTCCCCTCACACCTTCCTTCCTTTCCTCCCCCTTCTCCCCTTGGCCCTGTGCTCTCTGCCGATAATAACAACTTCTTCTAGCTGAGCTAATCTAAAATTAAACAATCAGACTAACATAAAATCGAATTTTAGCATATGCACATGGGGAATTCACAAACACGTTAAAATTACTAAGACAGCGAGGTCAGATTGGGTGCTTTGCAGGTAATTTAGGAAGAGGGGCACACTCACAGGTGGTAAATTGTTGGTAGTCATCCTGTACATTGGGAGGTACAGGATAGTTAAAAGCATTCCAAAGGGTGTGTTATCTTAGATGCAAAAAAGATGACAGGCTCACTTAAGGGAGAGATTGACCTTTGTCAAGGAAGCGACAGGCCAAGGATGTGACTTCCCCCCAAGGCCCACCTTAGATAGGAATTCTTCTGTTCACACCATCTTATGTGGTTTTCAGTCTCCTGAGTTTGTCAGGTTTAACCTGTGCCCCGTTTTCCATCCACATTGATAAATTACTATTATTTTTTTAGGTTGATAATTGTTTTGTGATGCTAAAAAACAAACAAAAAACAGAGCCCTTATCTTTTACGGATACATACTGAAATATTTATGGATAATTTTTTAATTTGGCACATTCACTGAAGTCTTTCTAGAATAGAAAGTGAAAAACTACACACAGCCTTATATGTATAGGAAGCAGATAATAACCTGGGATCGGCGATTCAGCAGGCTAGTATATATGCACTAAATGACAAATCATATTCGTGAACTCCCCAAAGTAAAATATTGTAATGATGTAGGAATACTTTTCCTGTGACTCCCCAATTGATGTAGATGATGTTGGATCTGCCGGCAGTTTCTCGTGTGGGCCGGATGGTGTCTCGTGAGACTGAAGAATGGAAACACGGACCCAGGAGAGGCAAAGAGTTTTAAAAAGAGGATAGTTTATTGAAAGCAAAGAGTCAGAGCTCCCAAGCGGGAGGGTGTCCCAAGTGGGTGTGCGCTGTGATTGAGGCAAAAGCTCTTTTATACCTTTTTATACCTTCCCTTGCCTGCTTGGGGAAGGGGAGCTGTTTGAAGAAGGGAACTGTTTGAAGAAGGGAACTGCAACCTTCTAATGAAATTCGTCTACCAGGTATGTTCTGCTTCCCATCCTAAAGGAATTAGCAAAGCAACCCATCTTATCTATCAGATCTGTTCCGTTGGTCAGGCCAAAGGGAATTTTATGATTAACCTCAAGGCCTTGTTTTGCCCTGGAGCTGGGAATGATGTCAAAACATGGAGTTTTAGACTATGGCTGTCTTTTGTTTATTCCACCAGGGACCTCCCTGTCTCCCTAGAGACATGCTAGCTAACCTGTCTCAGTAACTTCTAGAACATATGTACAGTAACCTATTTTATTTTTTATTTATTTTATTTATTTATTTTTAAGATTTTTATTGGGGAAAGGGAACAGGACTTTATTGGGGAACAGTGTGTCAATCTTAGTTGTGAAGGGTACCGTTCAGCTTCAAGTTGTTGTCATTTCAGTCTTAGTTGTGGAGGGCGCAGCTCAGCTCCAGGTCCAGTTGCTGTTGCTAGTTGCAGGGGGCACAGCCCACCATCCCTTGCAGAAGTTGAACTGGTAACCTTGTGGTTTGACAGGATGCGCTCCAACCAACTGAGCCATCCGGGAGCTCAGCGGCAGCTCAGCTCAAGGTGTTGTGTTCAATCTTAGTTGCAGGGGGCGGAGCCCACCATCCCTTGCAGGACTTGAGGAATTGAACTGGAAACCTTATGGTTGAGAGCCCACTGGCACATGTGGGAAGCGAACTGGCAGCCTTCGGAGTCAGGAGCACGGAGCACTAACCGCCTGAGCCACCGGTCCGGCCCCTACAGTAACCTATTTTAAAAAGAGAACAATCTAGAGACACAGACATGGCTCACACATCTGGCCACTGGAGTCAGCAGCTTTTCTTACTGTTCATTTGTTCTGGGTTTTCTAAAATGGATGATTACTTTTCAAATCAAATAAAAAGTGCTAAAATGTAACATATGCAACAAAGAGAGAGAGAGAGAGAGAGAAAAACAAAAATCCTAGTTTCTGTCATGTTTTCCCAGGTCTTTGAGACTGGAGGCATTCTTTCTGACGACCAATTCATGTTGGATTGCTCTGCTCACATACTACTGTATTTTTCCCCCTGAAACACAGTATCGAAACCATGCAGTAACATGAACAAACAGCTGATGTGGACAAGACTCCTACCAAGCCAGGGACCCCGTGAAAGAACATCATGGTTTTTCCCAGTTATACTAAAAAGCAGAAGAATTACTGATACTTTTTACACATAATAATCGTAACAGTGAAGCAAGCATAACAGAACAGCTGTAGGGGAGGGGGGAGAAGAATGGGGGGAGGGGACAGGCTTCTAAGTGAGGCAGTGGCATGCCCACCTGAGCCAGGTCCTGGCCCTGCCTACGCGTCCTTACCCCCTGCTGCTGTTTCCTCATGTGTTACATGGATGGAGTTGTTACAAGGGATACAAGGAAAAATATATGTGAACTTCCTGGAAGAGACCTTGGCAGTTAAGTGTGCAGAAATGTCAGCGACTTTAGTATGTCACAATGAAGTGGGGGGATATTACACTTGGTTTTTCTAAAAACTGTAATCCATAAAATAACTTTAGTGCTTGTATAAAAATGCCAAGTGCTAGTTATAAATACTGTTTAAAGACAAACACAACAATTCTATTTTATAAACTATTAGATGATGAATGTCTATATTAGAAAAAAGAAAATTTAACAAAATAAACATTCTATGTCCTTCCGTTATTATGCTGGTGAAAAATTACCTTCACCTACATATCAGTTCACAGACTTCGAGCCCTGAAAACCACAGAATCTGTCTAAGTGATCACAACACACCTCCATCCCTGACTCCCCGCCACCTCCAAGCGTGCTTGCTGCTAGGAGCACCCACGAGCGACCTCTTTCCCTGTCAAGAGTCGCAGCCACACCCACGCCTGCATCCAGTGCACAGGACTCACGCTTCGTTGTCAGAGCTACTGCTCATCCTAAGAAGCTGAGCTTCTGCTCCGTATCCTCTGTGACATCTGGATGGGGCTCCATGCCGTGGCTCACGCCGAGAGGGCCTGCAGGATCCAGAACAAGAGAACTTGGAACTAGAGCACAACCCTTACTCTTTATTTACCACCTGCAACACTTTGATTTAGCATGTGGAATTACAGAAACTCCCACAGTTTTGAAGTTTTACCATGTTATCCGAACTAATCTCAAAATACGCAGGGTTCCCCACCTCCTTTCTCTGAATTACTGACTCCACAGCTTTCCAAAGCCTGAGCCTGCCTGCTGTCTCACTTTTAAAGAATTATTTGAAAATGTAAAAAGGCAAAGTCTGAAACCAAGCATTCAAGGTCTTACTAATGAATGAATTTAAGAAGCAGCCTGTATTTGCAAATAAAACATCACACAGGACTGTTTTCTGTAAGAGGTCCCCCCAAACACTCAGATGTGGGTATTTTAATAATCCTCACAAAGTAGGTTTTAATCGTTAAAACAAATCATAGTGATACGTTTTTATATAAAAGAAACTTACCAGTAATCGGAAATAAAGCTGTGAGAAAAGGTGGGAGCTCAGTTACTAATGCACACATTCCCTCCAGGTGAAATCTGGGGGAGAACTACCAATGCAAACAGCTTAGGTGAATCTGTGTTGTGGGAATCCGGTTACATGAAGCTTATAAACAGACAATACACGTGTGTGTTGAGGGGGGATGGACCAGTGCTCACCCTCCCGCAAGGCTGGGTCCCACTTACAGAAGGGGGCATGACAGGCCCTGGGGCCGACTCCACTGCAGCTTGTTCTGGGTGTGCTTGGGGGGTGAGGGGGGATGGACACCCACATACAAATTCGCCAAGCTGCAAGCTTGGTGAGTTACAGCTGATTTCTGACAATCTGCAGAGCGCATGGGCACACGTGCTGAAGTCACAGGGCAAGACTGGTAAATGAGCGACCACCTAGCCTCCGTCTTGGGTTTCCCGCTCCCCTCTTGGCACAGCCAGTATGCCAGGCGAAGGCCCCGCCCTAACTTGGACAGCTCACCTGCTGCTCTCTTCTGCCAACATCTGTCACATGGAGCCAGCAGGAGCCACTGCTAAAACACTGTCTCATCAAAACAACCTACCTGAGAAGTCACATTTTTACTATTATACCGTGTTTCCCCAAATATAAGACCTAGCCAGACAATCAGTTCTAATGCATCTTTTGGAGCAAAAATTAATCTAAGATCTGGTCTTATATATACAATACAATATAATACTGAGTCTTACATTAATTTTTGCTCCAAAGGACGCATTACAGCTGATTGTCCAGCTAGGTCTTATTTTCGGGGAAACACAGTATCAAGTCCAAATTATTCCACCTTCAAGCCTCTCTGCCAAGTCACTGCTGGGGCACCGACCGCAGCACTGTGCCGGGGACCAGGAAGACCTGCCTCTCATTTTCGTCAGTCTCTCATCTTTAATCAAAACCCTTCAGGAGTGAGTTGTACGTGTTTCCCCGAAAATAAGACCTAGCTGGACAATCAGCTCTAATGTGTCTTTTGGAGCAAAAATTAATATAAGACCCAGCATTGTATCATTATATTATATATTATATTTTACACATTATTGTATTATATTTTATTTTATATTATACATTATATTATATTATGTATTACATTAAAGACCCGGTCTTATATTATAGTAAAATAAGACCGGGTCTTACATTTATTTTTGCTCCAAAAGATGCATTAGAGCTGATTGTCCGGCTAGGTCTTATTTTCAGGGAAACACGGTAGGAACAGATACAGAGCATAGTTCCTATTCCCAAGAAGCAGAACACCCAACAGAGGAACAGTGCCGATCCCCTTACCCACCCTAATAACACGAGGACTACCACACGGAGGACAGGGGGGCAGAGGACACAGCCAGACCCACGAGGTCCCCCATAGAGTGGCTCCCACAGCAACAGCACTTTCAGGTAAGTGAAGAGCAGGGTCGCTGTCTCTGCAGTAGGTGTTGTATCCTCCCCTTGTCACTGGGAACCACAGGACGAGCACAGGCTGGGATGCGGTGGGAAAAGGGTACAGTTTGGGCCGCTGCACAATGGCGCCGGGGCCAGAAAGAGTGAGGGCCTGTGTGTCAGATGCAGGAGTCAGAGCTCACATGGGCAGGCACTGGGAGGCCAAGGAGGTTCTCACCTCCGGAGCGATTTGCGGGACACGGGTTAAGGCTGAAGGAAGTGCAGGCGGAGGCCCAGCGACATGCAGTCCAGCCAGTGCAGCCTTCTCCCCACAGCTGCAAAACGCCCGCCATGAGAGCAAACTCTCCGGGGTACCGCCATGGCACACAGCAAAGCGGTACATACACACTGTCCACTGCAGCCGAAACAGAGCTGCCTGTCTCCAGACCGCTGAGATTCCCAGGACAGCTGACCCTCGAACAACGCCCAGCTTAGGGGTGGAACAATGCCCAGCTTAGGGGTGTCCACACACACACACCCCCCCCCCCCCCGCCGTTGAAAATCTGCATATACATTTTGAGTGTTCCCCCCACCAAATTAGCTACAGTCTCAAAATTTCATCAGATTCCAAAGTATATGAACTTGTGAAAAAAACAAAAATTTAATTCCATATACACAAAACTCAAGTGTTACTGGTAAGATTTTCTAAAATGGATCTAAAACTGCAAAGAAACATGTTGTAATTTAAGTGATTTGTCACTGTTATCACTTGACATCTCCCACATTCAGAATCTTATAGCCTTAAGATACTTCATGCAAACACTCTGTGGACAATTTCCACGTTGAGCAAATCCTGACATACAAGTGTACACAACCCCCAGCACCGGCACCTGGGGTCCAGCCCTGCTCCTTCCTCAGAGCAGCCTTTGAAAGCCCAGACCAGCTCCCAGCACGCCTCTGGCAAGACGACAGCAGCTGCAGAGTCCAGCTGTTAATAGCTGAAGGCAGAAGACTGCTCAGGGTCCTGAGTGTCGATACCACTCCTCGACTTCCAGGGGGCCACTCAGCTCCCATCTAGAGGGCCGGCTGACCACCACTCCCCTCTTCTGGCTGACACATGAATTTCCAGAATGTCGCCCACAATTGTAAGCCTTCTTCCCAGGGACTCTGCCCGCTAGCCCCTTCACCTCCTCCCTCCCTGTGACCAACAGCAATGCAAATTCTTTCAAAACAACTGATGTCCTTTTACTTCTCCAAACTCTCTGTAATAAAAGGACCCCGGGACCTGGTCCTTTTTCTGGCCAGCATATGGCTCAATAAACCCTTTTTTTAATCCCCAGGAAAGCTTCCGGCCATGAAAGTGATGAACACGCCTTTCCCCCATGATCACCTTTTACACAGGCAGGAATTACATTAATCCCGTGATCTGTCTGATAGTGTTGCTCAAATATTAAAAATATTTATATTTATACAGTCTCACAACTTATTTGTTGAGGAAAACAGGCTAAATGACTTAAAATAAGATAACCTGTGAAAGCCCTCTCCTCCCTGGAGTTTATCTAAAAGTAAACAATTTACAGGCATTATCTCAGTATTAAAAAAAAGCCATCAAAACCTAAGAGAACTTTAACTCTCAGGGGACTTTAATTATTCTCAGTTTAAGGACAGAGTGACAGGGCAGGCCAAGTGACAGGATGAATCAGAAAGCTTGGTGAGGTCCGGACTGCTTGAACTCCCTAGGTCCTGTTCTCCAGAGGTACAGGTGGGAAGGGACAGGGGACAGGAGGGTGGTCTGGAAAGCCCAGAGCCCTCCCTTCACCAGCCCACCCACCGACTAGAAGTAAACAAGCCGGGACAACTGCTGGGAAGGCCAAGGGCAAGGGGCCCCGGTCCCTGCAAAGGAAAGTGCCCGCAGACTCCTGTCTGTCCCCAGACCTAGTGCTCCCCTGGCTCTCTGCAGTTACCTGGAATGAGCCCCACCATGTTGCTGAGGGAGCCAGTGCCACAGCGCAGATTTAGGAATGACAGACCGGCTGCAGGTCTAGGGCCTCCATCACTTCCGAGTAGATGCAGGGAGCCGAAACGAGGATGTTGCCGAGCTTCCACGCCAAGTCCTTGTACACTTTTCTTTGAATTCTTCAAGACACTAATCTGCGGGGTGGAAGGCTGGGAAGCCTGCTCCAGCAGTGGGGTCCGGATGTACTGCGCTTCCTTCAGATCCTCTAACAGCCCATCGCTGCCTCCACAGCACTCAGTGCAGAGCCCACCTCCAAGACCTCGCTCAGGCAGCACTGCGAGCAATGATTTTTAAGAGCGATTCGTATCACAGGTAAGAACAGAACAACAAAATTTCATAACACCTACATGTTTCAAATTATGAATTGTGAAAATAATGTAGCTGGAATGTTTTGTCAACACCCACCACACCCACAAGGATGCCAGGTTCAGAAGGAAAAAAAAAATGCAGTTAAATTTGAAATTCAATTATATCCATCCAGAAGTTTGTCATTTATAGCAGCACTACATTCAAATGAACTTGAGATACCTAGAACTTAAACACCATTAAAGTATGAATTCAATACTAGTAAATGTTGTCAACCTAGAAAGTCAAGATTTTAGGATTAAAATGATCTTGAATATAGGTCTGCCTTAACAGGGCTATGTCCACATATGGCAAAATCATTGAACGTAAATATGGTAAGAGAGCAGGCATGTCTAAAAAATCATTCTAATATCAACCTCTCTTTGAATATTTTAAGTGCTGCATGTCTTTTTTTTTCAATCTTTAAAGCAAAAAAAAAAAATTGAAATTGAGGTAAATAAATACTAAGAAATTACTCAATATTTATTTGAAATTCAAATGTGAGTGGTGTTCTATATTTTATCTGGCAACCCCACACCCACCACACACAAAAATGCCAGGCGGCCACCCATCCGTCTGCTGCTCTGGATCTTCTGATGTAGATTTCAGGCAAAGACAGTATCAGCAAAACTGTCTCACCCAACAGAACACATCGTGACAAACACGTTATTGTAACAAATACAGAATCTGATTCAGCCTACAGTTGGGAGTGGGAGGAGCGGCCACCCCAATACCCACTTTTGAACTTATCGGCTGTGCCACCTTTCCAGACCTTCAGCAGTAAAAAGTACACGTCTTACCTGCTTCCCAACTGCCTTCAGGAATAAAGAGAAATACCCTCTGGGCCAATCAATAAAGTACAATGTACCTTCACCTCACCATGGGGAAAATACTTTGTAGAGGTCTTACTCTTCCTAGAACTACACAAACATCTTTTGCAATTTTATACTTACTCCATGTAATTTTTTCTAAATAATGGTTTACCTCACATAAAATGGTAACGTTTTACAAAACACCTCATAAATCGTTGGGAAAAAAAGATAAACACATGAGCTCACAGAGACTGACACAAAGACTGAAACAGGGCAATTTCCATAATAACATAATTTTGTTATCACAAAGTTTATACTTGTTTTCCCCTCACAATCCTCTGGATTTCTAACATACCCCACTCACACAACTGGCAATTTAGCTGGGAGAGGTTTTCCCAGGAATGAAAACAAATGACCACAAATGAATCTCAGCTTCTTACACAAAATGTGTGAAAGGTGGGGCTTTATACAAACGCTTGTCCACTTTATGGTGAGGACACCTCATCTTCACCACCAGGATTTTGGAGCTGAATGTTCCATCACTAGGACAGTCCAATTATTAGATTTTTACCACCATTCGATTTCAGAGTCTTTGTTAGGTTTTGGTCCACAGCCAGTTAACTTAGCCAGAGGGGCGATGTGCTAATGAGGTAGAATTTAATCCTGAATAAGCCACTTGGTTCTGAAGCTAAAGTCTACACCCCTAGTCTAGGCCAAGTACCTGAAACTTTGGGTCACTGGCTAAAAATGGAGTTGTGTTTGGGTGCTTCGACGTCTGCTTACGAGAAGGCCTGGAACCACACATCCTCCGCGTGGATCTGAAAGCCACCTTCCACCCAGGAGCCAGAGTGACATTTCATCACTATGTCAATACCATCATTCTATCTCCAGAAGGCAAACTCGGACTATACATAGGGTATGTTTTATGTTCTACTAAGTACGATCACTTATTTTTAACTTTGCCTCATTTTGAAAATGTATTCCGTATGCAAAGGGTCGTTTTTTGTTTTTTGTTTTAGTAAAAATAGCTACAACCTTTTTACAGGCATCACTGGCCAGTCACAACCTCAGTTTGGCTTCACCACATTTTATGGCAAATTGGGACTGAGCAGTTATTTTGTTCCAAATCGCTTATCAATGTGTGAGGAGACAGCTAGGATTCAAAGCAGGACTGCACGGCCAAAGTCCTACGTTCTTTACTCCACAACAAATACAGCTCTAAAAGTTCTCAAGGGAGCAATATTCTTTAGCACGTAACACGTTGGTAAGTAACCTTTGCCCCAAATGACATAACAACTAACTGTGGGGTAACCCTGCCTGTTGCCACTGGTGGGATGCACGTAACCATCTGTAAGGCCTAATGTTCACTGTTAATTTTGCCGGGAAGCCTAACACTCCCTTCACACTGGACACAATCACTGCCCATTACTGACCACGGACGTGACCAGTCGCAATGCCACTTGACACTGCTCCTTCCCAAACCCGCACCAGACCAACCGGGAGCAGCCAGCCCAGGTATCACCATTGGCATACGGGGGTCAGCAGAGCAGGAAGCCACGACCACGGGGTGACAACTGCGTCCTGTGGTTTGTCAGACTCCGCAGCTAGGGCCACGTGCCAAGGGGAATGTCCTTTCTACAGGGGACAGTAATTCACGTGCAAGATGAACTGGGAAAGGACCCCACACCACACCGCTGCTGGAGGAAGAAACGACTTCTCGCCGTGATGACCTGAGTTCTTACAAGACACGCAGAGGAGTCTTTTTCAAGCACTTCAAAGGCTGCCACGTACACACATTCCTGGGCTCGACAAAAGCCCGGCCCGTGGGACCGGTGCGCTGGAGACGTTTGTACCCGACACACAGAAAAGCCGTCTGACGCCTGGAACCGCAAACACTGAACGTTCTCGGCCGGAGTCTCGCCCCAGGGACGTGCCCGGCACCAGCGGCCTCGGGAGCGGAAGCCGGCACCGCCCAAGTCCCGGTCACCGACGGCCTGGCTCCGGTCCGAGCTCGGCCACGAGTTCGCAGTTGTTCGCACGACACGGACTCCGCTGGTTTTCCGGTGGCAACGAACTCAACACCCAGAACGGAACCGTTTACTGGAGCCGCCACTTCGCCGAAACGCGCGAAGGCAACGACGACAGGACGTGACTAACGGGAGGACTGGCCGCAGGCGACCCCCACTCGCCCGCAGGACACACAGGACCCGGGCGCGCCCTCTGCCCCCGGCGGACGCCTCGCCCCGCGGCCCCTCAGCGTCCCCAAGGCGCGCCGGCCGCCGTCCTGCGCCGTGGCCACCTCCCGCCGGGCCGGGGACGCCCTCACCTCGCCAGCGCTCGGCGCGCCTGCCCAGGAACCGCAAGCGTCTCCAACTCGGCTGGCGGCGGGCGCGGCGCGTCAGGAGGGAGACGGGCCCGAGGCCGTCGGCAACCGGCGCGGGCAGCGAGCGCCGCGGGGGACCCACCGGGCCCGGCCCGACACGCGGGGAAGGGAGGGAGGCGGACAGGAGCGAAGCGCCGAGGGCGGCCGCGGGTCCCCCCCTTCCGGGTTCGGCCCGCGCGCCCCCTGAGCCCCTCGGCGCCCCTCGCCCGCGCGGTCCGTCGGCGCCGCCATAAACCGCCGCCTCACCTCGTCTGCGCGCGCGACGCCCCCACTGCGCCTGCGCCCGGCGCTTAAAGGGGCAACGGCCTGTTTTCCGGTGGGCCCCGACCGCCGCGCCGCGTGCCTGGCCCTTTCCTGGGTCCGATCTCGGCCGGTCGACTGACAGCCAGGCGCCTCGGAGAGAGGAGAGGCACGTGCCCTGCACTCGGCGGGGATTTGGAGGTCAAAGGGCAGCCGAGGGGAGGAGCATCACTTCCTCGCCCCACCACGAGCCACGACCCCTCGGAGAGCACGCTAAGCAGGGCCTGCCCCTGTTTAAGAGACGCGCCAGGGAGGGGCCGGCAGGTGAGAAGAAATTAAAACACAGCGTGATGCACAGTCACGCGGCGGTGGCTGATGTGGCTTGGGCGGCACCGGAGGGACGCTGGGGACAGGCCCCTGCCCGCCCGGACCGGCCCACCTGCTGTCCCTGGGCCTCCGCTGACCACCACCTCCGCTGACCGCCACCTCCCACACCTGCGTCTCGCACACCTCTCACCTCTTTTCTGGGCCCCAGAAGACGCACTTGGGACAGGCCCGGCAAACTCCCTCACGCACAGTGAGCTGTGAGCCAGAACATTATTGTGCAGCTGCTTTGTCCAGAACGGACAGTGAAGACGTCAAATGACACCGAGTCCCAGCTCAGTGTAATCTGAAGAAACGAGAGGCACTGCTGTAAAGGTTTGGTTCCTAGATATTGACTGCAAACAAAAGGACTTCTGGGGGGGGGGGGCGGCTGCAATTCAGTACGTGCCGCCACAGTGAGTTATCTGCAATCTGGGGGAACAAAGGAGAGGAAATGGGGGGCGCAGTTACAGTCGGGGAGAACTTCTTGTAGGGCTTTCGCTACTCACGCGGCTGAGAGCTCCTCCTGCCGACCCTCCCAACCGGTCTGAGCTGAAGTCTCATTAATTTTGACATGGGGCATGGTGGGGTTTGCAAGGGGGTAAACTGGTCAAATTTATTTGGGTCATACTTTTTCAGTGATATGCAAAGGAGTGATGTGCGTATGTGAGCCCCTAGCTGCACAGGAGGAAGGAAAAGGAAGCTGGCTGCAGCGTGGCCTCTGGGTGGCAGTGGGTTAGAAGACAGCCAGAGGGGCGGGGGTATGCGCACGTGCATGCGCACGTCCCACACAGAAGGTCCCGCGTAAGGCATGCCCACTTGGTTCATCTCCAGGTGCGTCAGGGCGCCCTGGTGAAGCCGGCCAGCCTAAGCTTTGGTGCCCTGTGGGACACCCCTTGGCAGGCCGAGCCTTGACTGTTGACCAGAGACTTGATCTCAGGGTAGGGAAATTGTCGGACAGCATCAGGCTTTGGGACGCTCCTGACCAGGCAGGACCCTTCATAGGCTGCCTGATGGGCCCTCACACGTGACAGTTGAGGTACCTCTGTGGGCACGTGACAGTTGAGGTACCTCTGTGGGACATCATTCTGGGTGGTGGTGTTTTCAGAGTACAGCACTAAGACTTCCTTTGGTTCGGGTAACCCTTTTTTTAAGTTTCTCTTTATTGTGGTAATACATAGGTGACAAAATTTACCATTTTAACCATTATGAATTTTACAGTTCAGTGGCATTAAGTACGTTCTCATGGTTGTGCAACTATCACCACCATCAATCTCCAGAAGTTTTTTTCATCATCCGAAACTAAAACTGTACCAAGAACCTCTGAAACTGACCAAGATGGAGGGACTGGTGATGGACTTGCTCTCATGCCTGAAACAACCAAGAAATGGACAAAATATGTCATAGAACAATGGATATTATGTAGCAAAGCTCAGTGACCCCTGTGTAATGAGAATCCAATGGGTTGCCCCATCTTACTGCTGTGGGATTTTCCAGGTACAGTGCAGACAGGAAACCCAGCAGAACCTGGAGAACTCCCTGAGTTGAGGAAACCAAACAGAATGAGGTCACAGCAGCCAGCAGTCACAGAGCAGCGTGCTGGTGTGAAACAGCTTGGAGACTGCAGCAGGTACTCAGCAGAGCACTCATCAGCACATGCGTGAGAGGGGACACCCAGGCCCAGGAATAACCACCGGAAATGATGGACTGATTGCAGTCGCACAGGCAGAAGTGTGGTGCCGCTTCCCACCAGCCAGACTGGGAAACCTGACAGTGCAGAGGACACAGAGGGTCTTTCCCAGGCGTCAGGAATAAATAATTAGCCCCACACTGGTCACTGCTCAAACCCCACCTAACAAATCAAAGACAGACGTGAAAGGATCAAACTGTTCCTAGTAACTGTGTCCCAGAACAAAGCCCAAGAATATTTATAAGAATACAAAATTTTCGGCACTCAACAAGATAGAATTCAGTGTCTGGCATCCGATCTAAAATTGTCAGACATACAAAGAAGGATGAAACTCCTACTCATAATGAGGAGAAAAATCAGTCAAGTGAAACTGACCCAGAACTGACACTGACCTCAGTTCCAGTGAACAAACACACTGCAATGTGCACAGCGGGCTCCTGTGCTGGTCTGTAGCAATTGTAGCACAGTGGTAAGTGCGGGCAACCAAACCCCCCTCAGCACAGAAGGGGCACGGGAATAGCATTTATACAAGGTTAAAACGGCTCACCTGCACAGGGCCTCACGTGACCGGAGGCTGCAGCCCTGGAGCTACCCTGGGTGGGTCAGTGGGTGGGGTGAGGGAACGTGACCCTGGGCCACCACCGGGTACCTCTGTAGACTTTATGACACTGTGCACTTAGGCTGCACTCCAGTTATAAAAAAAATTTCAACAATAACGTGACCTGAGCTTACTTTTAACTTTTTTACTGTATAAACTTTTTAATTTTTTTAACTTTTTGGCTTTTTGGTAATAACACTTAGCTTGCAACACATTGTACAGCTGTACAAAACTACTTTCTTTGTCTCCTTATTAGATGTTGCATGATGGGGGGGTCTCTGCTCCCATGTCAGGCAGGAGGTGCTGCCAAAGCCACCCTCAGTCCCTGACGCAGAGGACATGGAGGGTGCGTGGACAGCAGTCCCTGGGCAGCCCCTCTCACACTGACATCTCCAGTGGATGGACAGTCTCACACCCACTGTTAGTGTCCTGGGCTTCCTTGCCCACAGGCCCACCAAACACCATTTGGCCAGGAGCTGGCTGGTGGGTCCCCAATGGGTGGCCTGATACCGGGCCCTCTCTCCTGCCTCTGACAAGCATAAAATTAGCCAGGAAGCATCCGCCTCGGGGGCCCAGCGTCGCCACAGCTCAGCTGCGGTGTCGCAGGTCCAACCCAGGTCCTCTGGAAAGGGAACAGATACCTCATCCTCATTTAAGGCATTTGTACCCCAGAGGGAATTCACAAGTGTTCAGATGTGGGTATCAGAGCGGCCCTGCTCTTTGTACTGCCCTGGTGACAGCAGTTTGACATTGGGTTGGAAATACTGTTGAACTCAGCTACAGTCTTATAAAGAGGTTGGGAAGGGATTGATGCAAACAATTCCTCAACTTAGAACAAACCACCTGAGTAAGAAGTGAGCAACACACAGGAACAGAAGGGCCCAATGGTTAATTTCACACATCCAGTTGGTCAGGCCAAGGCGCCCAGATGTTAAGGCAACAGCAGTGACAAGGTTGCTATGAGCGTGTTTTTACACATAATTAACATTTAAATCGGTCAACTTTGAGTAAAGAAAATTATCCTCCATAATGTGTGTGTGTGGGGGGGCAGATTCTGCCTTCAGATGTCCCTACAGCATGAACCTTACTAGGTCCCCAGTCTGCCCTGCCAATTTCAGACCGAGGACCCACAGTCACACAAGCCAGCTCGTGAAAGTACAGCTAGCTAGCTATCATCTATCTATCTATCTATCTATCTATCTATCTATCTATCTATCTATCTATCATCTATCTATCTACCTCCCTATTTCTATCATCAATCATCTACTGATTCTATTTCTCTGCAGAACCCTAATACAGGGCCCTTACAAAGAAGTGGAGTCATACTAGGGTCCAGAGGTCTGTCCACAGGACACCTGGGGTGGAAAAGCCCTGAGTAGCTGACACCACATTTCTGAGCATGTAGATCCCACAGTTCAAGGGTCCCGTCTCCCTTAGCCAGCCGCTCAGCTACCCCTCACTGTCTCTTGTGACTTACAAGAGGAAAAGCTTGACGGAAGAACAGGAGAGGGTAGCAGCCTCGGAGAAGTGGGGCCCATCAGGGAAGAGCAAACCCCGGAACTTCTGGCTATAGCATTAGTGGACCAGACCAGTCACTAGGGGAGGTGGCAGTAGCAGAAATACGCATTCTGTGGGCACCAGGTGGGTGGCAGCTAGACTTGGATGCAGACAGGAGGGCCCTGGGTGGCACCTCCAAACCCAGGGCTCAGCTACCGTGCTTCCCTGAAAATAAGACCGGGTCTTATATTAATTTTTGCTCCAAAAGACGCATTAGGGCTTATGTTCAGGGGATGTCATCCTGAAAAATCATGATGGGGCTTATTTTCCAGTTAGGTCTTATTTTCGGGGAAACACAATAGCAGCTGAGTCAGACATCAGGTGGCTGGTGACCCGCCAGGAGCAGGCATGGTAGGTAGTAGAAGTCTCAGAACCAGGCATGATGGGTAGTACAAGTAGGGAGGTGCAAGGGAGGGGAAGCAGGTTCCAGGATGCTCCCAGAGTGTCAGGGAGGGTACGTGACGTGGGGTCTGGGTTCCCCCTCCCTCCTTCATTAGCATGTGCTGTGGACCCTTTTTAGAGAAGGAAACTGAGGCACCCAGGCTGGAAGTGACCTGCGGAAGGTCCACAGATATGAGAATGGCCAGCTCAAGCCCAGAGCGCTGCCACCTGTGCCTCTGCACAGAAACCAGGAGCCCCCATGAGGGGGACCTCGACCAACACCCCTAACTCGCATCCATGTGTCTCCCTCAGATCTGGTTGCAGCCCCGTCCAGACACACTTTCTGGGTCCACCCCCATCCCTACAGATCCGCCCATCCTACAAAGCACACATCCTGTGCTTGGCTAAATGTCCCCTTGGGGTCTCCAAGGCTCTGCATTTGGCTGGCAAGGAGCCACTAGGGACCCTTTGATGGGAAGGGTACACCTGGACATGCTCAAAGGTGCTGGGCATCTGCCCAAGGCCAGAGTTCTGACCCTGAACCTCACCAGACAAGGGTGAAGATCCCATGACACGTTCCACTTAAAGGGCTTTGGTGCTGGAACAATCTTTGAAGGTCCCCAATCCTGACCCTGGGCTCTAACATGCAGGGAGCAGCCCCTTCCCCCATGCCACTGGCCACCCAGGGGCGCCATGATACTGCTGAAAGCTGACCCAGGGCACCTCCAGCATGATTGGGGGTTGGGGGGTGGAGATGGCATTTAAGGCAGAGCGCTGTGGGCAGTGAGTGGGCCTTGGGGCCTGAAGCCGACCAGCCACATCGGGATCCCTCGCACCAAGGCCTCTGGGACACCTTCCCAGGAACCCTGAGCTGCGGAGAGGGCGGGGGTGTCCGTCCACACGTTTCAGAACAGCCTGGTCCCCACTGCGGTGAACACACAAGCTCCTTGTACCGTGAGCAAACAACATACCAAGAGGCTAGTTGCTTTGACGGTGGGCGCTGGAGCGCGGGTGGCGATGGCGGCAGCGGCGGCAGAAGCGGGGGCAGATCGAGAGCAGCGATGGCGGCAGCGGCAGCAGCGCAGAATGGTTGTGAGGTCGGCGATGGCGGCGGCGGCGTTGGTGGCTGTGTCGCCGGCCGCTGGGCGCGTGGCGGTGATGTCGCCAGCTGTGGCGGTATCGGAGAAGAAGGCAGTGTTGGCGGTGGAGTCGGGGATATCAGAGGCTGGAGGTGAGGGAGTGCCGCGATGGCGGACGCGGGGGCGGGGGCAAGGGCAGCGCTGGTGGCGGGTGTGGGGAGCGCGGTGATGGTGCGGCGGCGGCAACCGAGGTACAGCGAAGGGCGGCGGGCTGTCGGATGGCGGTAGCGAAGAGGACTGAGGACTGGGTTTGGCGAGAGACGTGGACGAAAGGCCTGGCGTGCGAGCCGGGCTGCGAGCTTGTAGTACAGGGCAGCTGACCCGCCCCTGCCCAGGGGGACCTTCGGTTGGCTGGGCAGCTGCAGAGGGGAAGGGTCGGCAGGTGTTCACAGGGAGCCAAGCTTCAGCGGCAGCGCAAAGGGAGAGTCGAGCAAACGCCTACAGCACCTGGTATTCTCAGGCGGTCTCGCATCCAAGTACTAACCAGGCTCAACCCTACTTAGCTTCTGAGATCAGACGAGATCTGGCGCATTCAGAGTGATATGGCCTTAGATGCTGGGACCCGTCTCAAAGCACCCCAAGAGCATGCTCCTGGCCTGCCCCGTGAGCGCATGCCCTTCACGTGATCTGCTCGGGAGGCGAGCATCTCCCCGCTGGCCGGCTCCGCCAGCGCTGCGCCTCCCGCCTGCTCACCGCCTTCTCCGCACGCCATGTCTCTGGCGTGGGTGGTGTGCTGCTACTGGGGAACACCGTCCCTTTCCTCACCCGCACCCTAACCATCATACCAACCTTGTGCTTCCCTCACGGTTACCATGGCTCAAACACTGTTCTGAACCTAAATGTGTATCTTGTTGTAGGCAAAAGCCGAACTCAGATCCATCCCTCACCGTCAACTTAAACAACATACGAACCTTTTCCCTACCCTCACGGTAACCGTGGCTCTAACACACTTCCAACCCTAAAGTTATACTTGGTTGATTTCTGAATCCATACCTTGTCCAAACCATCATGCTCACTTTAACAAGTCAACACTATCCCCAAATTAGGGCTAACCGAGGCCTTGACACTGAACTGAAACTTAATGTATCCATGGCTACAGGCAGTAGTCGAAACATGACCCATGTCTCAGACTCACACTAACCAACGTACAATCCTTTCCCATAACCTCCCGCTATGCGTGACCCTAAATGTCTTCCGAGCTTAAACGTACACATGGCTGTAAGAAGAACCAGAACCCTGTCCCATCACTCACCCTCACCCTAACCAACATACCAACCTTTTACTTCCCTCACGGTTTTCGTGGCTCAAACACTGTTCCGAACCTAAATGTATACCTGGCGGTAGGCAACTGCCGTGGACGTTTCCATCACTCACCTTCAACTTAACCAATATAACAACCTTTTCCCTTCCCTCACGGTAACCCTGGCTCTAAAACTCTTCTGACACTAAATGTATACTTGGCTGTTATTCGAACCCCTACCCTGTCTGAACAATCACACTCACTTTAACTAACACACCAAACCTGTCTCACACTCTGGCTACCGAATTCCTAATCCTCACCTAAACTATAATGTATATCTCGATGCACGCAATAGCTGAAAAATGTCCCATCCCTCAGCCTCACACTAACCAACATTCAATCCTTTTCCATAACCTCCAGCTAACCGTGGCCCTAAGAGTCTTCCGAGACTAAAGATGCACCTGGCTGTAAGCAGAACCTGAACACTGTCCCATCACTCACCCTCACCTAACCAACATACCATCCGTTAACTTCCCTAACGCTGACCAAGTTTCAAATACTGCTCCGAACCTACTTGGCTGTTATCCGAAAGTCTACACTGTCCAAACCCTCACCGTCATTTTAACTAACACACCAAGCCTGTTCACCCTCGGGTTAACCGAGTTCCTAACCCTCAACCGAACCTTAATGTGTATCTTGATACAGGCAGTAGCCGAAAACTCTCCCAAACCTCAAACTGACATTAACCAACATTCAATCCTTTCCCATATGATCCAGGTAACCGTGGCCCTAACAGTGTTCCGAGTCCAAACGTACACAAGGTTATAAGGAAAAGGCGAACCCTGTCCCATTTCTCACCCTCACCCTAACCATCATACCAACATTTTACTTCCCTCACGGTTACCGTGGCTCAAACACTGTTCCGAACCTAAATGTATACCAGGTTGTAGGCAACATCCGAACACAGTTCCATTCCTCACCCTCAACTTAACGAACATAAGAACCTTAACCTACCGTCGCGGTAACTGAGGCTCTAAAACAGTTCTGAACCTAAACGTATGCTTGGCTGTTATCCAAACCGTACCGCATCTGAACACTCATCCTCACTTTAACTAACACGTCAACACTGTCCCCAACTTCGGGCTAACCGAGGCCCAAACACGGAACCGAAGATTATACTACACCTGGCTGCAGGCAGTAGCCGAACCATGTCCCATCCCTCAGCCTCATACTAACCAACACACAATCCTTTCTCATAACCTCCCGCTAACCGTGGCCCTAACAGTCTTCCGAGCATAAACGTACACCTGGCTGTAAGCAGAACCCGTACACTGTCCCATCCCTCACCCACACCCTAACCGACATACCAACCTTTAACTTCTGTCGCGGTAACCGAGGCTCAAACAGTGTTCCGAACCTAAATGTATTCATGGCTGTAGGCAGCAGCCGAACACAGTTCCATTCCTCACCCTCAACTTAACCAACATACCAACCTTTTGCCTACCCTGTGATAACCGTGGCTCCAACACTCTTCCGACCCTAATCGTATACTTGGCTGTTATCCGAACCCGTACTCTGTCTGAACATTCACCTTCTCTTTAACAAACACACAAACCCTCTCTCACTTTCGGGCTAACCGCGGCCCTAACACTGACCCGAACCTTAATCTATACCATCCTGCATGTAGTAGCCGAACCCTGTCCCATCCCTCAACCTCACACTAACCAACATAAAAACCTGTCCCATACCCTCCCGGTAACCATGGCCATAACAGTGTTCCGAGCCTAAACGTACACCTGGTTGTAAGCAGAAGCCGAACCTGTCCCATCCCTCACCCTCAGCCTAACCAACATACCAACCTTTAACGACCCTCGCGCTGGCCAAGGTTCAAACACTGTTCCGAACCTTAATGTATCCCTGGCTGTAGGCAACAGCCAAACACGTTTCAATCAATCACCCTCAAATTAACCAATATACCAAACTTTTCCCTACACTCAGGCTATTCATGGTTCTAACACTTTCAGACCGTAAACGTACACTTGGCTGTTATCCGAACCCGTACCCTGTTTGAACAATCACACTCACTTAACTAACATACCAACCCTCTCTCAACCTCGGGTTAACCGAGGCCCTAACACTGACCCAAACTTTAATGTACAACTGGCTACAGGCAGTAGCTAAAACCAGCCCCATCCCTCAGCCTCTCACTGACCAACATACAATCCTTTCCCATACACTCCAGCTAACAGTGATTTTAACAGTGTTCCGAACCAGACGTACACCTCGCTGTAAGCAAAGGTGAACTCTGTCCCATTCCTCACCTTCACCCTAACCATTCTACCGAAGTTTTACTTCACTCGCGGTTACCGAACTCAAACACTGTTCCGAACTAAAATGTTTACCTGGCTGCAGGCAACAGCCGAACACGTTTCCATCAATCACCCTCAAATTAACCAATTCCAAACTTTTCCCTACCCTCGGGGTATCCGTGGTTCTAACACTTTACGACCCTAAACGTATACTTGGCTGTTATCAGAACCCGTACCCTGTCTGAACTCTCACCCTCACTGTAACAAAGACACAAACCCTCTCTCACTCTCGGGCTAACCAAGGCCCTAACACTGACCCGAACATTAATGTATACCAGCTTGCATGTAGTAGCCGAACCCTGTCCCATCCCTCAACCTCACACTAACCAACATAAAAACCTATCCCATACCCTCCCGGTAACCGTGGCCCTAACAGTGTTCCGAGCTTAAACGTACACCTGGCTGTAAGCAGAAGCCGAACCTGTCCCATCCCTCACCCTCAGCCTAACCAACATACCAACCTTTAACGACCCTCGCGCTGGCCAAGGTTCGAACAGTGTTCTGAACCTAAATTTATAACTGGCCACAGGCAACAGCCAAACACGTTTCCATCAATCACCCTCAAATTAACCAATATACCAAACTTTTCCCTACCCTCGGGGTATCCATGGTTCTACCACTTTCAGACCGTAAACGTATACTTGGCTGTTATCCGAACCCGTACCCTGTCTGAACAATCACACTCACTTTAACTAACACACCAACCCTCTCTCACCCTCGGGTTAACTGAGGCCCTAACGCTGACCCGACCCTTAATGTATACGAGGCTACAGGCAGTAGCTGAAACCAGCCCCATCCCTCAGCCTCTCACTGACCAACATACAATCCTTTCCCATAACCTCCCGCTAACCGTGGCCCTAAGAGTCTTCCGAGCCTAAACGTGCACCTGGCTGTAAGCAGAACCTGAACCCTGTCCCATCACTCACCCTCACCCTAACCAACATACCAACCTTTAACTTCCCTCACGCTGACCAAGGTTCAAGTATTGTTCTGAAACTACTTGGAGGTTATCCAAAACTCTACACTGTCCAAACCCTCACCGTCACTTTAACACACCAACCCTGTTTACCCTTGGGTTAACGGAGAACCTACCCCTCACCCAAACCTTAATGTATACCTGGATACTGGCAGTAACCGAACACTCTCCCATCCTTCAGACTGGCACTAACCAACATTCAATCCTTTCCCATACCCTCCAGCTAACCATGGCCATAACAGTGTTCTGAGCCTAGACGTACACAAGGCTGTAAGCAAAAGGCGAACCCTGTCCCATTTCTCACCCTAACCCTAAGCATCATACCAACCTTTTACTTCTCTCACGGTTAACATGGCTCAAACACTGTTCCGAACCTAAATGTATACCAGGTTGTAGGCAACATCCGAACACAGTTCCATTCCTCACCCTCAACTTAACGAACATATGAACCTTAACCTACCGTCGCGGTAACCGAGGTTTTAAAACAGTTCCGACCCTAAACGTATACTTGGCTGTTATCCGAACCGTACCCTGTCTGAACACTCATCCTCACTTTAACTAACACGTCAACACTGTCTCCAGCTTTGGGCTAACCGAGGCCCTAACCCTGAACCGAAAATTAATCTACACCTGGCTGCAGGCATTAGCCGAACCGTGTCCCATCCCTCAGCCTCATACTAACCAACATACAATCTTTCTCATAACCTCCCGCTACCCGTGGCCCTAACAGTCTTCCGAGCCTAGACGTACACCTGGCTGTAAGCAGAACCCGAACACTGTCCCATCCCTCACCCTCACCCTCACCAACATACCAACCTTTAAATTCCATCGCGGTAACCGAGGCTCAAACACTGTTCCGAACCTAAATGTATTCATGGCTGTAGGCAGCAGCCGAACACAGTTCCATTCCTCACCCTCAACATATCAAACATACCAACCTTTTCCCTACCCTGGCGATAACCGTTGCTCTAACACTCTTCCGATCCTAAACGTATACTTGGCTGTTATCCGAACCATGTCTGAAATCTCACCCTCACTTTAACAAACACACAAACCCTCTCTCACTCTCGGGCTAACCGAGGCCCTAACACTGACCCGAACATTAATGTATACCAGCTTGCATGTAGTAGCCGAACCCTGTCCCATCCCTCAACCTCACACTAACCAACATAAAAACCTGTCCCATACCCTCGCGGTAACCGTAGCCCTAACAGTGTTCCGAGCCTAAACGTACACCTGGCTGTAAGCAGAAGCCGAACCTGTCCCATCCCTCACCCTCAGCCTACCCAAAATACCAACATTTAACGACCCTCGCACTGGCTAAGGTTCGAAAACTCTTCCGAACCTAAATGTATACCTGGCTGCAGGCAACAGCCGAACAGTTTTCCATCCATCACCCTCAAATTAACCAATATACCAAACATTTCCCTACCCTCGGGGTATCCGTGGTTCAACCACTTACATACCTAAACGTATACTTGGCTGTTATCTGAACCCGCACCCTGTCTGAACAATCACACTCACTTTAACTAACACACCAACCCTCTCTCACCCTCGGGTTAACTGAGGCCCTAACGCTGACCCGACCCTTAATGTATACGAGGCTACAGGCAGTAGCTGAAACCAGCCCCATCCCTCAGCCTCTCACTGACCAACATACAATCCTTTCCCATAACCTCCCGCTAACCGTGGCCCTAAGAGTCTTCCGAGCCTAAACGTGCACCTGGCTGTAAGCAGAACCTGAACACTGTCCCGTCACTCACCCTCACCCTAACCAACATACCAACCTTTAACATCCCTCACGCTGACCAAGGTTCAAATACTGTTCCAAACCTACTTGGCTGTTATCCGAAACTCTACACTGTCCAAACCTTCTCCGTCACTTTAACTAACACACCAACCCAGTTTACCCTTGGGTTAACGGAGAACCTATCCCTCACCCGAACCTTAATGTATACCTGGATACAGGCAGTAGCCAAACACTCTCCCATCCCTCAGACTGACACTAACCAACATGCAATCCTTTCCCATACCCTCCAGCTAACCGTGGCCTTAACAGTGTTCCGAGCCTAGACGTACACAAGGCTGTAAGGAAAAGGCGGACCCTGTCCCATTTCTCACGCTCATCCTAACCATCATACCAACCTTTTACATCCCTCACGGTTACCATGGCTCAAACACTGTTCCGAACCTAAATGTATACCTGGTTGTAGGCAACATCCGAACAAGGTTCCATTCCTCATCCTCAACTTAACCTACATATGAACGTTATTCTACCGTCGCGGTAACCGAGGTTTTAAAACAGTTCCGACCCTAAACGTATACTTGGCTGTTATCCGAACCGTACCCTGTCTGAACACTCATCCTCACTTTAACTCAGACGTCAACACTGTCCCCAACTTCGGGCTAACCGAGGCCCTAACACGGAACCGAAAATTAATCTACACCTGGATGCAGGCAGTAGCCGAACCCTGTCCCATCCCTCAACCTCATACTAACCAACATACAATCCTTTCTCATAACCTCCCGCTACCCGTAGCCCTAAAAGTCTTCCGAGCCTAGACGTACACCTGGCTGTAAGCAGAACCCGAACACTGTCCCATCCCTCACCCTCACCCTCACCAACATACCAACCTTTAAATTCCATCGCGGTAACCGAGGCTCAAACACTGTTCCGAACCTAAATGTATTCATGGCTGTAGGCAGCAGCCGAACACAGTTCCATTCCTCACCCTCAACATATCAAACATACCAACCTTTTCCCTACCCTGGCGATAACCGTTGCTCTAACACTCTTCCGATCCTAAACGTATACTTGGCTGTTATCCGAACCATGTCTGAAATCTCACCCTCACTTTAACAAACACACAAACCCTCTCTCACTCTCGGGCTAACCGAGGCCCTAACACTGACCCGAACATTAATGTATACCAGCTTGCATGTAGTAGCCGAACCCTGTCCCATCCCTCAACCTCACACTAACCAACATAAAAACCTGTCCCATACCCTCCTGGTAACCGTAGCCCTAACAGTGTTCCGAGCCTAAACGTACACCTTGCTGTAAGCAGAAGCCGAACCTGTCCCATCCCTCACCCTCAGCCTACCCAAAATACCAACATTTAACGACCCTCGCACTGGCCAAGGTTCGAACACTCTTCCGAACCTAAATGTATACCTGGCTGCAGGCAACAGCCGAACAGTTTTCCATCCATCACCCTCAAATTAACCAATATACCAAACATTTCCCTACCCTCGGGGTATCCGTGGTTCAACCACTTACATACCGTAAACGTATACTTGGCTGTTATCTGAACCCGTACCCTGTCTGAACAATCACACTCACTTTAACTTACTAACCAACTCTCTCTAACCCTCGGGCTAACCGAGGCCTTAACACTGACCCGAACCTTAATGTATACCTGGCTGCAGGCAGTAGCTGAAACATGATGCATCCCTCAGCCTCTCACTGACCAACATACAATCGTTTCCCTCAGCCTCCAGCTAACAGTTATCCTAACAGTGTTCCGAGCCTAAACGTACATGTGGCTGTAAGCAAAAGGTGAACCCTGTCCCATTCCTCACCCTCACCCTAATCATTCTACCGAAGTTTTACTTCACTCGCGGTTACCGAACTCAAACACTGTTCCGAACTGAAATGTATACCTGGTTGTAGTCAACAGCCGAACACAGTTCCATCCCTCACCCTCAACCAACACACTGAACCTTCTCCATACCCTCGCGGTAACCGAGGCTCTAAAACAGTTCCGACCCTAAACGTATACTTGGCTGTTATCCGAACCGTACCCTGTCTGAACACTCATCCTCACTTTAACTAACACGTCAACACTGTCCCCAACTTCGGGCTAACCGAGGCCCAAACACGGAACCGAAGATTAATCTACACCTGGCTGCAGGCAGTAGCCGAACCATGTCCTGTCCCCCAGCCTCATACTAACCAACATAAAAACCCGTACCTGTCTGAAATCTCATCCTCACTTTAACAAACACACAAACCCTCTCTCACTCTCGGGCTAACCGAGGCCCAAACACTGACGCGAACATTAATGTATACCAGCTTGCATGTAGTAGCCGAACCCTGTCCCATCCCTCAACCTCATACTAACCAACATACAATCCTTTCTCATAACCTCCCGCTACCCGTAGCCCTAACAGTCTTCCGAACCTAGACGTACACCTGGCTGTAAGCAGAACCCGAACACTGTCCCATCCCTCGCCCTCACCCTAACCAACATACCAACCTTTAACTTCCATCGCGGTAACCGAGGCTCAAACATTGTTCCGAACCTAAATGTATTCATGGCTGTAGGCAGCAGCTGAACACAGTTCCATTCCTCACCCTCAACTTAACCAACATACCAACCTGTTGCCTACCCTTGCGATAACCGTGACTCTAACACTCTTCCGACCCTAATCGTATACTTGGCTGTTATCTGAACCCGTACCTGTCTGAAATCTCATCCTCACTTTAACAAACACACAAACCCTCTCTCACTCTCGGGCTAACCGAGGCCCAAACACTGACGCGAACATTAATGTATACCAGCCTGCATGTAGTAGCCAAACCCTGTCCCATCCCTCAACGTCACACTAACCAACATAAAAACCTGTCCCATACCCTCCCAGCAACCATGGCCCTAACATAGTTCCGAGCCCAAACGTACACCTGGTTGTAAGCAGAACCCGAACCTGTCCCATCCCTCACCCTCAGCCTAACCAACATACCAACCTTTAACCTCCCTCGCGCTTACCAAGGTTCGAACACTGTTCCGAACCTAAATGTATACCTGGCTGTAGGTAACAGCGAACACGTTTCCATCAATCACCCTCAAATTAACCGACATACCAAACTTTTCCCTACCCTCGCGGTATCCGTGGTTCTATCACTTTCAGACCGTAAACGTATACTTGGCTGTTATCCGAACCCGTACCCTGTCTGAACAATCACGCTCACTTTAACTAACACACCAACCCTCTCTCACCCTCGGGCTAACCGAGGCCCTAACACTCACCCGAACCTTAATGTATTCCTGGCTGCAGGCAGTAGCTGAAACATGATGCATCCCTCAGCCTCACACTAACCAAAATTCAATCCTTTCCCATAACCTCCAGCTAACAGTGGCCCTAACAGTCTTCCGAGCCTAAACGTACACCTGGCTGTAAGCGGAACCCTAACACTCTCCCATCCCTCACCTCACCCTAACCATTCTACTGAAGTTTTACTTCACTCGCGGTTACCGAACTCAAACACTGTTCCGAACTGAAATGTATACCTGGTTGTAGGCAACAGCCGAACACGGTTCCATCCCTCACCCTCAACCAACAAACCAAACCTTTTCCATACCCTCGCGGTAACCGTGGCTTGAACACACTTCCGACCCTAAACTTATGTTTGGTTGTTATCCGAATCCGTTCCCTGTCCAAATCATCACGCTCACTATAACACGTCAACACTTTTGCCATCTTCGGGCTATCCGAAGCGCTAACACTGAACCGAAACTTAATGTATACCTTGCTGCGGGCAGTAGCTGAAACATGCCCCATCCTTCAGCCTCACACTAACCAAAATTCAATTTTTTCCCAATATCTCCCGCTAACCATGGCCCTAAGTGTCTTCCGAGACTAAACTATGATCGTCACCCTGACATTACTCTCATGCAGGGTGTTGTGCGGGACACCCTGCTCGCTGCGCCATTTGTCTTTGATAAGATGGCCATTTCATAAAAGTCCTTTAAATTCTAGCATGAGCTACCAAATGAAACTAAGTTTGGAAACAAAAGAAATTAGAGAATTCATTCCCTAAGTTCTAAAATTGTTGTTTTCAGTAAATGTGACACGGAATTTGAAATATAAATTATTTTTTATATCTAATATTTCTGTGGCTGTTAAATTAATTTTTCCTGTTTAATATCATATTTCATGTTGAAGGTTCATTCTACATCATTTCTTAGAGGATTTTGATACAGCTTCTTGCATGAGCAGATCAAGAAACTTTGTGATGTTTGTAAAGTAGAGGATACGAGAAGTAGAGGCATACTAGTAGGCCACATTGGTGTGGAAAGTAATGAATATTTTTATGAATTGATATTCTGTCATTGCATATCCCAGTTGATCGATTCATAACACTTCATCTGTTGACAAATGCATTAATGCATTCAACAGAACTCTCCTCCCAACTGTGTACTTGCTGAATTACAGGAAAAATTGAAGAACATGATAAATACTTGTAGCATGATGGTATAAATGTTTCTGATGTATTGCAGTCAAGATATGCTGTTGATTCTATCCTCAGGTTTCCCATTAATCCATTCTTCAGATAAAAAAATATTATCTCTGACATGCTCACAGTCTTCTTACTCATTCCTTTGTGTGTGTTTTTTTCATTTTACAAATGTAATTGATGGATTTGATGTAAATGGTACAGATGTCATTGTTTGTATCCATATTTGAGAAAAAAAGATGTTTACAAGAATAAGAAAAAGACATTCAAAAAATGTGTGCTTTAATTGAGATGTTTCTACTTCTGTTTTGACACCCTAAATTTCCCAGTTTGGAATTCCTTGTTTAATCGGCTTTCCCAGACATTAATTATCACCCTCGGAGAATTTTCCAGTATTCTGAAATGCTCATTTGAACGTTGCCCTTTACCTAAGTTGCTAACATGTCGACTATGTTTTAACTTGACGTCATGTTAGTGTTGTTACACGAATGACGTTAAGCCAACCTGATGTTCTGATTAGCAGACTATGTGTGTGTGTGCGGGCAGGCACGCTTATGGTGTCTTTGATTATTTAAAGCGGTGGGAGTAAGTAATCACAATGACTATTTGGTAGACACAATCTTCGAAAACTGTAATTCTGAAACTTTTGGGCCTTAGGGTCCTTTTATACTATTAAGAATTTAAAAAAACAAAAAACAGAAAGAATTATTGAGAATTCCAAAGAATTTTGTGTAAGTTGGGAGTATCTGTTGATACCCTGTTTCCCCAAAAATAAGGCCTACCCAGACAATCAGCTATACTGCATCTTTTGGAGCAAAAATCAATGTAAGACCTGGTCTTATTTTATGTTCGATAAGACCTGGTTTATAATATAGTAAAATAAGACCAGGTCTCACATTGATTTTTGCTCCAAAAGACGCATTAGAACTGATTGTCCAGTTAGGTGTTATTTTCGGGGAAACACGATATTTACAATATTAGAAATTATAACAGAAAAATTTAAAGTGCAAGCACACCCGTCATGCACATTCCATTCGCCCTTAGAGAGATGACCCAGTAACCACTAGAGCTATGATGTCACCATGGCTGTGGAACACTCTATGGGACACTGATCAAGAGAATGAGAGTGAAAATGGCAAATGACATTTAGTATTCCTGAGAAGGTAGTTTTGACCTCTTCAGGCCCCTGAACTCATACATCTTGGGACTTCAGGGACTCTCGTGACATTGAGAACTACCTTTGGAAGCTCCATACGGGGTTCATGGATGTGACATGATGAAGCTACTCCTCATGAAGAAACAGGCTTTAAAGCTTCACCTCTACAGTCGTTTCTTTTGTCTTGCCCTTGTCTTAAAAACTTAATCTGAGAGTTTTGTTTTTTATAAAAGGAAAATAATTTTGTTATATATTCCCTTTCTGTCTTGTGACACTCTGCACCCTTTGGAGGTAGCTAGTTTGGACCTAATCTGATCCTATATTTCCTTGGAAGCAGTAAGATCACCCAAGGCTGTCCTTTGTCATATGAAGTTCTGTTTACTTGAGGCTTAAAGGATGAATTCCAAAGATATTTGTGCATTTAGAAAAGACCATTTCTTTGGAATAAGTGGTCTCTTATTTGAAGTGGTACCATTCAGTAAAAGTTTTTTAAACCCATGTTTTACATGCATATTTAAACTTAAAATAGGTGGTTGGACATAACTTTTGATAATAACAAAGAAATTCATACCCTGAACAATCTTTACTATTAAGAAGCAAAGCTTTGACCTGAAACACATTATGTAACAGAAATTGCTGAGTGGCAACACTTAATTGAACTTATCTATGTGAATGGCAGGTATAGGACACCTAAAGTAACGTGTGCGATGAAGGAGTAGCGTGTTTGGGGAAATGGAGGACATGGGACTGAAGAAGGAAGTTTTACACGATTGTCAAATTTGCGTTATCATTTCCATTTTACTCAATGAAAACTTATTTTCAGATTCTTCAGAATGGGATCCTACTGCTTTGAGCTTCAGTTATGACACTCGTGAAAGATCCAGGGATTGGAAAGTTGATGATCAATGTCCATTTGCATCACACTCAATGACGCAAAATCTGTCAGCATCCACAGAGTTTGGACACATGATCTTAGTAGATAAAGAAAAGACTCATATTGGAGGTGTGTTTCTATTAGGATATTATAGGCTCTGTGACTTGTGTGAATCACAGCTACCAGGAAACAGAGACAGCAAAGGACATTAAAAAAAAAAAAAGAAAGAAAGAAACAGAAAGAGTTTAACCCTAGACCACCTCTGTGTGGCTTCACCATAGTTTTCTGACTTTCCAAAAGTCATTTTGTGGCAAAATCTACTTTATATTCACTCCATTTATTCAACAGATATCCAAACGGAATACCTTTCAGCAAGACATTTGCATTCTTCCGGTAACTACAGTCACATATACGTAAATAAGAAAGACAATGAGTTGACAGCATGATTTCCTTTAGAGTAACATTTAGCCTACACTGGGGAGTGGGCAGGGGGATTATATATAGAACGTTGGGAGCAGATTGGAAACATAGGAAGAGATCTAAAGATTGATTACTGAGAGGACACGTGGTTTCTTAGCTTTAGTTTTATAGCCCTGAGTTAATTCCCAAGTATCAGTTATAACTCTATTCAGTGTAACTGAAAAAGCACCTTCTGAAACCAAATATTAAAATATTTCTTGGATTTTCTATGGCTTTATGTACCTCAGAGTGGACTTTTCCAGCCGTAATGGATTTTGTTGAGAATTTGCTGCATTGTACTTCCTTCGCAGCTGTGTCCACATAGTCTGTCCCCTCTTATCTCGGTTCTTCCTTAAAACCCATTGCTGGATCCTCAAAGATTAAAGGAAATTTGTCAGAATAGTAGAGGAAAACATTTCAGATATGAGGAAAGGTGTACATCGACAAAGGCGTAAACAGTAACACAGATTCTGGAAACTGTGAACGATGTTGCAGTTGAATCTTAGGGTGCTGTTCAAAGGTACTCTTAGGAGGTAGAGAACAGAGTACATCATGACTAGATATGTCTGTCCGGTATTTATTTGTTTTGTTCTGTTTCTGACTGTGTTTTCATTGAAGTTGGGTGAATGAATTTGTGAATGGATTTTGACATGTTTATATGCCTTCAGCTTTGTGACATTTGTTATTTCCCAAATGGTTTGTTGAAGTTTTAGGTAATCACAAGTATTTTTTAAGTCAATGTTCAGTGAAAGATTAAGCTTAATTTAAAGTCTCAATTGATAACATGTTATTTTGTTTCCATAGAGATTATAGTTTTTATCTAAATGTCCTGAGTAGTTCATTTTATCTAATATATAGATTTATCCACAGAACTACATTTAAGCATGAAATCAGAGAAAGAGCAAGTGGGGCTTGATGGAAGTGAAAAGAACCACTGTCATGTATGTGAAAATTTACTTTTAAATTTCTAGAATAATGTCGTTTTTAATGCATCAATAACGTAACATGGCCCATTGAAATTAACTTTCAAGCTAGTTTTTTAAGAGTCACTAGGTGAAAATTGAATATTATTTTCATCACAGTTGAACTGCTTACAAAACTTTAAATATGGTTAGAATCTATAGTTACTTGTAAGTCAATTTTATTCTTGGAACTGAGGCAAAAAAAAAGAAAATTCCTGAATATTGTTTCCTTCCTCGTTGTTTTAACTTCCTTACATGATAAAGAAGGTACCATCAGTTATTGAATCAGACGATTAAACAGTTGAAATTATGAACACAGTACAAATGCTGACCACTGAGTCGGACTCGTGTGAAAGGACTCATCATTCTCAGTGGTTCAAAATTTGGAGTTTTGTATGGCTGCTCACTAAGGCCGAGGTTAGAGATGGACTCTGCCTTGGGACCTCTGTGTAATTGACTTCCGAGTCTACATTGAGGTAGAGGATGGGGTCATGAAATCAACTCACCTGCCTATTAAGAGAACCACATCCTGCACGATGAGACCTTCTGTTGTTAGGGTACAAGCACTTTCTAGTTTTTCATTTTGGTGTAGGAAATTGGTCAGTGTTACTCATTGCTTTTATCTGCTCACCTCAGTGGGTATGAGAATCAATTGGAACTGAATGCAACAGGTAACTCTATGAATGCATAACCCTTTCATAGTATATAATCTGAATAAAAATTTAGAAATTGGCTTCTCTTTCTGCTTCATGTAAATGTTTTTGTGTCCTAATAGTTTAAAGTTTGCCTCTTCTCCAGCTATTAATCTTTAAAAATGTTGTTAGGTTCACGGTAGGTACTCACTAATTAAGATATGGTGGGGTGACATATTTTAAGGGAGGAAGCCTCTATAACATTTAGCAATCATCTACTAATTCATTTTTGGGTGGATTTAACATCTAACGAATTGTTTAGTTCAAACAGGGACAAAATTCGATTGGTGGGTTCATGTTTTTCTCTTAATTTAGACTGAGGCACTTTATCTGCCACTTCCTAGTTGTAGTCCAGTAATTTGGGAGTAAGTAAACATCGATTAAGAAGTTTAACACTTAAATTTTAATTACGTTCTAATTTTTCTTTGTTCATACACGATGCGCTAGGTGGCAGTAGAGCAACGTGACACTCAGAGGAGACGTTCTCCAGGGCACAATGACAGAATATTACAAGATGCAATTCTGACTAATGACCTTTGCAAACAAAAGGAGAAAGAAATAGATTTTAAGAAAATGAACTCTTTATACTCTGGTTTCTCTCCAAATCGTATAAATCTTTCGCCTTTTACTAAAGATTTCCGTGGAAAGAAAATGAACTCTGAGGTATTTTGTTTAGTCATTTTCAAACACATGTGTATTTGTGTGTGTATATATTTAAAAACCAACACTGTACATATGGGAAATATTGAGGATTTTGAAAGCATATGTATGTGTGTATGTGTTTGTGAGTCTGTGTGTATCTCTGTGTGCATGTGTGAAAGTGTGTGTGTGTGTGTTTTATGTGGAGTGACATTTTTGGTCCATTGCAGTAAATGATATTCTTGATTCAAATCCGTCTATGTCCAACAGACAAGTGGTGACATTCACAGTGGCCTCATCCATAGTGAAGGCTTTAACACTTTTTGCAGGAATCTATGAGCTTTCTATAATCTCAAAACGATTGCTACTATCAACAGATGTTCCAGTTTTCGGCAGTGATTTCATCCCCTTGCTGTATCAATAGAGAGGTTAGTTTTCATTTCCATTGAGGCTAATGTACAGCCAGGTCAGACCATATTTTACATTCATTCTCCTCCTTTTGAGAAAAGGAACAATTTGCTCCAAGTAGTATCCTATTTCAGTACAATGAACTTTTGAAGAAGATTGTATGCCATGGTGTGTGTGTGTGTGTGTGTGTGTGTGTGTGTGTGTGTGTGTGTGTGTGATATATATATATGTGTGTGTGTGTGTGTGTGTATATATATACCAAGTGATAATTTACTGATGAGTATTTTATTCCTAGTCAAATAGGTCAGTGTATTTTCCCATTTTATAATTATGGCTACTTTAAACATTATAAAGAGGAAATAAAATTACTGCAGCAGCAAATATTCTCATGAATTTCTAAGGCCTCTTCAATTTATATATTTACACTAGAGGAATCGCTGTGGTTTGGTGTGAGAGCACTATTGTAGAGTCAGAAGTCCTGGGGAAAACCCTAAACTCACTGATCTTTTCAATTTCTCTGTTTTAGATTGTGATAACAAACGAGAAGAGCTTAGTGCAATGCCTAGATTTATCAGCTATTAGTAGATGTAATTTTCATAACTGACTATGAAAATACTGGAAAATTAGAATATCTATGGAATATATCAGAAAAAAGAATTTTAGGAAATTTAATCTGTCCGAGTATATGCAGAGTTAATACTCTTACTCTGGATTTGCTATATTTTCCGAATGTAAACTCTTTTTTAAAGTGAGATTTCTTAATCATTTATGCCTTCTCATTTTGTATCTTTTCCAAATCTGAGACTCTTAAAATTCTCTTATGATTTTAAAATTCTGTTTTCCACTCTCATGGATTCAGCCTCTTGTACTAAATTTTTGAACTTTGGAGAATTTATGCTTGTACAAAGTTGGAGGTTTGGGATATCCATTTATTTCAATCAGTGGGATATCCATTTATTGCAACCTTTCATTATATAAACATATAGGTTCTTCTTTAATTTCAGAGGATATCACAATACGTCATTTCACTGAGGGCTAGTTACAAGTCTTTTTTTCTTTTACCTAGGTTTCTGAGAGTCATGAAAAACAAAAAGATCTGTTGCATGAAATTGCCATACTAAGACTGGAAACAGATAGGGTTAAAAATGCGTATCAGGAAATGGAAAAAAAGTATTTTGAGGACATTGCAATTGTAAAAGAAAAGAATGACCCTCTTCAAAAGACAATAAAACTGAATGAGGAAACACTAATGAAAACAATATTTCAATGTAATGGACAGCTGAATGTTCTGACAGCTGAGAATAAAAGACTAACCTCTGAAACGCAGAGTGGAAAACGAAACAGAGAAAGACTGCAAACAGAAGTTGAATCCTGCCATTCTAGACTGGCTACCGCTATCCACGGTCTTGAGCAAAGTCAGAAATCTAAAAGAGGTGTACAGCTTGCTTTCCAGAGAGCAAGAGAGGAATGGTTTGTTTTACGGGACAAAGTGAATTTTGATGTGTCTAACCTAAAAGATAACAATGAGATTCTTTCTCAACAACTTTCTAAAGCTGAAAGTAAATTCAGTAGTCTAGAAACTAAGTGCCATCACACAAGAGTTGCTCTTAGAGAAACGACTTTGGTTTTAGTACGTGTTCACAGAGACCTAAGCCAAACACAGTGTCAAAAAAAGAAAATTGAACACATGTATCAAAGTGATCGAGAAAAAGTGAACACATACATTGGAAAGCTGGAATCCCTAGAGGAGAGGTGTTCTCACCTACAAAGTGAAAATACATTGCTTCGACAGCAACAGGATGATGCTCGCAACAAAAGTCACAATGAAAAGCGAGTAATTAGTATCCAAGACCAGTTTCAGATTATCATAAAAATATTTCACCTCAAACTGAGAAACTAGATTGTATGCTGGAGGAGAGAAATAAGGTGTTACTCAATGAATGGACTCATTTAAATGAAAGACTGTATCATCATGAAAACATGAAAGCAGAAAGAGAAGTAAGTATCCAGAAAGAAACATAGTTTTCAAATTACCTGAAACAAAATTCAATGTTCAGATATTTGATGATGGTGAAATGTTAAATGTAGTTGAAAATTAAAAATATATAGACTACAAATATATAGCCCCCGCTCAGGGCAACTGAGGGGGTCGCAGGGGCCTATCCGTCCACTCAGTCCCTAGGCATGCACAAATCTGGCCCTGGCCCTGGCTGGCCCCACCCACTGGCCCAAAGCCACACAGAGCCACCCACCACCAGGAGGCAGCAGCTCCAGTCGGCCGCCACCCTTCTTCAAACAGCCTTCAGTCTGGGCCCTCGCCCCTCGTCAGCACCCGGAGTCCCGCCCGATCTCCGGTCCCTTCAGTGGCTTCACGTCACGTCTCCTGACCCGGGGAGGTGAGAGAGAGGATGAGAGAGGCCAGGGACGGAGAAAGAGAGAGGCGGAGAGAGACAGATGGGGACTGTGGGGACAGACTCCCAGAGAGCAGTTTCCAGGCTCTGGGCCTCGCGTGGAGGGGTGCTGCGTGGGGGCTGCAGGGTCATCAGCTGTGACCGCTTGGCCATCAGCTGTTGCCAGTTGGCCATTGGCCACTGGAGGAGCTGCGGTGCCAAGCTAGGAAGCGCGGATGGTGGACTGCAAATTGCAGAGGGGCGCGGATTGCAGTTGGCCGGCTTGGTGGGTCGACGGTTGGTGGGTCGGTTGGTTGGCAGAGAAGCGGCCGACCGGTTGGGGATCGGGCGGCTCCGGCCTGCCGTGTCTCCAAGCCAGCCGCCCGGGAGACATGGTGCTATCAGCCCCCTATCCGTGGCTCCTTTGGTGTTCCTTCTTGGCCTGACCATATCCTGCGTTCTTGTGCGGGGAGAGGGACTAGAGTCCCCGCAGGACAGGGACCCACAGACAGAACGGGAGGAGGCGTAAGAGGGAGCGAGATGGGAATATACACGTATATGTACATGTATGCCTCTAGACATACAGAGAGACATGGACAGAGACAGAGAGAGGGGGGGCTGGCACGCGGGGAGAGAGCTCCTGAGCCAGAGCCACAGCCCAACAGGCATGTCACAGAGCCAGAGAGACATGGGGTGGGGAGGGGGGAGGACGCACAGGCGGGCACACGGACTGGGACAGACGCACTGAGGCTGCGTTGAAGTGGCAGCTTCTCCACCTGAGTGTGGTCGTGCCCGCCGCTTCCGCTAAGGAGGCATTGCCTGGGCGTTGGCAGTCACCATTGAAGCCCCCGGAGCGGGCCGCCAGGGTCTCTGGCGGTCCAGTGGGCTCTGAGCCCCGCCCAGGGACCCGCCCGCGGGAGGAGAGTGGCAGCCCCCAGGCACCCTTGTTGTGAGGGTTGTGTGCCTGCGTGCCTACTCTTCCCTTGTGGTGGTCTCCCCTGGAGTCGATGGCGCGTGTTGTGTTGGGGTGCTGCTCCCGCCGTCCCCTGGTTTGTCCCGGCTCTTTGTGCCCTGTGTGTCGGGGACACCGTGGCCGGCGGGAAGGGAGTGCTCCAGGCTCTTGTGGGAGACGGAAGGGTACGCGCGGGGGTGCGGGGCGAGGTGCCTGCCAGCGGAGACAGAGGACTCCGCTGGGGCTGGGCGGGTGGGCGGGCGTCCCGTTTGCCCCAGCACACGCCGATCCTGTGTCTCGGGTCACAGGGGCAGGCGCAGGGATGGGCGTCCCCTGGGCTCGGGCCGAGGTGCAAAGTACCGGCACGTCCTGGGATGGAGAGAGCCTGGTGGAGGCCTGCGCCGGCAGGCAGCCCTGGGCTTGGGCGTTGGGGATGGCGGTGGCAGTAGGGTCGGGGAGCGGGAGGGAGCCCTGCGATGGCCGTGGCGGCGGCGGCGGCGACCGAGACGCGGCTAACTGCTGCAGGCTGACGGCCTGCCTTAGCGAAGAGGACTAAGAAGAGGGATTGGGGGGGAGCCCTGACCGACGGGCCTGGTGTGCGGCCGGGGATGCCAGCTTGTAGTGCCGGGCGGCTGACCCTCCTCTGGCCAGGGGCACCTTGGGCTGGCTGGGCGGCTGCAGAGGGGCAAGGGGCGGCAGGGGTTCGGAGAGAGCCACGCCGGGGCGGCGGCGCCAAAGGAGAGGCGAGCCAAAGCCTACAGGTATTCCCAGGCGGTCTCCCATCCAAGTACTAACCAGACCCGACCCTGCTTAGCTTCCGAGTTCAGGCGAGATCTGGCGCGTTCAGGGCGGTATGGCCTTAGGCGCTGGGACCCGGCTCCCGGCGCTCCAAGAGCCTGCTCCCGACCTGCCTCCTGAGCGCGCGCCATGCTGCTGGGGCTCGGGTGGCGAGCGTGTCTGCCTGAGCGCCTCCCGCCCGCTCCCCGCCTCCTCCGGACGCCGCTGGTGTGGGCGACGGGCTACTCCTGGCCCGCAGCGAGGAGCCTTCGCGCCCCCCAGTGGCTCCACGGGCCTCTGTCACTTCCCTGACTGTGACAGTTGTCGGGGCGCCCGGGCATCCTGGGACTCCCCAGGCCCCGAACTGGTTTTACCCCGGGCCCCTACCCCAACCCCTCTCATCCCCCCCCCCAGCCCCACAACCGCACAGCCCCCCTTGCTGCCGGGCTGCCCCCACCACTCAGGGCCACCGAGGGCGGCGCAGGGTCCTCTCAGTCCCCTCCGGCCCTAGTGACGTGCAACCCAGGCCCTGGCCCTGGCCGGCCCCACCCACTGGGCCAAAGCCAGGGAGAGCCACCCGCGCCTCCAGGGTGCAGCAGCTCCATTCTGCAGCCACCCTTCGTCACCAGCCTTCAGTCTGGGCCCTTGCCCCTCGTCAGCACCCGGAGTCCCGCCCGATCTCCGGTCCCTTCAGTGGCTTCACGTCACGTCTCCTGACCCGGGGAGGTGAGAGAGAGGATGAGAGAGGCCAGGGACGGAGCAAGAGAGAGGCGGAGAGAGACAGACGGGGACTGTGGGGACAGACTCGCAGAGAGCACTTTCCAGGCTCTGGGCCTCGCGTGGAGGGGTGCTGCGTGGGGGCTGAACGTACATCGGGTGGACCGGGTGACCTGGGGAAACGGGAGACGGGGGGACGGGGGTACCTGGGGCACTGTGGGACAGAGGTTATGTGGATGGGGGTACCCGAAGATGGGGAAACGGTGGGACAGGGGAGACTGGGATGCGGGGGGACTGGGGGACTGGGAGAAGGCGGAATGGGGACGAGGGACAGGGGGACGGTAGGAACGGGAGACTGAGGGATGGGGAATGGGAAAATGGGGGTACGCGGCGACCTCGGGGACCGGGAGATGGGGAAGGGGGACCTGGGGGACTGGGCTATGTGGGGACTGGGGAAGGGGGACCTGGAGACAGGGAATGGTGGTACAGGGGGCACTGGGAGGCGGGGGACGGGGGACCGGGGACGGGAATCCGGAGCTGGGGAATGGTGGGACAGGGGGACTGGGAGTTGGGGGACTAGGGGCACGAGGATCGGGGATGGGGGACGTGTAGGACTTGAGACTGGGGGACGAGGGGACGGGGGGAACGGGGTACGGAGGGACCGGGGGACAGGGTGACAGGGGAACGGGGGATCAGGGGAACGGGGGATGGGGGACGAGGGGCCTGCGGGATTGGGGGACTGGGGATGGGGGACCAGGGGATGGGGAACCTGGGGACCGGGGACCGGGGGATGGGGAGGACAGGGGATCTGTGACGGGGTGACTGGGAAACGGTGTGATGGGGGACGGGGGACCAGGATATGGGGGACTGGGGAACGGGGGACAGGGGACCGTGGGATGGAGGGACCGGGAGTCGGGGGACAGGGGAACCGGGGACCTGGGGAACGGGGATGGGAGACGGGGGAGGGGGGACTGGGGACGGGGAACCAGGACACTGGGGACGGGGACCTGGAGACGGGGTGACTGGGGTACCAGGGCCTGGGAGACGGAGGACCAGGGGACAGGGGTGGGGGCCTGGGAGACGGGTGACTGGGAGACTGGGGACCGTGGGTCGGTAGACGGGGGACGGGGTACGGGGGACTGGCACACGGGGACCGGGCGACCGGACTACGGGGACCTGGAGATGGGGGACCGGGAGACGGGGATGGTGGGGATGGGAGACTGGGGGACAGGGGATGGGTGGACTGGGGGATGGAGGGACCGGAAGACGGGGGACTGGGGACAGGTGCACCAGGGTACGAGTTACCTGGACAAGGGGACGGGGGACCGGGAGATGAGGGACCGCGGGATGGGGGAAAGGGAGACGAGGGCCCGGGAGATGGGGACCGGGGGACGGGGCGAACGTGGAACGGGGGACCGGGGGATTGGGGGACCAGGAGATGGGGGAACGGGGGGACGGGGGGACGGTGGGACCAGGAGATGGGGGAACTGGAGACGGGGGACCAGGAGTCGGAGACCAGGGGACTGGGGGACGGAAGACGGGGGGACCAGGGGGGGAACCGGGGGATGGGGGACCGGAAGATGGGGGGACCGGGAGATGGGGGGACCCTGGGACGGGGGACCGGGGAACCGTGGGACCGGGAGACTGGGGACCAGGAGCCGGGGGACCGGGGGACCTAGGGACCGGGGGACTGGGAGACGTGGGAACTGGGGACGGGGCGACCCGGGGACCGGGGGACGTGGGGACCGGGAGAAGGGAGACCGGGGGTACCCGGAGAAGGGACACCAGGGGATGGGGGGACCGGGAGACGAGGGACTGGGAGACGGGGGACCAGGGGACGGGGAGAACTGGGGACGGGGGTACCGGGGGATGGAGGACTGGGGACGTGGGGACCGGGGACTGGACGACTGGGGACTGGGGACGGGGGAACCGGGGGTTGGGCGACCAGGCGTCAGGTGGACTGGCGGACCGGGGGACCGGGAGACGGGGGACCGGGAGACGGGAACGGGGGGCGGGGGGACCGGGAGACGGGGGGACTTGGGGACGAGGGGACAGGGGGACTGGGGGACCGGGGGACGGGGTGACCAGGGGACCGGGAGTCGGGGGACCGGGAGACGGACGAATGGGGGACGGGAGGACCGGGAGACGGGGGCCAGGTGACAGGGGACCGGGGAACGGGGACGGGGTGACTGCTTGGGGACGAGGGGACAGGGGGACTGGGGGACCGGGGGACGGGGTGACCAGGGGACCGGGAGGGGGGGGACCGGGAGGGGGACGAATGGGGGCCGGGGGGTCCAGGGGACGGGGGCCAGGTGACAGACCGGGGGACGGGGACCAGGTGACGGGGGACCAGGGACCAGTGGAAGGGGGACTGGGAGACGGGGGACCGGGGGACGGGGAACTGGGGACACAGAGGGATGGGGGCGGGCTTACCTGAGGGACCGGGAGACAGGGGACTGGGGCACGGGGTACTGGGGTCGGAGGGACCTGGAGACGGCGGGATTGGGGAACCGGGGACTGGGGAGAGGGGACCAGGGGACCGGGAGACCGGGGATGGGGACCGGGGGACTTGTGGACCGGGGAAGGGGATGGGGGACGGGTGGACTGGGAGACCGGGGGACCAGTGGACGGGGACTGGGGATGGGTGAACCGGGGGACCTGGGGGCTAGGAGATGTGGGGAACAGGAGACGGGGGACTGGGGGACGGAGTGACGGAGGGACCAGGGAACAGGGCGACTGGGAGAAGTGGCACCCGGGGACCGGAGGACGGGGACCGGGGGATGGCAGACCGGGGGGACGGGGTGATGGGGGGGCCCGGGGACGGGGCGACCGGGAGACGGGGGGACCAGGGACAGGGAGACCGATAGTCAGAGGGACCGGGGGGACCTGGGGACCAGAGGACCAGGAGACGGGATGGGGAGACGGGGGACCAGTCGACGGGGGACTGGGAAACGGGTACCGGGGATGGGGGGACCACGGGACGGGGGGACCGGGGACGGTGGGACGGGGGACGGGGGGATGGGTAGACCGGGAGACTGGGGAAGGGGAATGAGGGGCCCTGGGGGTTGGGGGGACCAGTGGACGGGGGGACCAGTGGGACGTGGGGACAGGGGGGACGGTGGGACCGGGGGACGAGGGGACCGGAGGACCGGGGGACCGGGAGGACAGGGGAACGGTGGGATGGGTGGACCTGGAGACGGGGGGATGGGGAGACCGGGAGGACCGGGAGATGGGGGACCGGGGCCCTAAGAGACTTCCGCGCCTAAACATGCACCTGGCTGTAAGCAGAACCCGAACACTGACCCTTCCCTCACCCTCACCCTAACCAACATACTAACCTTTAACTACCCTCATGCTGACCAAGTTTCAAATACTGCTCCAAACCGATTTGGCTGTTATCCGAAAATCTACACTGTCCAAACGCTCACCGTCATTTCAACTAACACACCAAGCCTGTTCACCCTTGGGTTAACCGAGTTCCTAACCCTCAACGGAACCTCAATGTGTATCTTAATACAGGCAGTAACCGAACACTCCCATTCCTCAAACTGACACTATTCAACATAAAATCCTTTCCCATAATCCAGGTAATGGTGGCCTTAACAGAGTTCCAAGTCTAGACGTACACATGGCTGTAACTAAATGGCGAACCCTGTCCCATTTCTCACCCTCACCCTAACTATCATACCAACCTTTAACTTAACTCACGGTTACTGCAGCTCAAGCTCTGTTCCGAACCTAAATATATACCTGGTTGTAGGAAACATCCGACAAGGTTCCATCCCTCACCCTCAACATATCAAGCATTCCAACCGTTTCACTACCCTGGCGATAACCGTAGCTCTAACACTATTCCGATCCTAAACGTATACTTGGTTTTTCCGAACCCGACAATGTCTGAACCCTCACCCTCACTGTAACCAGCACACCAACACTCTCTCACACTCGGGCTAACCGAGGCCCTAACACTGACCCGACCCTTAATGTATACCTGGCTGGAGGCAGCAGCTGAAACATGTTCCATCCCTCAGCCTCACACGAACCAAAATGCAATCCTTTCCCATAACCTCCCTCTAACCGTTGACCTAAGATTCTTCCGAACCTAAACAT